>NC_134358.1:310600706-310925706 GCF_048569485.1 Anomaloglossus baeobatrachus | reverse complement strand
GAATGAGACAGACAGGAAAAGAGACAGACAGAGACAGACAGAGAGAGAGAGAGACAGACAGTCAGGGAAAGAGACAGACAGACAGGGAAAAAAATAGTGATACAGAAAGGGAAAGAGATAGAGAGACAAACAGGGAATGAGACACAGAGACAGATAGGGAAAGAGATATACAGACAAAGAGATAGAGAGAGAGAAAGACAGGCAGACACAGACAGAGAGTGAAACAGACAGAGAGGGAGACAGACAGAGACTGGGAGAGAAACAGAGAGACAGTTACTATCTGGGGCAATGCCGGATGCTACAGCTAGTATCAATATAATCTCCAGTAGTTGAGCCCCCCTTTCTACAGTCATGTGTCCCCTTTGCTTAGTATTCCTGGGAGTTCTATAGTTCAACAATATTTTTTAATACAGACAATAATGATATGAAAAACCAAAACTATGCCTGATTTATCAAAGTGATCACTCCAGAATTATGGCATAAAAGTCCAAAAATATTACAACTTTTGGTGTTTTTACGCCAGTTTCTCCCAACTCTGCTAAAATGAGCAGAGCTCGAGGTGGTTTGAGGCATGATGCCTCTAATTCATGACGACCTGTCACACCTAATGCCAGAAATCTTACTACAGTGTTTGACTGGAGTAAGATTTGAGGTGAGGTGTACCAAGGTGCACACCACTTATCAGATGCTTCTGAATCATTAAGGGGCACCTGCCTCTTAATGAGTCAGCAGCATCTGACTCCAGCATGCCCCCTCATCTAGATCAGCATAAATCTCATCGGTCTTGATGACCTCTTTTTATAAAAAAAAATAATTTTGAAAGCTATAACTGTACTTTATGAAGAAAAGTGTGTTTTTTGAAGGATGACTTATTAGTTTTTAGATAAAGTATATTTTGGCATTCTGTCAGCCACTTAGATACTGTGGTCAACATTGATCAAGAATTTAAAGTGGTTGTCTGCTTTTTGCAAACTTTTGCTTACAAGATTAGTCAGATATAAAAAAAAGAAACAAACTGAGCTCCACTTACCTTCTATTGCACTGAACTCTATCATTTATATACAACAGTGATGTCATGTCCGCAGCGTTGCAGTCACTGATCTCAGTGGATGGGCTGATATAGATGGTATGGACTGCTGAGCTCAGTCACTGGCTACAGCGCTGTTGACATGATGGCATTGCTTCAGTGAAACAACAGAGATTTGGGCTGTGACTAAGCAGTGAACCCGAATATAATAAGTGAAGCACATTTTGTTTTGGTCTTTTTTTAAATCTAATTGAAACTTGCAGGTATAATATCGCTGAAAAAGGAAAACTTATTTAAATATCTGGGTTCCTAGTTATCATTGTTAGTATAACAAAGCTGCCACCAAAATGTGGTTAAAAATAAAACACAATTTTAAGCTCCACTACAGTGATTTTTATTTATTTGTCAATTTCCAACATATCATGTGTATGTGTCATGAATAGAGTTGAGCGCGGTTCGTGGTTCGTGGTTCTCCAGTTCGCGGCTCGAGTGATTTTGGGGCATGTTCTAGATCGAACTAGAACTCGAGCTTTTTGCAAAAGCTCGATAGTTCTAGAAACGTTCGAGAACGGTTCTAGCAGCCAAAAAACAGCTAAATCCTAGCTTGGTTTCTGCTGTAATAGTGTAAGTCACTCTGTGAATCAAACTATTATCACATTTCAGTGTATAGTGTGCGTGAACAGCGCCTTCAGATCACTGCTGTTTCTATAATCGCCATTTTTTTTTTTTTTTTCTTGTCTTCCTTCCCTAAGCGCGCGCGTCTTGTGGGGCGGGCCAGCATGTCAGCCAATCACAGACACACACACACCTAAGTGGACTTTGAGCCAGAGAAGCAACGGCATGTGTGATAGGATCTGCATGTCACATGTCCCTGCATTATAAAACCGGACATTTTCTTCACGAACGCCATTATCTGCCTTCTGCGTCTTTGGTGTCAGACATCAGTGTCGCAGCTCCGTCCTCCTGAGTCCTATAGCCGATACAGCTGTATGCGCTGCATACACAGCGTTAGACAGCTTAGGGAGAGCACATTCTAGCAGTCCTTTTAAGGGCTCAAAGCGGCAGGGTCAGAGAGCCATAAGTGACAGGTCCTGCAAACAGCAACAGCGTCTGTGTAGCCCAGGTCAGGGATTTCCTCCCTGCATTTCACCATTAGGAGGGAATAGAAAGGCACTATGGGGAGATAAGGTATGCACACCAGTGACTATGGAAGGGGAATACATGGAATAGCAGAAACTGCTGTGTGAATACTGACATGAAAAATTCAATAGCTATTTGTTAGAATGAAATGTGAAAAATGGAACCTGCATTACTGCCATGAATATATGAATAAAGAGAAATTTAGCTACTGAATTGATCAATGCAGAAGAGCCCCAACACTACGCCAAAGTATTTCTCTACGTTGGGGTCCCTAGCTTGTGTGTGTCCTCTCATGCAGTTAAAAAACTTACCGTGTATGGGACGCTGAGACCCAGGCTATATATGCGTATAATGTGGATTGGCAATAGGTGTGTATGGGGAGGGTTCACAAACGAAAAACTACTAACATTAAGGAATAACGTTTGGAACTCCATTCTATGTCTGAACTGGGTGCAAAAAACCTAAAAAACATCACTATGGGGAGATAAGGTATGCACACCAGTGACTATGGAAGGGGAATACATGGAATAGCAGAAACTGCTGTGTGAACACTGACATGAAAAATTCAATAGCTATTTGTTAGAATGAAATGTGAAAAATGGAACCTGCATTACTGCCATGAATATATGAATAAAGAGAAATTTAGCTACTGAATTGATCAATGCAGAAGAGCCCCAACACTACGCCAAAGTATTTCTCTACGTTGGGGTCCCTAGCTTGTGTGTGTCCTCTCATGCAGTTAAAAAACTTACCGTGTATGGGATGCTGAGACCCAGGCTATATATGCGTATAATGTGGATTGGCAATAGGTGTGTATGGGGAGGGTTCACAAACGAAAAACTACTAACATTAAGGAATAACGTTTGGAACTCCATTCTATGTCTGAACTGGGTGCAAAAAACCTAAAAAACATCACTATGGGGAGATAAGGTATGCACACCAGTGACTATGGAAGGGGAATACATGGAATAGCAGAAACTGCTGTGTGAATACTGACATGAAAAATTCAATAGCTATTTGTAAGAATGAAATGTGAAAAATGGAACCTGCATTACTGCCATGAATATATGAATAAAGAGAAATTTAGCTACTGAATTGATCAATGCAGAAGAGCCCCAACACTACGCCAAAGTATTTCTCTACGTTGGGGTCCCTAGCTTGTGTGTGTCCTCCCATGCAGTTAAAAAACTTACCGTGTATGGGACGCTGAGACCCAGGCTATATATACGATGTGGATTGGCAATAGGTGTGTGTGGGGAGGGTTCACAAACGAAAAACTACTAACATTAAGGAATAACGTTTGGAACTCCATTCTATGTCTGAACTGGGTGCAAAAAACCTAAAAAACATCACTATGGGGAGATAAGGTATGCACACCAGTGACTATGGAAGGGGAATACATGGAATAGCAGAAACTGCTGTGTGAATACTGACATGAAAAATTCAATAGCTATTTGTAAGAATGAAATGTGAAAAATGGAACCTGCATTACTGCCATGAATATATGAATAAAGAGAAATTTAGCTACTGAATTGATCAATGCAGAAGAGCCCCAACACTACGCCAAAGTATTTCTCTACGTTGGGGTCCCTAGCTTGTGTGTGTCCTCTCATGCAGTTAAAAAACTTACCGTGTATGGGATGCTGAGACCCAGGCTATATATGCGTATAATGTGGATTGGCAATAGGTGTGTATGGGGAGGGTTCACAAACGAAAAACTACTAACATTAAGGAATAACGTTTGGAACTCCATTCTATGTCTGAACTGGGTGCAAAAAACCTAAAAAACATCACTATGGGGAGATAAGGTATGCACACCAGTGACTATGGAAGGGGAATACATGGAATAGCAGAAACTGCTGTGTGAATACTGACATGAAAAATTCAATAGCTATTTGTAAGAATGAAATGTGAAAAATGGAACCTGCATTACTGCCATGAATATATGAATAAAGAGAAATTTAGCTACTGAATTGATCAATGCAGAAGAGCCCCAACACTACGCCAAAGTATTTCTCTACGTTGGGGTCCCTAGCTTGTGTGTGTCCTCCCATGCAGTTAAAAAACTTACCGTGTATGGGACGCTGAGACCCAGGCTATATATACGATGTGGATTGGCAATAGGTGTGTGTGGGGAGGGTTCACAAACGAAAAACTACTAACATTAAGGAATAACGTTTGGAACTCCATTCTATGTCTGAACTGGGTGCAAAAAACCTAAAAAACATCACTATGGGGAGATAAGGTATGCACACCAGTGACTATGGAAGGGGAATACATGGAATAGCAGAAACTGCTGTGTGAATACTGACATGAAAAATTCAATAGCTATTTGTAAGAATGAAATGTGAAAAATGGAACCTGCATTACTGCCATGAATATATGAATAAAGAGAAATTTAGCTACTGAATTGATCAATGCAGAAGAGCCCCAACACTACGCCAAAGTATTTCTCTACGTTGGGGTCCCTAGCTTGTGTGTGTCCTCTCATGCAGTTAAAAAACTTACCGTGTATGGGACGCTGAGACCCAGGCTATATATACGATGTGGATTGGCAATAGGTGTGTGTGGGGAGGGTTCACAAACGAAAAACTACTAACATTAAGGAATAATTCAGACACCCAGTTCAGACATAGAATGGAGTTCCAAACGTTATTCCTTAATGTTAGTAGTTTTTCGTTTGTGAACCCTCCCCATACACACCTATTGCCAATCCACATTATACGCATATATAGCCTGGGTCTCAGCGTCCCATACACGGTAAGTTTTTTAACTGCATGAGAGGACACACACAAGCTAGGGACCCCAACGTAGAGAAATACTTTGGCGTAGTGTTGGGGCTCTTCTGCATTGATCAATACAGTAGCTAAATTTCTCTTTATTCATATATTCATGGCAGTAATGCAGGTTCCATTTTTCACATTTCATTCTAACAAATAGCTATTGAATTTTTCATGTCAGTATTCACACAGCAGTTTCTGCTATTCCATGTATTCCCCTTCCATAGTCACTGGTGTGCATACCTTATCTCCCCATAGTGATGTTTTTTAGGTTTTTTGCACCCAGTTCAGACATAGAATGGAGTTCCAAACGTTATTCCTTAATGTTAGTAGTTTTTCGTTTGTGAACCCTCCCCATACACACCTATTGCCAATCCACATTATACGCATATATAGCCTGGGTCTCAGCGTCCCATACACGGTAAGTTTTTTAACTGCATGAGAGGACACACACAAGCTAGGGACCCCAACGTAGAGAAATACTTTGGCGTAGTGTTGGGGCTCTTCTGCATTGATCAATTCAGTAGCTAAATTTCTCTTTATTCATATATTCATGGCAGTAATGCAGGTTCCATTTTTCACATTTCATTCTAACAAATAGCTATTGAATTTTTCATGTCAGTATTCACACAGCAGTTTCTGCTATTCCATGTATTCCCCTTCCATAGTCACTGGTGTGCATACCTTATCTCCCCATAGTGATGTTTTTTAGGTTTTTTGCACCCAGTTCAGACATAGAATGGAGTTCCAAACGTTATTCCTTAATGTTAGTAGTTTCTCGTTTGTGAACCCTCCCCATACACACCTATTGCCAATCCACATTATACGCATATATAGCCTGGGTCTCAGCGTCCCATACACGGTAAGTTTTTTAACTGCATGAGAGGACACACACAAGCTAGGGACCCCAACGTAGAGAAATACTTTGGCGTAGTGTTGGGGCTCTTCTGCATTGATCAATTCAGTAGCTAAATTTCTCTTTATTCATATATTCATGGCAGTAATGCAGGTTCCATTTTTCACATTTCATTCTAACAAATAGCTATTGAATTTTTCATGTCAGTATTCACACAGCAGTTTCTGCTATTCCATGTATTCCCCTTCCATAGTCACTGGTGTGCATACCTTATCTCCCCATAGTGATGTTTTTTAGGTTTTTTGCACCCAGTTCAGACATAGAATGGAGTTCCAAACGTTATTCCTTAATGTTAGTAGTTTTTCGTTTGTGAACCCTCCCCATACACACCTATTGCCAATCCACATTATACGCATATATAGCCTGGGTCTCAGCGTCCCATACACGGTAAGTTTTTTAACTGCATGAGAGGACACACACAAGCTAGGGACCCCAACGTAGAGAAATACTTTGGCGTAGTGTTGGGGCTCTTCTGCATTGATCAATTCAGTAGCTAAATTTCTCTTTATTCATATATTCATGGCAGTAATGCAGGTTCCATTTTTCACATTTCATTCTAACAAATAGCTATTGAATTTTTCATGTCAGTATTCACACAGCAGTTTCTGCTATTCCATGTATTCCCCTTCCATAGTCACTGGTGTGCATACCTTATCTCCCCATAGTGATGTTTTTTAGGTTTTTTGCACCCAGTTCAGACATAGAATGGAGTTCCAAACGTTATTCCTTAATGTTAGTAGTTTTTCGTTTGTGAACCCTCCCCATACACACCTATTGCCAATCCACATTATACGCATATATAGCCTGGGTCTCAGCGTCCCATACACGGTAAGTTTTTTAACTGCATGAGAGGACACACACAAGCTAGGGACCCCAACGTAGAGAAATACTTTGGCGTAGTGTTGGGGCTCTTCTGCATTGATCAATTCAGTAGCTAAATTTCTCTTTATTCATATATTCATGGCAGTAATGCAGGTTCCATTTTTCACATTTCATTCTAACAAATAGCTATTGAATTTTTCATGTCAGTATTCACACAGCAGTTTCTGCTATTCCATGTATTCCCCTTCCATAGTCACTGGTGTGCATACCTTATCTCCCCATAGTGATGTTTTTTAGGTTTTTTGCACCCAGTTCAGACATAGAATGGAGTTCCAAACGTTATTCCTTAATGTTAGTAGTTTTTCGTTTGTGAACCCTCCCCATACACACCTATTGCCAATCCACATTATACGCATATATAGCCTGGGTCTCAGCGTCCCATACACGGTAAGTTTTTTAACTGCATGAGAGGACACACACAAGCTAGGGACCCCAACGTAGAGAAATACTTTGGCGTAGTGTTGGGGCTCTTCTGCATTGATCAATTCAGTAGCTAAATTTCTCTTTATTCATATATTCATGGCAGTAATGCAGGTTCCATTTTTCACATTTCATTCTAACAAATAGCTATTGAATTTTTCATGTCAGTATTCACACAGCAGTTTCTGCTATTCCATGTATTCCCCTTCCATAGTCACTGGTGTGCATACCTTATCTCCCCATAGTGATGTTTTTTAGGTTTTTTGCACCCAGTTCAGACATAGAATGGAGTTCCAAACGTTATTCCTTAATGTTAGTAGTTTTTCGTTTGTGAACCCTCCCCATACACACCTATTGCCAATCCACATTATACGCATATATAGCCTGGGTCTCAGCGTCCCATACACGGTAAGTTTTTTAACTGCATGAGAGGACACACACAAGCTAGGGACCCCAACGTAGAGAAATACTTTGGCGTAGTGTTGGGGCTCTTCTGCATTGATCAATTCAGTAGCTAAATTTCTCTTTATTCATATATTCATGGCAGTAATGCAGGTTCCATTTTTCACATTTCATTCTAACAAATAGCTATTGAATTTTTCATGTCAGTATTCACACAGCAGTTTCTGCTATTCCATGTATTCCCCTTCCATAGTCACTGGTGTGCATACCTTATCTCCCCATAGTGATGTTTTTTAGGTTTTTTGCACCCAGTTCAGACATAGAATGGAGTTCCAAACGTTATTCCTTAATGGAATAGAAAGGCAGGCTTCCATTCCTCTACCCAGAGCACCACAATCCTGCCACTGTACCCTCTTGTCCTCTGCACACTCCAACTCATTCTAAGTAAGCCATTATACTAGCAAACATTCAGTGTACCTAGTGGCATCCTATACGTGGCTATTGGACTTTGCTATAGTCCCACTAGTGCAAAGACATTTGCAGAGCACGTCTGCCTGCATTGCACACTACAACTTTTTTAAACTAAGCAATTTTACTAGCAAACACTAAGTGTACCTAGTGGCATCCTATACGTGGCTATTGGACTTTGCTATAGTCCCACTAGTGCCAAGACATTTGCAGAGCGCATCTGCCTGCATTGCACACTCCAAGTTTTTTAAACTAAGCAATTTTACTAGCAAACACTCAGTGTACCTAGTGGCATCCTATACGTGGCTATTGGACTTTGCTATAGTCCCACTAGTGCAAAGACATTTGCAGAGCACGTCTGCCTGCATTGCACACTACAACTTTTTTAAACTAAGCAATTTTACTAGCAAACACTCAGTGTACCTAGTGGCATCCTATACGTGGCTATTGGACTTTGCTATAGTCCCACTAGTGCCAAGACATTTGCAGAGCGCATCTGCCTGCGTTGCACACTCCAACTAATTATAACTAAGCCTTTATACTAGCACACACTCAGTGAACCTAGTGGCATCCTATACGTGGCTATTGGACTTTGCTATAGTCCCACTAGTGCCAAGACATTTGCAGCACGTCTGCCTGCGTTGCACACTCCAACTAATTATAACTAAGCCATTATACTAGCACACACTCAGTGTACCTAGTGCCATCCTATACGTGGCTATTGGACTTTGCTATAGTCCCACTAGTGCCAAGACATTTGCAGCACGTCTGCCTGCGTTGCACACTCCAACTAATTATAACTAAGCCATTATACTAGCACACACTCAGTGTACCTAGTGGCATCCTATACGTGGCTATTGGACTTTGCTATAGTCCCACTAGTGCCAAGACATTTGCAGCACGTCTGCCTGCGTTGCACACTCCAACTAATTATAACTAAGCCATTATACTAGCACACACTCAGTGTACCTAGTGGCATCCTATACGTGGCTATTGGACTTTGCTATAGTCCCACTAGTGCCAAGACATTTGCAGCACGTCTGCCTGCGTTGCACACTCCAACTAATTATAACTAAGCCATTATACTAGCACACACTCAGTGTACCTAGTGGCATCCTATACGTGGCTATTGGACTTTGCTATAGTCCCACTAGTGCCAAGACATTTGCAGCACGTCTGCCTGCGTTGCACACTCCAACTAATTATAACTAAGCCATTATACTAGCACACACTCAGTGTACCTAGTGGCATCCTATACGTGGCTATTGGACTTTGCTATAGTCCCACTAGTGCCAAGACATTTGCAGCACGTCTGCCTGCGTTGCACACTCCAACTAATTATAACTAAGCCATTATACTAGCACACACTCAGTGTACCTAGTGGCATCCTATACGTGGCTATTGGACTTTGCTATAGTCCCACTAGTGCCAAGACATTTGCAGCACGTCTGCCTGCGTTGCACACTCCAACTAATTATAACTAAGCCATTATACTAGCACACACTCAGTGTACCTAGTGGCATCCTATACGTGGCTATTGGACTTTGCTATAGTCCCACTAGTGACAAGACATTTGCAGCACGTCTGCCTGCGTTGCACACTCCAACTAATTATAACTAAGCCATTATACTAGCACACACTCAGTGTACCTAGTGGCATCCTATACGTGGCTATTGGACTTTGCTATAGTCCCACTAGTGCCAAGACATTTGCAGCACGTCTGCCTGCGTTGCACACTCCAACTAATTATAACTAAGCCATTATACTAGCACACACTCAGTGTACCTAGTGGCATCCTATACGTGGCTATTGGACTTTGCTATAGTCCCACTAGTGCCAAGACATTTGCAGCACGTCTGCCTGCGTTGCACACTCCAACTAATTATAACTAAGCCATTATACTAGCACACACTCAGTGTACCTAGTGGCATCCTATACGTGGCTATTGGACTTTGCTATAGTCCCACTAGTGCCAAGACATTTGCAGCACGTCTGCCTGCGTTGCACACTCCAACTAATTATAACTAAGCCATTATACTAGCACACACTCAGTGTACCTAGTGGCATCCTATACGTGGCTATTGGACTTTGCTATAGTCCCACTAGTGCCAAGACATTTGCAGCACGTCTGCCTGCGTTGCACACTCCAACTAATTATAACTAAGCCATTATACTAGCACACACTCAGTGTACCTAGTGGCATCCTATACGTGGCTATTGGACTTTGCTATAGTCCCACTAGTGCCAAGACATTTGCAGCACGTCTGCCTGCGTTGCACACTCCAACTAATTATAACTAAGCCATTATACTAGCACACACTCAGTGTACCTAGTGGCATCCTATACGTGGCTATTGGACTTTGCTATAGTCCCACTAGTGCCAAGACATTTGCAGCACGTCTGCCTGCGTTGCACACTCCAACTAATTATAACTAAGCCATTATACTAGCACACACTCAGTGTACCTAGTGGCATCCTATACGTGGCTATTGGACTTTGCTATAGTCCCACTAGTGCCAAGACATTTGCAGCACGTCTGCCTGCGTTGCACACTCCAACTAATTATAACTAAGCCATTATACTAGCACACACTCAGTGTACCTAGTGGCATCCTATACGTGGCTATTGGACTTTGCTATAGTCCCACTAGTGCCAAGACATTTGCAGCACGTCTGCCTGCGTTGCACACTCCAACTAATTATAACTAAGCCATTATACTAGCACACACTCAGTGTACCTAGTGGCATCCTATACGTGGCTATTGGACTTTGCTATAGTCCCACTAGTGCCAAGACATTTGCAGCACGTCTGCCTGCGTTGCACACTCCAACTAATTATAACTAAGCCATTATACTAGCACACACTCAGTGTACCTAGTGGCATCCTATACGTGGCTATTGGACTTTGCTATAGTCCCACTAGTGCCAAGACATTTGCAGCACGTCTGCCTGCGTTGCACACTCCAACTAATTATAACTAAGCCATTATACTAGCACACACTCAGAGTACCTAGTGGCATCCTATACGTGGCTATTGGACTTTGCTATAGTCCCACTAGTGCCAAGACATTTGCAGCACGTCTGCCTGCGTTGCACACTCCAACTAATTATAACTAAGCCATTATACTAGCACACACTCAGTGTACCTAGTGGCATCCTATACGTGGCTATTGGACTTTGCTATAGTCCCACTAGTGCAAAGACATTTGCAGAGCACGTCTGCCTGCATTGCACACTACAACTTTTTTAAACTAAGCAATTTTACTAGCAAACACTCAGTGTACCTAGTGGCATCCTATACGTGGCTATTGGACTTTGCTATAGTCCCACTAGTGCCAAGACATTTGCAGCACGTCTGCCTGCGTTGCACACTCCAACTAATTATAACTAAGCCATTATACTAGCACACACTCAGTGTACCTAGTGGCATCCTATACGTGGCTATTGGACTTTGCTATAGTCCCACTAGTGCCAAGACATTTGCAGCACGTCTGCCTGCGTTGCACACTCCAACTAATTATAACTAAGCCATTATACTAGCACACACTCAGTGTACCTAGTGGCATCCTATACGTGGCTATTGGACTTTGCTATAGTCCCACTAGTGCCAAGACATTTGCAGCACGTCTGCCTGCGTTGCACACTCCAACTAATTATAACTAAGCCATTATACTAGCACACACTCAGTGTACCTAGTGGCATCCTATACGTGGCTATTGGACTTTGCTATAGTCCCACTAGTGCCAAGACATTTGCAGCACGTCTGCCTGCGTTGCACACTCCAACTAATTATAACTAAGCCATTATACTAGCACACACTCAGTGTACCTAGTGGCATCCTATACGTGGCTATTGGACTTTGCTATAGTCCCACTAGTGCCAAGACATTTGCAGCACGTCTGCCTGCGTTGCACACTCCAACTAATTATAACTAAGCCATTATACTAGCACACACTCAGTGTACCTAGTGGCATCCTATACGTGGCTATTGGACTTTGCTATAGTCCCACTAGTGCCAAGACATTTGCAGCACGTCTGCCTGCGTTGCACACTCCAACTAATTATAACTAAGCCATTATACTAGCACACACTCAGTGTACCTAGTGGCATCCTATACGTGGCTATTGGACTTTGCTATAGTCCCACTAGTGCCAAGACATTTGCAGCACGTCTGCCTGCGTTGCACACTCCAACTAATTATAACTAAGCCATTATACTAGCACACACTCAGTGTACCTAGTGGCATCCTATACGTGGCTATTGGACTTTGCTATAGTCCCACTAGTGCCAAGACATTTGCAGCACGTCTGCCTGCGTTGCACACTCCAACTAATTATAACTAAGCCATTATACTAGCACACACTCAGTGTACCTAGTGGCATCCTATACGTGGCTATTGGACTTTGCTATAGTCCCACTAGTGCCAAGACATTTGCAGCACGTCTGCCTGCGTTGCACACTCCAACTAATTATAACTAAGCCATTATACTAGCACACACTCAGTGTACCTAGTGGCATCCTATACGTGGCTATTGGACTTTGCTATAGTCCCACTAGTGCCAAGACATTTGCAGCACGTCTGCCTGCGTTGCACACTCCAACTAATTATAACTAAGCCATTATACTAGCACACACTCAGTGTACCTAGTGGCATCCTATACGTGGCTATTGGACTTTGCTATAGTCCCACTAGTGCCAAGACATTTGCAGCACGTCTGCCTGCGTTGCACACTCCAACTAATTATAACTAAGCCATTATACTAGCACACACTCAGTGTACCAAGTGGCATCCTATACGTGGCTATTGGACTTTGCTATAGTCCCACTAGTGCCAAGACATTTGCAGCACGTCTGCCTGCGTTGCACACTCCAACTAATTATAACTAAGCCATTATACTAGCACACACTCAGTGTACCTAGTGGCATCCTATACGTGGCTATTGGACTTTGCTATAGTCCCACTAGTGCCAAGACATTTGCAGCACGTCTGCCTGCGTTGCACACTCCAACTAATTATAACTAAGCCATTATACTAGCACACACTCAGTGTACCTAGTGGCATCCTATACGTGGCTATTGGACTTTGCTATAGTCCCACTAGTGCCAAGACATTTGCAGCACGTCTGCCTGCGTTGCACACTCCAACTAATTATAACTAAGCCATTATACTAGCACACACTCAGTGTACCTAGTGGCATCCTATACGTGGCTATTGGACTTTGCTATAGTCCCACTAGTGCCAAGACATTTGCAGCACGTCTGCCTGCGTTGCACACTCCAACTAATTATAACTAAGCCATTATACTAGCACACACTCAGTGTACCTAGTGGCATCCTATACGTGGCTATTGGACTTTGCTATAGTCCCACTAGTGCCAAGACATTTGCAGCACGTCTGCCTGCGTTGCACACTCCAACTAATTATAACTAAGCCATTATACTAGCACACACTCAGTGTACCTAGTGGCATCCTATACGTGGCTATTGGACTTTGCTATAGTCCCACTAGTGCCAAGACATTTGCAGCACGTCTGCCTGCGTTGCACACTCCAACTAATTATAACTAAGCCATTATACTAGCACACACTCAGTGTACCTAGTGGCATCCTATACGTGGCTATTGGACTTTGCTATAGTCCCACTAGTGCCAAGACATTTGCAGCACGTCTGCCTGCGTTGCACACTCCAACTAATTATAACTAAGCCATTATACTAGCACACACTCAGTGTACCTAGTGGCATCCTATACGTGGCTATTGGACTTTGCTATAGTCCCACTAGTGCCAAGACATTTGCAGCACGTCTGCCTGCGTTGCACACTCCAACTAAATATAACTAAGCCATTATACTAGCACACACTCAGTGTACCTAGTGGCATCCTATACGTGGCTATTGGACTTTGCTATAGTCCCACTAGTGCCAAGACATTTGCAGCACGTCTGCCTGCGTTGCACACTCCAACTAATTATAACTAAGCCATTATACTAGCACACACTCAGAGTACCTAGTGGCATCCTATACGTGGCTATTGGACTTTGCTATAGTCCCACTAGTGCCAAGACATTTGCAGCACGTCTGCCTGCGTTGCACACTCCAACTAATTATAACTAAGCCATTATACTAGCACACACTCAGTGTACCTAGTGGCATCCTATATGTGGCTATTGGACTTTGCTATAGTCCCACTAGTGCAAAGACATTTGCAGAGCACGTCTGCCTGCATTGCACACTACAACTTTTTTAAACTAAGCAATTTTACTAGCAAACACTCAGTGTACCTAGTGGCATCCTATACGTGGCTATTGGACTTTGCTATAGTCCCACTAGTGCCAAGACATTTGCAGCACGTCTGCCTGCGTTGCACACTCCAACTAATTATAACTAAGCCATTATACTAGCACACACTCAGTGTACCTAGTGGCATCCTATACGTGGCTATTGGACTTTGCTATAGTCCCACTAGTGCCAAGACATTTGCAGCACGTCTGCCTGCGTTGCACACTCCAACTAATTATAACTAAGCCATTATACTAGCACACACTCAGTGTACCTAGTGGCATCCTATACGTGGCTATTGGACTTTGCTATAGTCCCACTAGTGCCAAGACATTTGCAGCACGTCTGCCTGCGTTGCACACTCCAACTAATTATAACTAAGCCATTATACTAGCACACACTCAGTGTACCTAGTGGCATCCTATACGTGGCTATTGGACTTTGCTATAGTCCCACTAGTGCCAAGACATTTGCAGCACGTCTGCCTGCGTTGCACACTCCAACTAATTATAACTAAGCCATTATACTAGCACACACTCAGTGTACCTAGTGGCATCCTATACGTGGCTATTGGACTTTGCTATAGTCCCACTAGTGCCAAGACATTTGCAGCACGTCTGCCTGCGTTGCACACTCCAACTAATTATAACTAAGCCATTATACTAGCACACACTCAGTGTACCTAGTGGCATCCTATACGTGGCTATTGGACTTTGCTATAGTCCCACTAGTGCCAAGACATTTGCAGCACGTCTGCCTGCGTTGCACACTCCAACTAATTATAACTAAGCCATTATACTAGCACACACTCAGTGTACCTAGTGGCATCCTATACGTGGCTATTGGACTTTGCTATAGTCCCACTAGTGCCAAGACATTTGCAGCATGTCTGCCTGCGTTGCACACTCCAACTAATTATAACTAAGCCATTATACTAGCACACACTCAGTGTACCTAGTGGCATCCTATACGTGGCTATTGGACTTTGCTATAGTCCTACTAGTGCCAAGACATTTGCAGAGCGCATCTGCCTGCGTTGCACACTCCAACTAATTATAACTAAGCCATTATACTAGCACACACTCAGTGAACCTAGTGGCATCCTATACGTGGCTATTGGACTTTGCTATAGTCCCACTAGTGCCAAGACATTTGCAGCACGTCTGCCTGCGTTGCACACTCCAACGAATTATAACTAAGTTACATTGTCAGGGATATTTATTCTTTATTATTCTGCTGTTAATAAAGCTAGACCACCACTGCAATCTTCACCACCTCTCAATTTTTACTACCACATTTTCAGTCCACAATCTTGTCGCAATCAACATGAGTGGCAAAATGACAGATGCTGGTGGAAAGGGGAAGAGGCGTGGTGGAAAAGGCAAAAAAGGTTTTGTCAGTGGGGAAGGTGCCAAAGCTCCATTATCATCTGCTGAAGATAGACCATCTACTAGCAAAAGTAAGATGTCTACTACTTATTGTGGACAATCCGATGTGCTCCCTTTTTTACGGACACGAACAAGAGGAACAAAGGTAGATGATGGGCAAAAAAGGAAAATGCTTGAATGGATCTCAAGTGGTCCAACAAGTGCCCTCTCAGCCACTTCAAGTACCGCATCCAAAAAACACCATTCCTCTGAGTTGTCATCCCAATCACACTTGATTTCTCCCAGCTCTGAAGTCTCCATCAGCCCTGCACAGTATGGTGGAACTGAGATGGCTGAGTCTGCAGAGCTGTTCAGTCACACTATAGCCTGGGAATCAGAGGTCTGCTCCCAAGCTACAGTGAGTACAGAACAGGAAATGGTCTGCAGTGATGCCCAGAACCTTTGTGACTCAGATTCAGGCCGTGAGGACCAAGTTTCTGAGCATAATGTTGACCCTTTGTCACAAACTGTAACACCTGTGGTTATAGACAATGAGGAACATACTGATGAAGATGAGATGCAGATACCCGATTGGGATGACAACTTAAATATTCGGTCAGGGCAAGAAGAGGCTCGGTCTGAGGGGGAGGGGAGTGCGAACACAACAATTGATGATGACGTTCTAGATCCCACCTACTGTCAACCCCCAGTCAGGCACTCGAGGAGGTCAACAGAGGCGGTGGAGGAGGATGCAACCGACGACGAAGTTACCTTGCGCCTTCCTGGACAGAGTCGGAGCACTGGTAGCACGTCTACAACTGCATCCTCAGCCACCACTCTGCCTATGAGCATTATTCGGGGTGGATCAACAGGTCGCATGGCCTCTAAGCCTTGCCTAGCCTGGGCCTTTTTTCACATCGAAAAAGATCGCCCAACTCATGTGATATGTAACATTTGTCATGATTCTGTTAGTAGAGGTCAAAACCTCAGCAGTTTGACAACTTCTTCCATGAATCGTCACATGAATAAATATCATAAGTCCCGGTGGGAAGCTCACCGTGCTGCAATGCCGGCTAGCGGAGCGAACCATCCACCGCCCGCCCCTTCCAGTGCATCCGCGCGCTCTTCATCTTCTAGGACTGTGGGGACAGCTGTCACACCTGTTTTTCCACGCAAAACTTCCACCACTGTAACCGCAACAGGCAGTTTGCTTGTAAGGTCGTCAGTTGGTTTGGAAGGGGAAACAAGTGAGTGTGTACAGCTCTCTCAGACATCGATAGCACCAACGTTGGATGAAGGCAACATCATGTCTCCGCCTGCACTTTCCTCACAAACCTGCATTTTTCCAGGGACACCCTACTCAACACCGTCTACACACAGCAGCCAGATCTCTGTCCCTCAGATGTGGTCAAATAAAAGGCCACTTCCTCCGACCCATGACAAAGCTAAGAGGTTGACTCTATCCCTCTGTAAGCTGTTGGCTACCGAAATGCTGCCTTTCCGCCTAGTGGACACACAGGATTTTAGAGACCTTATGTCTGTCGCTGTGCCCCAGTACCAGATGCCTAGTCGCCACTACTTCTCTAAGAAAGGTGTGCCCGCGCTACACCAGCATGTCGCACACAACATCACCGCTTCCTTGAGAAACTCTGTGTGTGAACGGGTGCATTTCACCACCGATACTTGGACCAGTAAGCATGGACAGGGACGTTACATGTTGCTGACTGGGCACTGGGTAACTATGGTGATAGATGGTGAAGGGTCTGCTGCACAAGTCTTGCCGTCCCCACGACTTGTGTGTCAATCCTCTGTCTGTCCAAGTTCCGCCACAGCTTCTGCATCCTCCACCTCATCTGGGTCCTCCACCTCCGCCCCAAGCCTGCCTGCTCAGGCCACCAGCGTTCTCACTGCGCAGAAGGAATCACGCACGCCTCATTACTATGCTGGCAGCCGAGCGCAACGGCATCAGGCGGTCTTTAGCTTGACATGTCTTGGTAATAAGAGTCACACAGCTGAGGAGTTGTGGTCAGCTCTGCGGTCCGAGTTTAATAAATGGTTGTCTCCACTCAACCTGCAGCCTGGTAAGGCCGTGTGCGACAATGCTGCAAACCTGGGTGCGGCCCTTCGCCTGGGCAAGGTGACACACGTACCTTGTATGGCTCACGTGTTGAACCTTGTCGTGCAGCAATTTTTAACACACTATCCCGGCCTAGATGGCCTTCTGAACAGGGCACGAAAACTGTCTGCTCACTTCCGGCGTTCAAGCGCCGCAGCTGAGCGACTTGCATCGCTCCAGAAGTCTTTCGGCCTGCCGGTTCATCGCCTGAAATGCGATGTGGCGACACGCTGGAATTCAACTCTCCACATGTTACAGCGACTGTGGCAGCACCGCAGAGCCCTGGTGCAATACGTCATGACGTATAGCCTGGGCCAACGAGATGCAGAGGTGGGGCAGATCACCCTGATGGAGTGGTCTCAGATCAAGGACCTATGCACCCTTCTGCACAGTTTCGACATGGCGACGAATATGTTTAGCTCTGACAATGCCATTATCAGCATGACGATTCCAGTCATTTACATGCTGGAGCACACGCTAAACACTATTCGGAGTCAGGGGGTGGGACAACATGAAGGGGAGGAACTACAGGAGGATTCATATGTGCAAGGGACAACAACATCACCAAGGTCCAGACGTTCATCATCACCAACGCAGCAGGCATGGGACCATGGGGAACAGGGATCGACAAGGGCGCATAGTAGCAGGCGAAATGTTGAGCAAGGTGCAGGAGAACATGAAGAAATGGAGGACGAACTGTCCATGGACATGGAAGACTCAGCGGATGAGGGAGACCTTGGTCAAATTTCAGTTGAAAGAGGTTGGGGGGAGATGTCAGAGGAAGAAAGAACGGGTAGCACCTCTATGCCACAAACACAGCGTGGACTTGGTCCGCATGGCTGCGCAAGACACATGAGTGCCTTTTTGTTGCACTACCTCCAACATGACAGTCGTATTGTCAAAATTAGAAGTGATGATGACTACTGGATTGCCACACTATTAGATCCCCGGTACAAGTCCAAATTTTGTGACATAATTCCAGCCATAGAAAGGGACGCACGTATGCAGGAGTATCAGCAGAAGCTGTTACTCGATCTTAGCTCGGCTTTTCCACCAAACAACCGTGCAGGTGCAGGGAGGGAATCTCCCAGTTGTAACTTGACAAACATGGGACGGTCTCGTCATCTTCACCAGTCTACCCGTACCAGTAGGACCGTATCTGGTGCCGGTAACAGCAATTTTATGGAATCTTTTCATAATTTATTTAGACCCTCTTTTGCAAGGCCACCAGAGACAACAAGTCTGACACATACTCAACGGCTGGAGAGGATGATACAGGAGTATCTCCAAATGAACATCGATGCCATGACTGTGCAACTGGAGCCTTGCTCCTTTTGGGCTTCAAACATAGAAAAATGGCCAGAGCTCTCCAGTTATGCCTTGGAGATTTTGTCGTGTCCAGCTGCCAGCGTTGTCTCTGAACGTGTATTCAGTGCTGCTGGGTGTGTGCTGACAGATAAGCGCACGCGTCTGTCCAGTGACAATGTGGACAGACTGACGTTCATCAAAATGAACAAGTCATGGATCCAGAAGGAATTTACTACCCCTGTGTCATCCTGGGGAGAGTAAATGCTTGTGGATTTGGAATGTGCTTGATGCAAATCAAAACATCCTGTTTGCAACTAGGGCCCAAGTGCTGCCACTGATGGGGTGGGTGTCTGTGTGGCCCAATTTTTGGAAAAAAGGGAGACTCCGCTTGGAGTAACCCTTGCTTACATTGTTTTTAAAAGAAGCCAAGATGAACAAGTCATGGGTCAGCAAAGACTTTGCTACCTACCCCGGTGTCATCCTGGGGACGGTTAATTATGGGGTATTTTTGAATGTGATTGATGCAAATGTAGCTGTGAAGTGTACAACTAGGGCCCAAGTGCTGCCACTGATGGGGTGGGTGTCTGTGTGGCCCAATTTTTGGAAAAAAAGGGAGACTCCGCTTGGAGTAACCCTTGCTTGATGTGTTTTTAAAAGAAGCCAAGATGAACAGAGCTGGGATCAGGAAAGACTTTGCTACCTACCCCGGTGTCATCCTGGGGACGGATAAGAATGGCGTATTTTTGAATGTGCTTGATGCAAATCAAAACATCCTGTTTGCAACTAGGGCCCAAGTGCTGCCACTGATGGGGTGGGTGTCTGTGTGGCCCAATTTTTGGAAAAAAAGGGAGACTCCGCTTGGAGTAACCCTTGCTTGATGTGTTTTTAAAAGAAGCCAAGATGAACAGAGCTGGGATCAGCAAAGACTTTGCTACCTACCCCGGTGTCATCCTGGGGACGGATAAGAATGGCGTATTTTTGAATGTGCTTGATGCAAATCAAAACATCCTGTTTGCAACTAGGGCCCAAGTGCTGCCACTGATGGGGTGGGTGTCTGTGTGGCCCAATTTTTGGAAAAAAGGGAGACTCCGCTTGGAGTAACCCTTGCTTGATGTGTTTTTAAAAGAAGCCAAGATGAACAGAGCTGGGATCAGGAAATACTTTGCTACCTACCCCGGTGTCATCCTGGGGACGGATAAGAATGGCGTATTTTTGAATGTGCTTGATGCAAATCAAAACATCCTGTTTGCAACTAGGGCCCAAGTGCTGCCACTGATGGGGTGGGTGTCTGTGTGGCCCAATTTTTGGAAAAAAAGGGAGACTCCGCTTGGAGTAACCCTTGCTTGATGTGTTTTTAAAAGAAGCCAAGATGAACAGAGCTGGGATCAGCAAAGACTTTGCTACCTACCCCGGTGTCATCCTGGGGACGGATAAGAATGGCGTATTTTTGAATGTGCTTGATGCAAATCAAAACATCCTGTTTGCAACTAGGGCCCAAGTGCTGCCACTGATGGGGTGGGTGTCTGTGTGGCCCAATTTTTGGAAAAAAGGGAGACTCCGCTTGGAGTAACCCTTGCTTGATGTGTTTTTAAAAGAAGCCAAGATGAACAGAGCTGGGATCAGGAAATACTTTGCTACCTACCCCGGTGTCATCCTGGGGACGGATAAGAATGGCGTATTTTTGAATGTGCTTGATGCAAATCAAAACATCCTGTTTGCAACTAGGGCCCAAGTGCTGCCACTGATGGGGTGGGTGTCTGTGTGGCCCAATTTTTGGAAAAAAAGGGAGACTCCGCTTGGAGTAACCCTTGCTTGATGTGTTTTTAAAAGAAGCCAAGATGAACAGAGCTGGGATCAGGAAAGACTTTGCTACCTACCCCGGAGTCATCCTGGGGACGGATAAGAATGGCGTATTTTTGAATGTGCTTGATGCAAATCAAAACATCCTGTTTGCAACTAGGGCCCAAGTGCTGCCACTGATGGGGTGGGTGTCTGTGTGGCCCAATTTTTGGAAAAAAAGGGAGACTCCGCTTGGAGTAACCCTTGCTTGATGTGTTTTTAAAAGAAGCCAAGATGAACAGAGCTGGGATCAGCAAAGACTTTGCTACCTACCCCGGTGTCATCCTGGGGACGGATAAGAATGGCGTATTTTTGAATGTGCTTGATGCAAATCAAAACATCCTGTTTGCAACTAGGGCCCAAGTGCTGCCACTGATGGGGTGGGTGTCTGTGTGGCCCAATTTTTGGAAAAAAGGGAGACTCCGCTTGGAGTAACCCTTGCTTGATGTGTTTTTAAAAGAAGCCAAGATGAACAGAGCTGGGATCAGGAAATACTTTGCTACCTACCCCGGTGTCATCCTGGGGACGGATAAGAATGGCGTATTTTTGAATGTGCTTGATGCAAATCAAAACATCCTGTTTGCAACTAGGGCCCAAGTGCTGCCACTGATGGGGTGGGTGTCTGTGTGGCCCAATTTTTGGAAAAAAGGGAGACTCCGCTTGGAGTAACCCTTGCTTGATGTGTTTTTAAAAGAAGCCAAGATGAACAGAGCTGGGATCAGGAAATACTTTGCTACCCACCCCGGTGTCATCCTGGGGACGGATAAGAATGGCGTATTTTTGAATGTGCTTGATGCAAATCAAAACATCCTGTTTGCAACTAGGGCCCAAGTGCTGCCACTGATGGGGTGGGTGTCTGTGTGGCCCAATTTTTGGAAAAAAAGGGAGACTCCGCTTGGAGTAACCCTTGCTTGATGTGTTTTTAAAAGAAGCCAAGATGAACAGAGCTGGGATCAGCAAAGACTTTGCTACCTACCCCGGTGTCATCCTGGGGACGGATAAGAATGGCGTATTTTTGAATGTGCTTGATGCAAATCAAAACATCCTGTTTGCAACTAGGGCCCAAGTGCTGCCACTGATGGGGTGGGTGTCTGTGTGGCCCAATTTTTGGAAAAAAGGGAGACTCCGCTTGGAGTAACCCTTGCTTGATGTGTTTTTAAAAGAAGCCAAGATGAACAGAGCTGGGATCAGGAAATACTTTGCTACCTACCCCGGTGTCATCCTGGGGACGGATAAGAATGGCGTATTTTTGAATGTGCTTGATGCAAATCAAAACATCCTGTTTGCAACTAGGGCCCAAGTGCTGCCACTGATGGGGTGGGTGTCTGTGTGGCCCAATTTTTGGAAAAAAAGGGAGACTCCGCTTGGAGTAACGCTTGCTTGATGTGTTTTTAAAAGAAGCCAAGATGAACAGAGCTGGGATCAGCAAAGACTTTGCTACCTACCCCGGTGTCATCCTGGGGACGGATAAGAATGGCGTATTTTTGAATGTGCTTGATGCAAATCAAAACATCCTGTTTGCAACTAGGGCCCAAGTGCTGCCACTGATGGGGTGGGTGTCTGTGTGGCCCAATTTTTGGAAAAAAAGGGAGACTCCGCTTGGAGTAACCCTTGCTTGATGTGTTTTTAAAAGAAGCCAAGATGAACAGAGCTGGGATCAGGAAAGACTTTGCTACCTACCCCGGTGTCATCCTGGGGACGGATAAGAATGGCGTATTTTTGAATGTGCTTGATGCAAATCAAAACATCCTGTTTGCAACTAGGGCCCAAGTGCTGCCACTGATGGGGTGGGTGTCTGTGTGGCCCAATTTTTGGAAAAAAAGGGAGACTCCGCTTGGAGTAACCCTTGCTTGATGTGTTTTTAAAAGAAGCCAAGATGAACAGAGCTGGGATCAGCAAAGACTTTGCTACCTACCCCGGTGTCATCCTGGGGACGGATAAGAATGGCGTATTTTTGAATGTGCTTGATGTAAATCAAAACATCCTGTTTGCAACTAGGGCCCAAGTGCTGCCACTGATGGGGTGGGTGTCTGTGTGGCCCAATTTTTGGAAAAAAAGGGAGACTCCGCTTGGAGTAACCCTTGCTTGATGTGTTTTTAAAAGAAGCCAAGATGAACAGAGCTGGGATCAGCAAAGACTTTGCTACCTACCCCGGTGTCATCCTGGGGACGGATAAGAATGGCGTATTTTTGAATGTGCTTGATGCAAATCAAAACATCCTGTTTGCAACTAGGGCCCAAGTGCTGCCACTGATGGGGTGGGTGTCTGTGTGGCCCAATTTTTGGAAAAAAGGGAGACTCCGCTTGGAGTAACCCTTGCTTGATGTGTTTTTAAAAGAAGCCAAGATGAACAGAGCTGGGATCAGGAAATACTTTGCTACCTACCCCGGTGTCATCCTGGGGACGGATAAGAATGGCGTATTTTTGAATGTGCTTGATGCAAATCAAAACATCCTGTTTGCAACTAGGGCCCAAGTGCTGCCACTGATGGGGTGGGTGTCTGTGTGGCCCAATTTTTGGAAAAAAAGGGAGACTCCGCTTGGAGTAACCCTTGCTTGATGTGTTTTTAAAAGAAGCCAAGATGAACAGAGCTGGGATCAGCAAAGACTTTGCTACCTACCCCGGTGTCATCCTGGGGACGGATAAGAATGGCGTATTTTTGAATGTGCTTGATGCAAATCAAAACATCCTGTTTGCAACTAGGGCCCAAGTGCTGCCACTGATGGGGTGGGTGTCTGTGTGGCCCAATTTTTGGAAAAAAAGGGAGACTCCGCTTGGAGTAACCCTTGCTTGATGTGTTTTTAAAAGAAGCCAAGATGAACAGAGCTGGGATCAGGAAAGACTTTGCTACCTACCCCGGTGTCATCCTGGGGACGGATAAGAATGGCGTATTTTTGAATGTGCTTGATGCAAATCAAAACATCCTGTTTGCAACTAGGGCCCAAGTGCTGCCACTGATGGGGTGGGTGTCTGTGTGGCCCAATTTTTGGAAAAAAGGGAGACTCCGCTTGGAGTAACCCTTGCTTACATTGTTTTTAAAAGAAGCCAAGATGAACAAGTCATGGGTCAGCAAAGACTTTGCTACCTACCCCGGTGTCATCCTGGGGATGGATAAGAATGGCGTATTTTTGAATGTGCTTGATGCAAATGTAGCTGTGAAGTGTACAACTGGGGCACAACTGCTGCCACTGAAGGGGTGGGTGTGTGTGTGGCCCAATTTTTGGAAAAAATGGAGACTCCGCTTGGAGTCACCTTGCGGTGTTTTACATGATTTTAGAAGGGCGTGCCATGCCTATATCTGTGTGTCCTCCTCTTTTTCCTTGTCCAGCTGTTTTGTTTTCGCATGAGTATATGTCCTTGTCACTTTCCAATGTGTTTGAGTTGTTTGTCACCTTTAGGACACCTTTGAGGGTGTTTTCTAGGTGTTTTTCTGTGTTTGTGATTGCCTGCCATTGTTTCCTATGCAGTTCGAGTTCGGTTCGTCGAACGTTCGACGAACCGAACTCGAACGGGAGGTCCGTTCGGCGAACCAACCTCGAGCCGAACCGCGACCGGTTCGCTCATCTCTAGTCATGAAGGTAGTAACATACTCACTGGTCACCGTCTTCTCCCAATTTCAGCAGCACTCCCGACCAAGACAGCTCCAAATGACTATATCTGTAACCTGCCAGAATACTGGAGCAGTGGTTACTCTCTCAATGTAAAGGGCCATTTACATGCTGCGACATCGCTAACGATATATCGTCGGGGTCACGGTGTTTGTGACGCACATCTGGTGTCGTTAGTGACATCGCAGTGTGTGACAGGCTGGAGTGACCTTAAACGATCACAAAAGAGACAAAAATCGTTGGTATATGAGAGGTCGTTCATTTACCAAAAATCATTGTCTGGTAAGTAGCGATGTTGTTCCTCGTTCCTGCGGCATCACACATCGCTATGTGTGACACTGCAGGAGCGACGAACATCTCCTTACCTCCGTCCACCAGCAATTAGGAAGGAAGGAAGGAGGGCGGCATGTTCCGGCTGCTCATCTCCGCCCCTCCTCTGCTATTGGACGGCTGCCGTGTGACGTCACTGTGACGCCGCACGAACCGCCCTCTTAGAAAGGAGGTGGATCGCCAGCCAGAGCGATGTGGCAGGGAAGGTAAGTCCGTGTGACGGGTGTTAGTGATGTTTTGCGCCACAGGCAGCGATTTGCCCGTGACGCACAACCAACGGGGGTGGGTACGCTCGCTAGAGAAATTGGTACCGATATCGCAGCGTGTAAAGTACCCTTAAGTCTATGAGACTAAGAATATGCTCACACTGGATTATTATACGAAGGAGTACAATGTGACAAAATGTAGCATAGCACTCTGACTAACGTTATTCAATGAGGCAGAGCAGATCTGAGATATTATTCTTATGCCAAATCACAGCATGCTTTGTTTGGCAGCATATATTGGATCACGTGCACCTATAAAAGTCAATAGGTGCATATGAAACAACGGACTGCATCGGATGACATTCAACTGCAGTCCGATATATATAGAGACGGGCAAGATTGAAAGATTAATCTTTCCTTCTTATCCTCACATATGCTCTCATTCTCGCATATGAGAGAATCGGAGCACAGCTTACGTTCGGAGAAGAGTTTGAGTCAAGAGTCATTAGCATATCCAATCCGAATCTCTCGCAAATGGAAGCTATACAGTAGTGTGACCCAGGCCTTAGAATGAGTTTTGTAGACTTGCACTGAGAAAATTCAATTCACGTGACTTTTGTTTCATACACCAACCACTATGTATTTTGTCAGATCCCAAATGCAGTCATGTGATGCTGCAATGGACCGGAATGCCCCTAAAACCAGAAGATGATGACTGGTGCGTATGTTACCATCCTCATGACACTTATACAAATTATACTTAAAAGGAAAAATAACAATTACCTTTTAGACAGCATAGAAAAATAATTACCTTATAGATAGCATAAAAGATGGCAGCTGCCTTCTGCATGCTTACATGGCCAGCGCATGTCATCACTGTCATGCATTGCCTATCACTCTCATTTGCCACCCCTCATTAGCAAGCAAACATCTGCTGCTCACTTCTGATGTTTTGCAGCACAGGGAGTAGTGGGGTCTGTGTGCTGCAATACATTTCATATGATGCACATTCAGGTGAAATTGTCATTAGCGGCCCTACTCCCGTACAGGCCCGGATGCATTTGCACTCTCTTTGGCCTGTGACACACATCCGTGCCGCCGGTACGTGTTTGTCATTTTTTACACGTACCAGCGGCACGGAGACATGTTAACCAATGCTACCCTATTGTAGCAGGCACACACACGTAAAACCACACGGAACGTGTGTCCGTGTGCGTTTGTACGTGTGTGCGTTTTTCAAAGCGCTGACATGTCAGTGTTTTCTCCCGCAGCACGGGTGTCACACGGCCCGCACCCGTACCACACGGGTGTAGTGTGGATGCGGTCCCATGTGACACGCGCCGGCGAAAACACACATGTCAGTGAAAAAAAAAAAAAACATTTACTCACCTTCTCCAGCCCTCCTGTCTCTGCCACTGCTGCCTCTTGCTGCCGACCGCCGCTCATTATTCTCATTGAATATTCACTTCACTGCCTGGCAGCAGCAGCAGCGGGGAGACGGGAGGGCTAGAGACCGAGGATCAGCACCACGGACAGCAGCGCGGACAGCAGGAAGGACCAGGTGAGTATGTTAATTACCGGTTCTACGTGTGCTATCGCGGATAGCACACGTAGAACACACGTGTCCCGCACATACCAGAGACACGTACTTACCTGCACGCAACACGCAGGGAAAATACGTGTCTCTCGGCACGTGCGTGATTTTCACGTGAGTGTGGCAGAGGCCTTTGACTGTGTTCAATATGCTCCTGGGAGCCAGCTATCTAATCAAAGGAAGAGTTGTAGATGCAGCAAGGTAAGGTTTCCAGAGCTATTGTCTAGCAGCCACAGATTACTGAAATAGGACCCGGCCCTGAGAATAGATTTGCACATTCACTATTTAAAAGTATAAGAACCAGAAACTTCTCAGGTTTCATAGGCCCCAAAAAATATTTTTATGCTTTTGAATTATGGAATTATGTTTGGAATATCTCGGTAGAAGAAAAAGGTATAGATAATTTTGAGATTCTAAATCTAGAGGCTCAAAACTAGCCAAGTCCAAAATGTACATAATTTGTGATCTTTGCATCACACTAACACCCTGTGCGCACAGTGCAGTTTTAGGTGCAGTTTGTTGCCCTAAACTACATGTCTTTCCTTCTCCCAGCAAAGTCTATGAGAATTCAGAAAGGCTGTGCGCACGTTGCTTCTTTTTTTCTTTGCAGTTTTGGGTGCAGAAAAAAGCAGCAGCATGTCAATTATTTTTGCGTTTTTCCATTGAATATAGTTAAAAAAACGCATGGGAAAAAATGTATGGGCAAAAACGCAACAAAACACTTAAAAAATGCACTGAAAACACATACAAAAATCATGCTTTTTTTGTTCATTTTTTCGGCCAGAGGTGTGTTTTTTGCTGAAGAACCAAAACTGCAGTGTGTGCACATTGCCTTATTCACATTTTTACAAGCTTCCTTCAACACTATTGTAGTGATTTTTTTTCTCAGAAATGGATAGTTGTATATATAGGTAGCACAGGGAGCTCTTTTCCAGCTCTTCATTATTGTAAATAAAATAAACCAATGTATGTCCATAGGAAGACAGAACTTCCATTCTGCAAATAGGAGTTACCTATAATCCCTTATCACTGAAAACTTAAATGTTCGTCTTGTTTTCTCCTTGTCAGTTTGTTATGTCACAAATTTTTGTAAAAAAAAAATCATCATTCCCTCAAAAATGCTAGGAAGAAGAAAAATTAATGGTCTAAAATGACTTGAATTACTTGCCTGAAATTTGAGGCCAATTAATAACTATAATACAGGTAAATATAATTCTGCCACCATGTATGTGCATACGTGTGTATATATATTGTGCGTCTGTGTGTTTTATTTTCGTGCAAGTATAATACTAATACATGTACTGTTCTGGTGTATTAAACGAGCAAACAAAGCACAGTTATTAATTTGATGTATTACTAGATGTTGCATTTGTCATTAGAAAGACAAAATAAAGCCATTTCTCTTTGTTCTTATTAGACTAAAAAGGAAATAATGAGAAACTGGAAACTTCTATATTGATATCTTTCCATCAGTAATAACGTTCAGAGGCATACGGAGCTGCAAAGTGAAGATGAAAAACATAAAATTAATGCTGCATCTATCTATGTGGGTTTATTTATATTATTATGTAGAATATTTGTACTGATGCGGCATGAAAAGACCCTTTGTTTAATTTTTCTATGTATGTGATTATTATTCCCTTGTTACTTCCTCCAATTTCCTGCCTGGATTTATTTGTCACTGAATAGTCATAGGGAAGTTACCGGCCTTTACATAGCCAAAGACCTCTTATTTTTCCAGCTTAAAAATATTAATATACTGTAAGTGATCTGTCTCATTTTCTGTTTCAGTTGAAAAAATACGAACAATGAACAAAGTGAGTTACTGCAATATATCAAGTACACTACAGTATAGAAAAGAAATATACCATAAAGCTTTTAGGCTGGTTAGCAATAATTGTTTATTTTAGATGCTAATAAAACATATATGTTAGACTTACAGAATTATATATCAAAGCCAAATGGATGTAATTTTTACTTGCGTGCTCATTAACAGTTTGAGTAAACCCTTTTTTTTATATATAAATCAAGTACAGGTGATCATATTGTAGCAGTCTTATACTAATTACTAGATGATCAATTTGATTAGATGGAAATTGAATTAAAGTAGAATATTATAAAAATTTGCAGTTCAAACCAGTTTGTTATTCGGTTGGAGCGATTCGCCCCCAAAAAATGCTCGCCACCATTTTACACATTACCTAAAATCGTGTTTCATTGAAGACCGACATGACCTTAGGCATAACTGTGTGGGATTCCCTATCATGCTTTTTAACTATTACTGATATAGCACAGTCAATCAAGAAGAATTATTAGTGTTTTTTGAGTTGTTGATGCTGCAAAACTTCTGAACCTCAGTTTACTTGCATCTTTTCATTGTGTTTTTGTGTGTGTTATTGATGTTGTGTTTTTTGTCTCTGCTTGGCGTGTCATCCTTTAAAACAAGCTATTTTGTTTTTTAAACTTCCTGTTAGGCTGGTTTCAGATGTTCGTGTTTCAGGTATGTGTAACATCTGTTTTAACACGGATGTGATTAATTGCTCTCAGTGAAAGAAACAAAATTAAAATTTTGTAGTTGTGATACCTTTTAATGGCTAACTAAAATAAAATAAAATAAGAGGATGTTACAAAGCAAGCTTTCGAGACATCTCAGGTCTCTTCATCAAGCATGGTATGACAAAATATCTGAAAAAACACAAATATATACACAAACAGGGCAGAGGGATGGTATAATAAAAGGACATTTAAATAAACAAATACTGAGCTTAGAAAGTGAATCCTTAATTAGCTTTGATTAGTGGTGTGAGTTTTATTGTCCCAATATCCATGTAGGATCAGAGGCATGGTGCCTTCAGTCTCTGAAGCAGACTCCTCAGGTTTGTAGTGAGTCATATGACTCACCAATCCCCGCAAAGCTGTCCTTGGTGATGGTGTGTCCAGCGCTGTCCCTGTGATGCTCCGGCTTCCAGCTCTCAGGGCAGTGAATAATCAATGAATATAATGAGTGGTGGTCATGAGTGGGAAACAGCAGAGCCGAAGAAAACAGCACTGGATACAGGTAATTATGGATTATCTTTTCATTTCACAGACACTTGTTTACTCCAGTACCTGTTACACAAATACAAACACAGATGTCACACGTGTGACATACGTGTGAAACACGTATGACACGCGTGTGACTTGTACCTAATTAAACACGGACGTCTGAAACTGGCCTTATTGACATTCTTAGGTGCAGATTACATGCATTTTTTGATGAATTTCCACATTGGAAAAAACACTAAAAACAGATGTGCGCTCTTTACCTGCAGATTTTCTGCATCTAATACAAGTCTATGGGGAAATTTGGCACTGAAAACTCAGCCTACCCGCAAGAGAAACTGACATCTTATGGATTAGAAAATGCACCCAAGTAAGTGTACACAGTATAAAAGAAAAGCATAGTGCACATGAGATTTCTACTAATCCCATCCACTTTTCTTGTACTGTAAAACACTGCGTTTTTGATGCAGCGAAAATGTACAGCATCAGAAACTTGGAATGGGGGCACCAATCAATGTAGGTTGCTTAAAGCCCCATTGCTAGGCAGGGCATAGTGGAGGGACAGTTTTTTCCCTTCCCTCAATCTAGAAGAGTATATCCTACTTGTGATTGCACCAATGCACGTCCCTAAAGCCCACTTTACACGTTGCAATTAGTTGTACAATCGCATTTGCGATGTGACACGCCCAGGTTGCATACGGGATCTTATGAGATTGCACATAGGTCGTTCATTTTCTGTCACACGTGCGTTAGTAGTCTATGTTAAATTGGTCAATTTTGTGTGCGATCCTTTAGATCATGCGTTCTGTGACGTATGCATTGGGCACCTTTTTTTTTTTATTTATTGACTTGCCAAGCGTGTGTACTGTGTAGGGATGCGTTTTTACTATGTCATCTGCCGTTCAGCTCTGCTACATGGCCGCTAACAGCAGACACAGACAGCCATGTAGCAGAGCTGAATGGCAGATGACAGCAGACACAGACAGAGCCGCACTGTCAGAATGAACTCGGGTGAACTTCACCCGACTTCACGGTCATGCTGCGGCTCTGTCTGTGTCGCGCCCTGATTAGCGGTCACCAGTGAAGGACTCACCGGTGACCGCTAATCTCCTAAGTTACTGAAGTTAGCAGCCCTCTCTCATACTCACCAATCCCCGATCCCCGGCGCTGCACGGCGTTCACACTGCTCCGGCGGCTTTTACTGTTTTGAAAAAGCCGGCCGCCCATTAAACAATCTCGTATTCCCTGCTTTCCCCGCCCACCGGCGCCTATGATTGGTTACAGTGAGACACGCCCCCACTCTGAGTGACAGGTGTCACACTGCACCCAATCACAGCAGCCGGTGGGCATGTCTATACTGTGTAGTGAAATAAATAATTAAATAATGAAAAAAACCGGCATGCGGTTCCCCCCAATTTTAAAACCAGCCAGATAAAGCCATACGGCTGAAGGCTGGTATTCTCAGGATGGGGAGCTCCACGTTATGGGGAGCCCCCCAGCCTAACAATATCAGCCAACAGCCGCCCAGAATTGCCGCATATATTAGATGCGACAGTTCTGGGACTGTACCCGGCTCTTCCCGATTTGCCCTGGTGTGTTGGCAAATCGGGGTAATAAGGAGTTATTGGCAGCCCATAGCTGCCAATAAGTCCTAGATTAATCATGTCAGGCGTCTATGAGACACCCTCCATGATTAATCTGTAAATTACAGTAAATAAACACACACATGCCAGAAAAAAACCTTTATTAGAAATAAAAAACACAAACATATACCCTGGTTCACCACTTTAATCAGCCCCAAAAAGCCCTCCATGTCCGGCGGAATCCAGGATGCTCCAGCGTCGCATCCAGCGCTGCTGCATGGAGGTGCCCGGAGCTGCAGCAGACACAGCCGCTCTGGTCACCTCCACACAGCAAATGAACCCAGCCGCGCGATCAGCTGAGCTGTCACTGAGGTTACCCGCTGTCACTGGATCCAGCGGTGGCCGCGGGTAACCTCAGTGACAGCTCAGCTGATCGCGCTACTCACCGCCGCTCCTATCACCTCCACGCAGCAACTGAGGTGAGTATAGCGATCAGCTGAGCTGTCACTGAGGTTACCCGCGGCCACCGCTGGATCCAGTGACAGCGGGTAACCTCAGTGACAGCAGCTGATCGCGTGGCTGTCTTCATTACCTGCGTGGAGGTGACCGGAGCGGCGGTGTATTCTGCAGCTCCTGTCACCTGCATGCAGCAGCGCTGGAAGCGACGCTGGAGCATCCTGGATTCCGCCGGACATGGAGGGCTTTTTGTGGCTGATTAAAGTGGTTAACCAGGGTATATGTTTGTGTTTTTTATTTCTAATAAAGGATTTTTTCGGGCGTGTGTGTGTTTATTTACTGTAATTTACAGATTAATCATGGAGGGTGTCTCATAGACGCCTGACATGATTAATCTAGGACTTATTGGCAGCTATGGGCTGCCAGTAACTCCTTATTACCCCGATTTGCCAACGCACCAGGGCAAATCGGGAAAAGCCGGGTACAGTCCCAGAACTGTCGCATATAATGTATGCGGCAATTCTGGGTGGCTGTTGGCTGATATTGTTAGGCTGGGGGGCTCCCCATAACGTGGAGCTCCCCATCCTGAGAATACCAGCCTTCAGCCGTATGGCTTTATCTGGCTGGTTTTAAAATTGGGGGGAACCGCACGCCATTTTTTTTCATTATTTAATTATTTATTTCACTGCACAGTATAGACACGCCCACCGGCTGCTGTGATTGGGTGCAGTGTGACACCTGTCACTCAGCGTGGGGGCGTGTCTCACTGTAACCAATCATAGGCGCCGGTGGGCGGGGAAAGCAGGGAATACGAGATTGTTTAATGGGCGGCCGGCTTTTTCAAAACAGTAAAAGCCGCCGGAGCAGTGTGAACGCCGTGCAGCGCCGGGGATCGGTGAGTATATGAGAGAGGGGGATAGACTGACATGGACAGAGAGTGAGGGACAGAGATAGTGACCGACTGACAGAGATTAGTGAATGACAGACATTGTGAGGCGCTTCAGAATGCAGCTTTTCAGCTGCGCTCTGAAGCGGACCTTTTTTAAGCTGCGGTGCGGAGCGCACACCTGCGCACAAAGCCTCAGACACCAAAATCGTATGAGGGATGTCACATGTTACAATTCACTAGGTTCGTGCAACAAAACGCTCAATTCTAGAGAATGATACGATGTGTTTGCGATCAACGGTTTTGCGTTCAATCCTGATCGCACGTAGATGTCACACGCAGATACCGCACAAATGATGCCGGATGTGCGTCACTTACAACTTGACCCCAACGACGGATTGTGAAATATAATGAAGCGTGTGTAGCGGGCTTAAAACCCAGGACACCTTTTACATCCTGTGTGTATTGATCACACAAAGCATTGTTTGTCTGTTCGACTGTGAGTTCTGTATTGGCAAATAAAGAATTCATTTTATGAGTTAGTTAATTTGATTTAGGGCTATTATATACACACACACCATCCCATGGACGACTGCAGCTCTCCATCCCCAAACCCTCGATAGAAAGAGGAAATTCATCCCTTGCTACCCACAAGCCTTCGCCTTAAATGACAGCATTTCCAAAATGGTTGCCTTTGAATTGCTGACATTCAGGCTGGTGAAGATGGACAGTTTTCAATAAATTATGTGTTGGCTGTACTGCAGTACGTTGTTCCCAGCCGTCAACTATTTTTCCAGGTGTGCCATTCCTGCCCTGCATACACATGTAACAGACGAAATCCACTGTTCACTCTGAAATGCTATGTGGAAAAGTCCACATAACTTGGCACCTGATTACCATGGACATCTTTCGTTAACGATACTCCCTTGAAATTGAGCAAATAAGCTCAACATGTCAGACACCTGTCAACTAAGGGTTTTGAGTAGTCATAGGTGGTTAGGGCGTGGAATTGATCCCGGATATCTGCTCAAATGCCGGTCCCCATATTAGTCTATGGGGACTAGAATCCAGTGCTTTAAAATGGTGGTAGAAAGGGATAAGGATATTGGAACAAGTGTGTTGTACTTGTCAATTCTCCCACGTGAGTCTAATAGTACTTCCAGGACCACTCATTAACATTATACATATGCACTGCTTCCCCTGCCCACTGGCAGTCCCCACGTCTCTGAATGGTTGCAGTCAGATACACCCCCTCCCTCTGTGACAGTGTATCTGAGTGCAACTAGAGGCACTATATGTGTATCTCTATTGGTGTAAAAATAAATAAGAAAATAAAACAATTGGAGTAGGGTCCCCAATACTTTGATACCCCGCACAGATAAAGAATATGGTTATAGGCTGCAGCCCCAGCCATGTGTTTATCTTGGCTGTTTATTAAAATAAGAGGGACCGCATGCGGCTTTTTTAATTATTTAAATAAGCAAATAAACTGGCTTGCAGTCTCCCCCAATTTTGATGCCCAGCCATGATAAAGCCAACAGCTGGGACGAGGGGTCACTTAATGCGAATGGAAGAAAGGTGATTCCGGCAGCGAAAAAGGAAAGGGTTCTTTACAGTTAAAGTAGTCAGATTGTGGAATGCTCTACCACAAGAGGTAGTAATGGCAGATACTATAACAGCTTTTAAAAAAGGGCTGGATGATTTCCTCAGTGCACATAACATTGTCTGTTCTAAATGATTTTGTGACAAAATATATAATTGGTGGAGGAAGGTTGAACTAGATGGATCTAGGTCTTTTTTCAACCTATCTAACTATGTAATATTGTCCACATACAGCTGCATCTCAATAAATTAGAATATCATCAAAAAGTTAATTTATTTCAGTAATTCAATACAGAAAGGGAAACACATATATTATATAGAGTCAATTCACACAGAGTGATCTATTTCAAGTGTTCATTTCTGTTAATGTTGATGATTATGGCTTACAGCCAATGACCACCCAAAAGTCATCGTCTCAGAAAATTAGAACATTATGTAAGACCAACTGAAAAAATGTTTTTAAACTCAGAAATGTTGGCCTACTGAAAAGTATGTACAGTCAATAACACAGACACAGCAGCTACAGCGCAGGAATGGCAGCTTACCACACATAAACCCCTTTGGTGACATCACCTGAAGCTCATTACTGCACAAATAGTGGAACTTACTCAGACCTCAAAAAGGCCCCTAGGGTGACACAACCTGAGGCTCATTTCTGCACATATATGGTACTTCAACCAGGCGACTCTTGTACAAGACCTTTCAGGCCGAAGCGTTGGTACATTCGCCCATATACAGTCAGGGCCAGAAATATTTGGACAGTGACACAAGTTTTGTTATTTTAGCTGTTTACAAAAACATGTTCAGAAATACAATTATATATATAATATGGGCTGAAAGTGCACACTCCCAGCTGCAATATGAGAGTTTTCACATCCAAATCGGAGAAAGGGTTTAGGAATCATAGCTCTGTAATGCATAGCCTCCTCTTTTTCAAGGGACCAAAAGTAATTGGACAAGGGACTCTAAGGGCTGCAATTAACTCTGAAGGCGTCTCCCTCGTTAACCTGTAATCAATGAAGTAGTTAAAAGGTCTGGGGTTGATTACAGGTGTGTGGTTTTGCATTTGGAAGCTGTTGCTGTGAACAGACAACATGCGGTCTAAGGAACTCTCAATTGAGGTGAAGCAGAACATCCTGAGGCTGAAAAAAAAGAAAAAATCCATCAGAGAGATAGCAGACATGCTTGGAGTAGCAAAATCAACAGTCGGGTACATTCTGAGAAAAAAGGAATTGACTGGTGAGAATGGGAACTCAAAAAGGCCTGGGCGTCCATGGATGACAACAGTGGTGGATGATCGCCGCATACTTTCTTTGGTGAAGAAGAACCCGTTCACAACATCAACTGAAGTCCAGAACACTCTCAGTGAAGTAGGTGTATCTGTCTCTAAGTCAACAGTAAAGAGAAGACTCCATGAAAGTAAATACAAAGGGTTCACATCTAGATGCAAACCATTCATCAATTCCAAAAATAGACAGGCCAGAGTTAAATTTGCTGAAAAACACCTCATGAAGCCAGCTCAGTTCTGGAAAAGTATTCTATGGACAGATGAGACAAAGATCAACCTGTACCAGAATGATGGCAAGAAAAAAGTTTGGAGAAGAAAGGGAACGGCACATGATCCAAGGCACACCACATCCTCTGTAAAACATGGTAGAGGCAACGTGATGGCATGGGCATGCATGGCTTTCAATGGCACTGGGTCACTTGTGTTTATTGATGACATAACAGCAGACAAGAGTAGCCGGATGAATTCTGAAGTGTACAGGGATATACTTTCAGCCCAGATTCAGCCAAATGCCGCAAAGTTGATCGGACGGCGCTTCATAGTACAGATGGACAATGACCCCAAGCATACAGCCAAAGCTACCCAGGAGTTCATGAGTGCAAAAAAGTGGAACATTCTGCAATGGCCAAGTCAATCACCAGATCTTAACCCAATTGAGCATGCATTTCACTTGCTCAAATCCAGACTTAAGACGGAAAGACCCACAAACAAGCAAGACCTGAAGGCTGCGGCTGTAAAGGCCTGGCAAAGCATTAAGAAGGAGGAAACCCAGCGTTTGGTGATGTCCATGGGTTCCAGACTTAAGGCAGTGATTGCCTCCAAAGGATTCGCAACTAAATATTGAAAATAAAAATATTTTGTTTGGGTTTGGTTTATTTGTCCAATTACTTTTGACCTCCTAAAATGTGGAGTGTTTGTAAAGAAATGTGTACAATTCCTACAATTTCTATCAGATATTTTTGTTCAAACCTTCAAATTAAACGTTACAATCTGCACTTGAATTCTGTTGTAGAGGTTTCATTTCAAATCCAATGTGGTGGCATGCAGAGCCCAACTCGCGAAAATTGTGTCACTGTCCAAATATTTCTGGACCTAACTGTATGTAAAAGCTCTGCAATAAAATACTTTTTTCATGCATTACAACTCAACTAAAAGTGTGCAGGGAATTATAGATTGCGTACATTCAGTACTTGGTTGGGGCTCCTTTTGTATGAATTACTGCATTCATGCAGCATGGCATGGAGGCAATCAGCCTGTGGCACTGCTGAGGTGTTATGGAAGCCCAGGTTGCTTTGATAGCAGCCTTCAGCTTGTCTGCATTATTGGATCTGGTGTCTCTCATCTCCCTCTTGATAATATCCCATAGATTCTCCATGGTTTTTTGGTCAGGCGAGTTTGCTGGCCAATCAAGCACAGTGATACTGGTGTTATTAAACTGGGTATTGGCACTTTTGGCAGTGTGGACAGGTGCCAAGTCCTGCTGGAAAATGAAATTTCCATCTCCAAAAAGCTTGTTGGCAGAAGAAGCATAAAGTGTCCTGTTAGATGACTGCGCTGTCTTTGGTCTTGATAAAACACAGTGGACCTACACCAACAGATGACATGGCTCCCCAAACCATCACTGATTGTGGAATCTCCACACTAGACCTCAGGCAGCTTGGATTGTGGCCTCCCTACTCTTCCTTCAGACTCTGAGAGCTTGATTTCCAAATTAAATGCAAAATTTACTTTCATCTGAAAACAACACTTTGGACCACTGAGCAACAGTAAGTTTGACTGGATTTGGAATTAATGCTTGCTATAGCATGAAAGTCAGGAGAAGCTGAGGTAATAGCAAACAATTGACTGGAACTCTTTAAAGTGAAGTAGACAAAATGTCTTTGACCAACCTGAAGCGGCATTGGACATGCAATTTAATGCCCAAACACCTGGCCTCGACCAAAACTGGCCTTAAAAGGAGTGTGGTGATGATGTCAGAGGACTTTTTGGGTTGCCTAAGAAACCTGGCATAGACTTCTGTCAAGAATGACTGCCATAGAAGAGAACAGGTGATTAACAAAGCTTTGATACCCAGAGCTTTTCTTGGTCAAGATATCTGAGTATCTATGCTTAAAAAATGCTAAGCTGTTTAAAAGAAAACTGAAGACAAATTTCAGTGATCTTTCTGTACTTATTTCTTCAATGAATGACTGCCCTAAAAAAAAAAAAAACTAATGAATAGCAAAAAACTAATGAATAGCCAAAAATAAAATACTGAACAGTGAGGATAAATTGTATAGACTCTTTTGATTAAATGCAATGCAGATTTAATTGGTCTTTAGGCAGGTGTTAAGCTTTCTTGTTTCTCTTTACCCTAAACAGTCAACCCTAGTGACTGCAATATGTTTTTTAATATTTCAGAAAAATAAAAATGTAATAAAAATATGAAAATCATTTGGCTCAATATGGCAGATATCTGTCAAGGTCCATATACAGTGACTACAAGTAGTATTCAACCCCCTGCAGATTTAGCAGGTTTGATAAGATGCAAATAAGTTAGAGCCTGCAAACTTCAAACAAGAGCAGGATTTATTAACAGATGCATAAATCTTACAAACCAACAAGTTATGTTGCTCAGTTAAATTTTAATAAATTTTCAACATAAAAGTGTGGGTCAATTATTATTCAACCACTAGGTTTAATATTTTGTGGAATAACCCTTGTTTGCAATTACAGCTAATAATCGTCTTTTATAAGACCTGATCAGGCCGGCACAGGTCTCTGGAGTTATCTTGGCCCACTCCTCCATGCAGATCTTCTCCAAGTTATCTAGGTTCTTTGGGTGTCTTATGTGGACTTTAATCTTGAGCTCCTTCCACAATATTTCAATTGGGTTAAGGTCAGGAGACTGACTAGGCCACTGCAACACCTTGATTTTTTCCCTCTTGAACCAGGCCTTGGTTTTCTTGGCTGTGTGCTTTGGGTTGTTGTCTTGTTGGAAGATGAAATGACGACCCATCTTAAGATCCTTGATGGAGGAGCGGAGGTTCTTGGCCAAAATATCCAGGTAGGCCGTGCTATCCATCTTCCCATGGATGCGGAGCAGATGGCCAGGCCCCTTGGCTGAGAAACAGCCCCACAGCATGATGCTGCCACCACCATGCTTGACTGTAGGGATGGTATTCTTGGGGTCGTATGCAGTGCCATCCAGTCTCCAAACGTCACGTGTGTGGTTGGCACCAAAGATCTCGATCTTGGTCTCATCAGACCAGAGAACCTTGAACTAGTCTGTCTCAGAGTCCTCCAAGTGATCATGAGCAAACTGTAGATGAGCCTTGACATGACTCTTTGAAAGTAAAGGTACCTTACGGGCTCGTCCGGAATGGAGACCATTGCGGTGGAGTACGTTACTTATGGTATTGACTGAAACCAATGTCCCCACTGCCATGAGATCTTCCCGGAGCTCCTTCCTTGTTGTCCTTGGGTTAGCCTTGACTCTTCGGACAAGCCTGGCCTCGGCACGGGTGGAAACTTTCAAAGGCTGTCCAGGCCGTGGAAGGCTAACAGTAGTTCCATAAGCCTTCCACTTCCGGATGATGCTCCCAACAGTGGAGACAGGTAGGCCCAACTCCTTGGAAAGGGTTTTGTACCCCTTGCCAGCCTTGTGACCCTCCACGATCTTGTCTCTGATGGCCTTGGAATGCTCCTTTGTCTTTCCCATGTTGACCAAGTATGAGGGCTGTTCACAAGTTTGGGGAGGGTCTTAATTAGTCAGAAAAGGCTGGAAAAAGAGATAATTAATCCAAACATGTGAAGCTCATTGTTCTTTGTGCCTGAAATACGTCTTAATACTTTTGGGGAACCAAACAGAATTCTGGTGGATTGAGGGGTTGAATAATAAATGACACTCTGAATAAACTTTTCACAATTTAAAAAAAAAAAATAAAAAAAGAAATAACATTCTTTTTTGCTGCAGTGCATTTCACACTTCCAGGCTGATCTACAGTCCAAATGTCACAATGCCAAGTTAATTCCGAATGTGTAAACCTGCTAAATCTGCAGGGGGTTGAATACTATTTGTAGGCACTGTATATTGAACGATTATAGTGAACAAAATGTTCCTAGGAATGTTACAATTCATGTCAGTTGGGCAGTCTAAACAGGTTGCCGATCTTTTGGGCTGTACAAAAGATCAATAGTTTCCAAAGCACATCATCGTGTGTAAATAGGACTCATGCTGCCAAAAACAATAGCATCTATTGTAATTAATTTAATGTGCATCTTAAGGCCATTAAACAACCTTTGACCAGCAAGCATGTTGCCAATTGGCAGTAGATTAAAGGTCACGTTTCACTAAGCGACATCGCTAGCAACATCGTTGCTGAGTCACGGTTTTTGCTAGCGATGTCGCGGTGTGTGACATCCAGCAACGACCTGGCCCCTGCTGTGAGGTCGCCGGTCGTTGCTGAATGTCCTGGACCATTTTTTGTTCGTTGCTCTCCTGCTGTGAAGCACACATTGCTGTGTTTGACAGCGAGAGAGCAACTATCTGAATATGCAGGGAGCAGGGAGCTGGCTTCTGCGGACGTTGGTAACCAAGGTACACGTTGGGTAACAAAGCAAAGGGTTTGCTTGGTTACCCGATATTTACCTTGGTTACCAGCGTCCGCAGCTTCTAGAAGCCGGCTCCCTGCTCCCTTCACACGTAGCCAAGGTACACATCGGGCAACTATAAGCAAAGCGCTTTGCTTAGTAACCCAATGTGTACTATGGTTACCAAGCACAGGGTCGTTACACGGGTTGCTGGTGGCTGATCTCTGATCACTGTGGAGATCTGCCTGTTTGACAGCTCACCAGCGACCATGTAGCGACGCTCCAGCGATCCCTGCCAAGTCAGATCGCTGGTGGGATTGCTGGAACGTCGCTTAGTGTGACGGTACCTTTACACTGCACAGTGTAAATGATCCTCTAGCCTGGAGTTAGACTCGAGTTAAGGTAAAGCAGTAATACAATACACTGAGAGTCCAAAATATATTTCCTTGCCTGAATCAAAGAGAACAATAATTTTAGAATGAATAAATGAATACATTGAAATTAAATGATCTGATCTACTATTATATTTGCAAAACTAGAGTGCAATTAGTGACATGATAAAGCATTACGTAGATATCTTAGCCTGTGTATCATTTATAAATGAATCAGTCTGACCTACAGAGTTAACACAGACATTTATTTCATCTCATAAATCTTCAGAGAGTTAAAAAAATAAGACATTGCCTGCATCTGCAAAGTGTCTAAACTATTTAGAAAATAATTTAACTCTAGTGTCATTGTTGACTGACAGCTTTAATAAATTCCTACATTTTAAGCAAAGTTACATTTCACATGCATTTGCTTTCCGCTAAAGAGCAGTGAGGAACATCTATTGTCAAATGCATAAAATAACATTGAAAATGCGAACTTAATGTGGCCAATGGTAATGTATTATTTAAGACTTATGGGCCTGTATGAGGTCTTATTTTCTCCAAATTGAAATTTATAGTTTCATTTTAGAGTGCTAACTTGAATATTGATGGAGTTTTGGGACAATGCTATGAAATAAGAATGGGAAAAAACAAAGTAACTACTTTGCACACAACATCAATTATGGTAATGTATGGAAACTCAAATAGACATTGGGCATTTTACCTGGATTAATAGCACACTATATTCAATATATGAGCAGAGGCGTACAAAGCACACAAAGAGCATTATGTTTTTATAGTGTCTGTTGTCTCTAAAGATTTCCCACTAAACAGTTTTGGTTATGCATAAGAATTTAAATTTTACCATGAATTATAAAAGTAAATGTTTTATGCTTTTAATTCCTTGACTAAATTCTCTTAAATTTAATATGTGCACAGCAATGGTAATATTTATTTATTTATTTATTGATTGATTGATTTAAAGCAATGCTTGTATGACTGTATATTTGTTTGAATGTAAACTTTTCACATTTCAATATTGTCAAGAGACTAATATCCTTCATTTGCTCCCACTGTTGTTTCAATTGAGAAAATAGACTACCTATATTTTAGGTGGACATAACTACAATGCAGATATAAATTAGCAAAATCCAACCTTGTGACTATAATATGTAACTTATTAAGAATATAAAAACAACAATTGTGGATACAGTAAAATATTCTATAAAATTTAAAATTTTCTTTTGATGATCCTACATTGTTAAACTTGTCAGGTACACACACTGGAAATACAGTATATGATCAATATAGAGTAAATGATCAGTTTCCCCCTAAACAATTGGAAAGATGGGAACAGGAGACCACTTGGCGCTAATCTAAGTGCAGATTGTTAAGCAATGGACAAAGAAGTGGTGAACGACTGCACTCATCAGACTGTTGGTGTAAATGAGCACATAGGATCACTGTCAATTGTTGTAGTAGGATCCCAGTCGGGTGTGTGATGACATAGGAGACTGTGGATAAAACCTTCCCCAAGGAGCTTCCATTGAAAATTGTGCAAGGTATAAGAAGTGTGGCGCTCCTAGGAATGATCCAGGAATCCGTACGAAATGAGATTATTTTTGAAAAGTATTTTATTGTAAACCATAACATGTTTTGGCCCTCAGAGAGCCTGCATAAAATTATAAAACATATAAAACATATTTTAATCAAATATGTTATATAATTTTTCCCAATGAAGGCTCTATAAGTGCTGAAATGCATTGTAGTTTACAATAAAATACTTTAAAAAATAATCTTCTCTCGTGATCTTCTAAGTGAGCTGGGCATTTCATCTAGTGCTTCCTATGGCTGTGTGTCTAGTTGGGACCCAGCCACTTTCTGTCCTTATTCAGATTGATGTGACACATGGTGAGCTTTTAATATTAGAGAGTGTACAGTGCCAAAAAGTAGTATTCAACCCCCTGCAGATTTAGCAGGTTTGATAAGATGCAAATAAGTTAGACCCTGCAAACTTCAAACAAGAGCAGGATTTATTAACAGATGCATACATCTCACAAACCAACAAGTTATGTTGCTCAGTTAAATTTTAATACATTTTCAACATAAAAGTGTGGGTCAATTATTATTCAACCCCTAGGTTTAATATTTTGTGGAATAACCCTTGTTTGCAATTACAGCTAATAATCGTCTTTTATAAGACCTGATCAGGCCGGCACAGGTCTCTGGAGTTATCTTGGCCCACTCCTCCATGCACATCTTCTCCAAGTTATCTAGGTTCTTTGGGTGTCTCATGTGGACTTTAATCTTGAGCTCCTTCCACAAGTTTTCAATTGAGTTAAGGTCAGGAGACTGACTAGGCCACTGCAACACCTTGATTTTTTCCCACTTGAACCAGGCCTTGGTTTTCTTGGCTGTGTGCTTTGGGTCGTTGTCTTGTTGGAAGATGAAATGATGACCCATCTTAAGATCCTTGATGGAGGAGCGGAGGTTCTTGGCCAAAATCTCCAGGTAGGCCGTGCTACCCATCTTCCCATGGATGCGGAGCAGATGGCCAGGCCCCTTGGCTGAGAAACAGCCCCACAGCATGATGCTGCCACCACCATGCTTGACTGTAGGGATGGTATTCTTGGGGTCGTATGCAGTGCCATCCAGTCTCCAAAAGTCACGTGTGTGGTTGGCACCAAAGATCTCATTCTTGGTCTCATCAGACCAGAGAACCTTGAACCAGTCTGTCTCAGAGTCCTCCAAGTGATCATGAGCAAACTGTAGATGAGCCTTGACATGACGCTTTGAAAGTAAAGGTACCTTACGGGCTCGTCTGGAACGGAGACCATTGCGGTGGAGTACGTTACTTATGGTATTGACTGAAACCAATGTCCCCACTGCCATGAGATCTTCCCGGAGCTCCTTCCTTGTTGTCCTTGGGTTAGCCTTGACTCTTTGGACAAGCCTGGCCTCGGCACGGGTGGAAACTTTCAAAGACTGTCCAGGCCGTGGAAGGCTAACAGTAGTTCCCTAAGCCTTCCACTTCCGGATGATGCTCCCAACAGTGGAGACAGGTAGGCCCAACTCCTTGGAAAGGGTTTTGTACCCCTTTACAGCCCTGTGACCCTCCATGATCTTGTCTCTGATGGCCTTGGAATGCTCCTTTGTCTTTCCCATGTTGACCAAGTATGAGTGCTGCTCACAAGTTTGGGGAGGGTCTTAATTAGTCAGAAAAGGCTGGAAAAAGAGATAATCCAAACATGTGAAGCTCATTGTTCTTTGTGCCTGAAATACTTCTTAATACTTTAGGGGAACAAAACAGAATTCTTGCGGTTTGAGGGGTTGAATAATAAATGACCCTCTGAATAAACTTTTCACAATTTAAAAAAAAAATAAAAAAAGAAATAACATTCTTTTTTGCTGCAGTGCATTTCACACTTCCAGGCTGATCTACAGTCCAAATGTCACAATGCCAAGTTAATTCCGAATGTGTAAACCTGCTAAATCTGCAGGGGGTTGAATACTACTTGTAGGCACTGTAGGTACTGTCCCGATTGGGTACACCTGGTCGCGGTGGGATGGCTTTACGCTTTTTTTTTATCAAAACTAGTGTTTACTAAGTACCCTATGTTCATTTATATGCATTATGCTTTTATTTATTTACAGCAGGGTATATGTTAATATTATTTTCATGTTTGTTTTTTCTTTGTCCTATGGTCAGTGTGAATATGAGCTTAAAAGCTGCATGCACACCAACTCATACTTCAGCTCACTTTTTTGTTTTCTTAAATAATTAAAATCATAGCATTTATGCAGGTGTCACTGTTGTAGATATTATCAAAGTGCCACATTTATATAAGTGCCCTGCAGTTAGACATGGCATGAATCTAGCACCCATCACTCTTCTCTTTATACAGGTATACATGTCATTCACCTGCTGTGTGTAACCCATCTTTCTAGCATGTACTAATGGCATACATCCCATTCATTAATGCGAATATGTTGGTCGATATATAAATAAAAAAAATATTATTATTATTATTATTATTATTATTATTATTATTATTATTATAACATATACAGATGTGGGAGGCCGTGGAGAAAAATATAGAGCGCACTTATCTTCCAGACAGAATCCTCCCCATAGTCTGGAAGAGGTAGTTTAAATAAAATAATAAAGTGATAAAAGATGATTTCTCCACAACAAGGCTTCTGATATGAGGCATATAGGTATGACTAATGTCAGCAATCTATAACCTGTATGCCTATATTAATAGTTTAGAAATGTAATATGTAATGACAAATTCCCTTGACTATTTTTTTTGTATAATCGGCCTATGGACTGATAGTCAGTAGTTGCTAAATACCTGCCTGTTCTACCCGACACTAGCTCACAGACCCATGCTGCCAACAATTCTGCTGCTTCATGTCTACAGATCAGCTCTTCCTTTTCCGGGTTGCTCTGTCAATGGGGCATGACTGCCGATGTCATGCTGATTAAAGCTGAGCACACATGAAGCGCTCCACGGGGCAGGTGTTTTAACCTACCCATCACTGGGCTGGCTGTGCAGATGCTCTGCGTCGTAATGGGGTGGCCTGGCCTGGTTCCGTTGCCTTGAGGCATACAGAATTGAGGATTGGAGGATGGCATGGAGGATGGACGTAGTAGTTGGAGGTTTGGAAAGTCTATTAGGATCATGATGCCACCTGTAGTAAGCAGCTAGGGATGGGGGCTGCCGCTGCAGGGCCTCTCACCGGGGCAGATGTTGGGTGCAGCCAGGATGGTGTCGGTCCCCATAGTTAGAGCAAGACTACCCTGGGGAGGATGGTGAGGGTGGTGATAGTCTCCGATGCTGCCACAATGCTGGACGACGGTGCCGGTAAAGCAGAGGCAGAGACAGGGGGTGCGGAACCAGGTCTTTTTACTCACAAGTCTTTCAGGCGCTGCCCCAGAGTACCATTCTCTGCCATAATGGGCTCCAGTCGATCCTGGATAGTTGGCGGTCACCACCGGTGCCCGTGAAAGTGTTCTAGGGAAGTGTCCTCAGTTGCTATCCGGAACCTGGGCCAAGCCTCCTGTTCCAAGCCATGGGCCCACGAAAAGAGAGAAACACTAACTCCCGTTTTCAATGCTAGATATTTTCCCAAGCTGTGTCCAGGAAGGTTCTGTCTAAAGTGTGATGGTTGCGCCTACTTCTACCCCATGTGGTGCCCGCCCCCAGTGGTTGTCCTAGCGACTGGGGAAGTTCCATGTTTCGTGATGGCTGGCTCCCCTGTCTGCCCTAGTCTAACCCCCTGTGAGTAAGCACCTGCTGTTGTTTGTGTGTGTTTTGTGAAGGCATCGGCAGGTTAACCGCCTCCTGACCCGGGATATATATTACCCCTGAAAAGTGGTGTAATACACTGTGGCGCCTGAAGCCCAGGGGCGCCACATTCCCTGATGGTAAATGGCAGAACTCCTGGGCTGCAACATTTTACAACGATTAGCACATTTTTATTATGTATTTAAACCAAAACATTACATCTTCCCTTTATAGGAGGCACAGCAAATAAACATTTCAAACATTTCAACTGTTTCAAACAGGTCAGCAAGTCATCAAGACATTTTCAAAGTGAAGCATAGTAAATCAACATTAACTTTAACTTTTTCTTATACAAGAAAACAATTACTATTACTCTTTCTTTCCTGCTGCTGCTGGTGGAGATGGCTGTACCAGGGAAACAGTCTAAGCCCCCTGGTTCTGGACATTCATGTGACAGCCTCTTGCAAAATGTCTCGCTTTACTACAACGGCGACAGATGGGCTGCCAATTGGCCGTATACCGATCAGGAACTTGAGGCAACGGGTCCTTACCGCATTGTCGCCAAGGAAGGTCATCAGCACTGGAAGCCAGTTCAATTGATACTGGTAGCTGTTTCACCTGCCTAGACTGCACTAAATAGGTTAAGGCAGTCAAACGCTTCATCAATTCTTGGATCTGGAGTCGCCAATCATCGAGGGATCCTTCTCCATGGCTTTCTCTTTGGCATTCCCCTTTAGCTTGGTAGTGGACACAGGATTGAGCTGAGATGGTTCACGCAGCACTTGAATGGCCCGGTCTTTGAATTTGACAAAGCTGATGTCTGGGTGTTGCATGGCTATGATGCGCAGCTGGCTCCGGTGGGCCTCCAGAAACTGGTCGGTCAGTAGGCTATTTTCATCCCCCCTCTGCTGCTGCAACCTGCTTCACTGCTTTCTTTGCCTCCTATAGATTTAAGGCATAATCCCATATGCTCTCCTGGGCTCTCTGCTTGCAGCCATAAAAGCGCATTTTTATTTCAGACAGTGTCAAAGGTTACTTTGAGCTTTGCTAAAATGTGATTCACCACCCTCTTGTCAGTCTCCGGCCAGGATCTGACCTCCCTCCGGGTTTCTCCGGTTAGCTGAGCAATGGCAATGTTAGCTCTCTGGTTCTCCGTTAGAGGGTAGATACGGAATACGCCATACAGTCGCTCCTTGAAGTCAGACAAGGTGTAAGCTTCTCCAGAATACTGTGACAGCCAGGCCGCTCCCGGGAGGTAAGGCATGGTAAACGGGATTATCAGAGCAACGTCTACTGCAGCAGGGACAACTTCTGCTTCCTCTCAGTGGACTTATTACTTTTGAGTCCTCTGCTTGCTGACTGGCTCTGCAGCGGAACTCCAGTTTGTGCCTTTTGTTGTGGGCTCTGCCCAAGAAGACATGCCCTCTCTGTTCCTGCGCTCTGCAGTAATGGCGTCTGCCGATTTTGCTAATACGCCACACAGAGTCCATAAACAGAGAGTTCAATAGGCGCACAGTACCCGATGGTTGCGGGCATGAATATCCTGTTCATGACGCCAAATATAGCGCCCCATGGGGCAGGTATTTTAACCTACTCATTGCCGGGCTGAGCGTGAAGATCCTCTGCATCATCACGGGGTGGCCTGGCCCAGTTCAGTTGCCCTGAGGTGTACAGAATGGAAGATTGCATGGTTGCAGGGAGGATGGAGGTAGTAGTTGGAGGTTAGGAAAGTCTTTTAGGATCATGACACCACCTTTGGTACGCAGCCAGGGATGGGGGCCGCCACTGCAGGGTCTCTCAGTGGGGCAGATGTCGGGTGCAGCCGGGATGGTGTTGCTTCCCACAGACGGAGTGGGATTAACCCGGGGAGGATGACAGGGTTGGTGGTAGTCTCCGATGGAGCTGCAGCACTGGGTGATGACAGTAAAGCAGAGGCAGAGACAGGGGCTGCGGTTCCAGTTCTTTTTACTCACAAGTCTTTTAGGCGCTACCCCGGAGTACCGTTCTCTTCCACAATGGACTCAAGCCAATCCCAGATAGTTGCCGGTCACCGCCGGTGCCCATGAAAACTTTTTAGTGAAGTGTCCCTTGGTTGCTATCTGGAACCCGGGTCAAGCCTCCTGCTCCAAGTTATGGTCCCATGAAGAGAGAGAAACACTAACTCCCATTGTCAGTGCTAGATGTTATCCCAAGTTGTGCCCAGGAAGATTCTGTCTAAAGTGTGATGGTTGTGCCTAGTTGTACCCCATGTGGTACCTGCCCCCAGTGGTTGTCCTAGTGACTGGGGAAGTCCCATGCTTTGTGATGGCTGGCTCCCATATGCCCTAGTCCAACCCCCTGTGAGTAAGCACCTGCTGTTGTTTGTGTGTGTTTTGTGAAGACACCGGCAGGTTAACCTCCTCTTTATTCAGGATGGCTATTACCCCTGAAAAGTGGTGTAATACCATGTGGCGCCTGAAGCCCAGGGGCGCACATTCACGGTGAGAAAAACGAAGCGAGTGGAATGCGATAAAAAAATTGCATTCCACCTGGACCCATGTTACTCTAATCGAACCGAGAAAACAATCCCAGCATGTTGCAGGTGGAATCGGATTTGTTTTCACTCGCACCTAAACATCACATCAGTGTAATGCGAGTGCAGTGCAAGAATCCCATCTGCTGACAGTGGAGGAGATGGGGAGATTAATCGCTTCCTCTCCTCTGCAGCACCTGCCCACTCCTCCCCAGCTGTGCTGTGATCACAGGATCGCATCACAGTGGTATGACAGTCGCATGATACTTGGCTTACACTCCAGCAGAGAGGGAGCCAAGTGTCATACGATGACTCACATTAATGCCCGTGTGGCCCCAGCCAAACAGGCATCGAGGAGTGAACTATCAATCTGCATGGCATTGCCAATCACACTCCCTCAACAAAACAGTGTGAAAATGAGGCAACTGCTTTGTCAATGTGACATCATCTGAATCTGCAGAATCACTCTCAGGAGTGGTCTATGATCACGCAATGTCAGTAAACAATCCGTTCCAGGAAGAACAGGCAGGTAGTTAGTAACTTACTTAGTGGCCTGATACTTCTTGAGCCATTGTAAAAAGAAAACTAAATGGAATTCTAATTTGCAAATAATAAAAAAATTATATATTTTTATAATTTGGTTTATGCAGTTTATCATGGATCATGGGGTTTGTTGTTTGTGTTTACATTGACTGGTAAACAGAATGTCATACTGCGCAAAATACACAACTTTGCTCTCAGTACAGTATACATTTGTATACAGCAAATGACATGTCAGCTTCTATATGGAAATCCAACCCAATCCATGTTTTTATACCTTCTTTTCTATGTACTCATGTAAGGAAATAAAGGAGCAACTGTAGTCTGCTGCTGTCAAAATTTCCTGTGAATTTCCTGTAAGAGCCACTTATCTATTAATCATGGAAACTTAGAGCATTGCTGCTTTTCCTTTATTGGGGCTTCTCCAGAGCTGTATATAGTTTTCTTTTCATTAGTCCCCAGTTCATTTTGTAATGTATTCATCAAATCTTCAACAATTACAGAAAACTTCCCAGTGGGCTTCTGATCCTTTGTTCATTAATCATAAATTTCCGTGCCTCTCATAATTGTATGCATTCTCTGCTTTTTATTCTCCTCTCCCTTTAGATTGTGAGCTCTGTTCTTCTGCAGTGTTTATTCAGTTTTATGTAATATCTGACTCCCATTGCAAGCTACTAATCATATATATTTTCTGCAAGATATTAGTATTAATATAATTAGTATTGTTTTTACCTGCACAAGAAAGTTCTACTAGACAATTAACAGAAACGATAATATTTGTGATTTAGCCTAATTTTGCACACTGTATTTGTAGCAATTCATAATGGTGACTATAGTGTTCGTTGACTCCTGTAGTTACCTAATAAAAAATTGATAATGGACAGAGCAATGAGGTAACTTGTAACTGCACATTCTTGTAACTGGGGACACGCATGTCACTATGGACTGCAGCGAGACAGCTCTGGCCTAATTTCATCTGACTTTGAATGTGTGCAAATCACAGAGAAATGTGAACTGACTACAGACTGAGAAAATCAGCGAAGACAGAAAATCATTGCAAATCACAGCCTTATCAATATTTTACCAAGTGAAGACTAGACACTATACAAAACCCCCACATTCAACACTTATGTGTATAGAGAAACCTATATTTACCTGTACATTCATCCATTACTAAATCCTATGAATATAAATCACGATTCTTAAATGTTTGTGAGTTTATATGAACTCATAATGCATGAAATGAATCACAAGACCTTGTGCAGACAATGTATTCGTCTAAGTATTTCACTTATAGGACACGATATGCAGGAAAGATTATGCAATTGATATGACCTTGACTATGAACTCAAAGTCAAAGATATTTGTAATCCTATGATATGGAGGTGGTCTGTGTAAATGAAAACAGACGTTCAGCTCTGGTGTGTGTGTCATTTCCTGCATCAAACTGTGCTAGTAATTAGAAGATAACATGCATGTTAAAGTGCTGATTTGATAAAAGTTCTCCGATAAATTTGCAAATGGAATGCATGGAACCCATAATAAATGACTTTATATAGTACAAATATCTACAGTTATTACAGGAATATAAAAAGCTAACATGTTAAAAAATGACAAAATATGGGAATGAGTGTCCTATTTCTCTGTGTTTTAGCAGTTTCCTTGATTTAAGGTGTAAAGACCACTTTACACGCAACGACATGGCTGATGAGATGTCGTTGGGGACACGGAATTCGTGATGCACATCTGGCCTTGTTAGCGATGTTGTTGCACATGACACGTACGAGCGACCGCTAATGATCCAAAATATTCACCACATTGTTGATCGTTGACATGTCGTTCATTTTCAAAATGTTGTTGATCTTCTGGGACGCAGGTTGTTCATCGTTCCTGAGGCAGCACACATCGCTACGTGTGACACCCCAGGAATGATGAACTACAGTGTACCTGCGTCCTCCGGTAATGAAGTGGGAGTGACCTTCATGCTGCTGCTCTCTGCCCCTCCGCTTTTATTGGTTGCCTGCTGTGTGAAGTTGCTGTGACGCCGCACGAACCGCCCCCTTAGAAAAGAGGTTGTTCGCCGGCCACAGCAACGTCGTTAGGAAGGTAAGTATGTGTGACACATACCTCCAATATTGTTCGCCACGGGCAGTGATTTGCCCATGATGCACAAACGACAAAGGTGGGTGCAATCGCTAGCGACATCGCTAGCAATGTCACAGCGTGTAAGGCGCCCTTTAGAATCGATATACCATTCAATACTTAGTTGTGCCTTATTAAAGCAAAGCTTCACCTTTGTAGAAACTAGAAAAGCGGTTTCTACATTGTCACTCGTGACTTGATTAACGTTTCTCCATATTACTGTTGAATCCAACAATGATCACCATAGGGTTATATGCTCATTTCAGTAGGATAGTGGAGGGGCAATCCTTTTTGGGGTATTACCATGCTTACTATTAAAGCCACTTGAAACCTGTTAAATATGTGAATTATTAGTAATATCAATAATTCCTTAATATACTAGGGTACCTAGTATAGAGAAGACTAGTAGTGAATTATACCTGGAAGTAGAGATGGGCGATTTTGTCACTTGGAATTGAATTGAATTATAATTTTTCAAAAATCCCATTCTCATTCTTCAGAACTCCATGTGATTTCAGCAATATATTGTCATCTAGCTGAACTGTAGAAGCCGCACAAATCGTAAAAAACTAAACCAACTGATACTCACTTCACCCCTCACTTCTCTTGCTGCCCCGCTGTTTACCGTACATTATCCAGGTCTTCAGTTTCTTTCCTTTGTAGACTTCTGCAGAAGTGTCTGAGGCCTGGTCTTGGCTGGAAATCCTATTCTAGAGTGAAAACACCAGAGATGTGGCACTTGATGGTAGAGAAAAGAGGCCCTGAGGATGACAGGCAGTAGAAGCAATGTAGTGGGGAGTGGGAAGTATTTTTTTTTCTGATTTTTTTTCTTTCAACTTTGGTTTAATATGCTCTGAGGTCTGCAGAGACCCAAGAGCATAAGAAGGAACATGTAATTTGTGCAGAATCACTTAGCTGCAAATGGAATGTCCCATGAATAACCCCACAATTTGGCAAATTCAAATTTTGCCAGATACTCTCATATCTACATTTAAAGGGAACCTGTCAACAGTTCTGTTATGTATGAACAAATACTACCAGCTTTAGGCTATGTGCCTACGGGAGCTTGTTTCTGCGGATTTTGCCGCGGAAAACCTGCAGACTTTTCTGGATTTTCCAGATAAATCCGCAGGTTTTAGCATGTACAGACACTCCCCATGTTATCCTATGGGACATGGGGAGTGCTGTGTCCACGCTGCGGAAAGTGCGGCTGCCGAACATGCTGTGGATGTCCGCATCCGCATGTATAATTGCATGTCAATTATTCATGCGGAATTACCTGCGGATGTGCTGGCCCTCCGCTATGGAGATAGAGGCCGGGACGTCCGCAGGTAATTCGCATGAATGTCCGCATGTTTCCCTCAGCTATTCCGCTGGAATCTCGCAGCTAAAAATAGCTGCGAACGCCAGCGAGCAGCTTCGGGAAACATGCGCTCGTACCTGCGGATACATCCGCAGGTACGAGCGCCCGTGGGCACATAGCCTTATCATGCCTGTGTAGCATTTCACAAAGTAGTAAACTATCCCCTGACTTCTCGTGTATACCCTCAAAAACTAGATTAGACAAAATTAGATTGATCCTGCATAGAAAGTTGTGTTTTATGCTCTGCCTGCTGTAGGACAGAGCACAGTGCACCTCATTGACCTGGCTACATCCCTGCACAGAAGTGACATTTCATCACACATTATCCACATCAATCAAAGTTGAAGGACAGCAATCAGCAGTGGAAAGGATGGAAAGACACCGCATCAATGATGCCATTTGAACCAGACTGTCCATATTTGCATACAGTGTGTAACCAATTTAAAAGGAGTTTTTTGGGGATATGCAGGAGAAGTCAGGGGATATTATACATCTTTGTGGAATGCTGCATAGATGCTGAGGACGATGATGATATTTGTTTGTGAATAAAAACTGGTACTATATATCAAAAAACTGGTGCTAGATTCACTTTAGCCCCTTCACAACCTTGGACGTACCTATATATCCTATATTGGAGATGCTTGCCGGCCTAAGATGTATAGGTACATCTTAGAAATTGTGGGATACTGGTGCTGTGCCCAGCGTGATAACCTCTGGGGGCTCAACTTCAACTCTGGAGCTCCAGCTCTCAGAACCAGGGATAAGCCCATGCCGTCCCTGGCTGTTTAATTCCCTAAATGCCATGATCGATATATGTTGTGGTACTTAGGGGATTGAGAGAGGGATCACGCTCCCTCTTCCCTCTGATCGGTGTGCCTGAGATGTATTGCAAAGACCCGATCATTACCATGGTGACCTGAGGTAGTCATGATGACCTCCGAGTCACCTGACTACGGGAAGCCCCAGTGATCATCCCCTATGCCCTGCCATGCGCCAAAACAGTAAATTTATACCACATATCAAGTATTGGCATACTCAGGGGAAATTGCACAACAAATTGTGTGGTGCCTTTTCTTGTTACCATTATAAAAATGCTAAATTTGTGGCTAAAAGAACATTTTTGTGGGAAAAAGTAAAATTTTCATTTTTATCCTTTCACATTTCCTTAGTTCTTGTAAAGCATCAAAAGGGTTAATAAACTTCTTGAATGTGATTTTAAGTATTTTGAGCAGTGAAGTTTTTAAAATGGTTTCAGTTTGGGGTATTTTATCTTACCCAGGCCTCTCAAAGTCACTTCAAATGTGATGTGGTCCCTAAAAAAAATGGCTTTGTAAATTTTGTTGGAAAAATGAGAATTTGGTGATGAACATTGAACCCTTCAAATTTCCTAAAGAAAAAAAAATGGTTAAAAAATTGTACTGATGTAAAGACATGTGGGATATATTATTTATTAACTATTTTGTGTGATATAACTTTTTGGTTTAAGGGCATAACAATTAAAAGTTTGAAAATTGCAAAATTTTCTGTTTTTGGTTTTATTAACCCCTTAAGGACGAAGCCAGTTTTGTACTTAATGCCCAGGCCATTTTTTGCAATTCTGACCAGTGTCACTTTATGAGGTCATAACTCTGGAACGCTTCAACGGATCCCGGTGATTCTGACATTGTTTTTTCGTGACATATTGTACTTCATGATAGTTATAAATTTAGAACGATATTTTTTGCTTTTATTTGTGAAAAAATCGGAAATTTGATGAAAATTTTGAACATTTTGCAATTTTCAAACTTTTAATTTTTATGCCCTTAACCCAGAGAGTTATGTCACACAAAACAGTTAATAAATAACATTTCCCACATGTCTACTTTACATTAGCGCAATTTCTGAAACAAAATGTTTTGGGGTTAGGAAGTTAGAAGGGGTCAAAGTTCATCAGCAATTTCCCATTTTTTCAACAAAATTCACAAAACCATTTTTTTAGGGACCACATCACATTTGAAGTGACTTTGAGAGGCCTAAGTGACAGAAAATACCTAAAAGTGACACCATTCTCAAAACAGCACGCCTCAAAGTACTCAAAACCACATCCAAGAAGTTTATTAACCCTTCAGGTGCTTCACAGGAACTAAAGCAAAGTGGAATGAAAAAAAGCAAAAAATAAAATTTTACCTAAAATGTTGCTCTACCCCAAATTTATTCACTTTTAGAAGAAATAACACAACAAAATGAACCCCAAAACTTGTTACCCACTTTCTTATGAACGCGCCAATACCCCACATGTGGTCAGAAACCTTTGTTTGGACAAATGGGAGGGCTCGGAACAGAAGGAGCAATATTTGAATTTTGGAAAGCAAATTTGGCTGAAATAGATTGCGGGCACCATGTTGCATTTACATGTCCGCCAAGGTACCTAAACAGCAGAAACCCCTTACAAGTGACACCATTTTGGAAACTAGACCCCTTAAGGCTTCTATCTAGGGGTATAGTGAGCATTTTGGATCCACAGGTACTTCACAGATTTTGATAACGTTACGTTGTCACATTGAAAATTTTCATTTTTTTCTCAAAAATGTTGCTTTAGCATCAATTTTTTCACTTTTTCAAGAGGTAATTCCAAAAATGTGACCCCAATGTTTGTTACCCACTTTTTTATGAGCGCGGTGATACCTCACTTGTGGTCTGAAACCTTTGTTTGGAGAAATGGGAGGGCTTGGAACGGAAGGAGCAATATTTGAATTTTGGAAAGGAAATTTGGCTGAAAAAGATTGCGGGCACCATGTCACATTTGGAGGACCCCTAAGGTACGTAAACAGCAAAAAAACACCACAAGTGACCCCATATTGGAAACTAGGCCCCTCAAGGAATTTATCTTGATGTTTGGTGAGTACCCTGAACCCCCAGGTGCTTTACAGAAGTTTATAACGTTGAGCCATGAAAATAAAAAAATAAAATTTTACCACAAAATTGTTACTTCAACCAGGTAGCTTTTTTTTCACAAGGGTAACAGGAAAAAAATCACCATGAAATTTATTGCGCAATTTCTCCTGAGTTTGTTGATATCTTGTATGTGGTGGAAATCAACTGTTTGGGTGCACAGCAGGGCTCAGAAGAGAAGGAGTGCAGTTTGACTGCAAAATTGGCTGGAATCAATAGCGGACGCCATGTTGCATTAGGAGAACCCCTGAGGTGCCTAAGCAGTGGAGGTCCCCCACAAGTGACCCCATTCTGGAAATAAGACCCCTCAAGGCTTTAATCTAGGTGTATATTGAGCATTTTGAATCCACGAATACTTCATAGAATTTGATAAGCTTAGGTTGCCATATTGAAATTTTCATTTTTTTCACAAAAATGTTGATTTAGCGACACATTTTTCACTTTTTCAAGAGGCAACAACAAAACGTGTACCCCACAGGTTGTTATCTAATTTCTTGTGAGCGCAGGGATACCACACATGTGGCCAAAAACCTTTGTTTGGATAAATGGGAGGGCTTGGAATGGAAGGAGCACCATTTGAATTTTGGAAAAGTTGAAGTAAATTGCGCGCACCATGTCACATTAGCAGGGCCCCTTGGGCACCTATACATCAGAAACCCCCCACAAGTGACCTCATTTTGGAAACTGGACCCCTCAAGGATTTTATTCAGGAGTATAGTAAACATTTTGAATCCACAGGTACTTCACAAAACTGTTGCTGTAGCAAAAAATTTCTCACTGTTAAGGGGGCTTTACACGCTGCGACATCGCTAATGCGGAGTCGTTAGGGTCACGGAATTGGTGACGCACATCCGGCCGCATTAGCGATGTTGCTGCGTGTGACACCGATGAGCGATTTTGCATCGTTGCAAAAACGTGCAAAATCGCTCATCGGTGACATGGGGGTCCATTCTCGATTATCGTTACTGCAGCAGTAACGATGTAGTTCGTCGCTCCTGCGGCAGCACACATCGCTATGTATGACGCCGCAGGAACGAGGAAGATCCCCTTACCTGCCTCCCGGCCGCTATGAGGAAGGAAGGAGGTGGGCGGGATGTTCCGGCCACTCATCTCCGCCCCTCCGCTTCTATTGGGCGGCCGCTCAGTGACGTCACTGTGACGCCACACGGACCGCCCCCTTAGAAAGGAGGCGGTTTGCCAGTCACAGCGACGTCGCCGGGCAGGTAAGTATGTGTGATGCATCTGCGCGATGTTGTGCGGCACGGGCAGCGATTGCCCGTGTCGCACAACAGATGGGGGCGGGTACCCACGCTAGCGATATCGGGACCGATATCGCAGCGTGTAAAGTAGCCTTTAGGCTATGTGGCCATGATCCAGCGACACGGCGTCTAGTACCCAGTGTCAGCCTCCTGCAGAAATGTGAGTATTGTCCACGGGAGAACGCAGCTGCCCATGCCCACGATTTGGGTTCAGGCTGCTGTGGACTTTAGTTCTATTCTACCTGCAAAGAACACTCATCTCCGCAGCATAAATTGACATCCTGAGGCTCGGGAAGCTGCGCCACAGGTTGATTTATGCTGCGGAGAAAAGAAACACAGTGGGCACGGGATTTCTAAAAATCCTGCCACTGTGCTTCTACTGCACAACGCAGCGTTATGGACGCAGGGAAAACACTCTGCGCCCAAAACGTTGCAAACCCTGATTGTGGGCACACAGCGTAAAATGCTACAATGGATGAATGGATAGATGTCAAACATATATAACGTCCCACCCCCCTGCATATTCTAAGCTGGCGCCCTTTAGTGCCTTTCATGTGACACTAAAGGATGCCTAGCCTTGTATTTAGCCCAAAAAAAAAAAAAGAATTAAAATAAATGACGTGGGGTCCCCCCTATTTTTGATAGCCAGCTAGGGTAAAGCAGACAGCTGTAGCCTGCAAACCACAGCTGACAGCTTCATCTTGTCTGGTGATCAATTTGGAGGGCTCCCCAAGCTGTTTTTTTTTTTAATTATTTATAAATAAATAATTAAAAAAAAAAACAAACGTGGGGTCCCCCCAAATTAGATCACCAGCCAAGGTGAAGCTGACAGCTGGGGTCTGGTATTCTCAGGATGGGAAGAGCCACGGTTATTGGACTCTTCCCAGCCTAAAAATAGCAGGCCGCAGCCGCCCCAGAAGTGGCGCATCCATTAGATGCGCCAATTCTGGCGCTTCGCCCCAGCTCATCCCGCGCCCTGGTGCGTTGGCTAACGGGGTAATGAATGGGGTTGATACCAGGTGTGTAATGTCACCTGGCATCAAGCCCAGCAATTAGTTATGTCACGGCGTCTATCAGATACCCGACATAACTAATTGACAGTAATAAAAAAAAAATTGACAACAAAAAAAAATTTATTTGAAAAAACACTCCCCCAAACATTCCCTGATTGACCAATTTATTGAAAAGAAAAAAAAAAAATCCACAATAATCCATTTGGATGTCCCACGTCGCCTCTGGACCTTCTAGAATATGGGGGGCACGTTCAGGGAACGTATCCCCCATTTTCTAGGAGGGCAGACCCTCCATTTGAGGAGAGTGGGTGCAAAGAATCTGCACCCACCCTCCCCGGGTCACAGCTGCAGAGTGCGAGCAGCCAGCACAGCTCTCTGAACACAGGAAGCTGTCAGCTGCGCTCTGCTCATGTGACCGGAGTCTGCTGAGAAGGAGCCGGAGGAGGGGGCCGCGGGGGATAAGAGCTGCGACAGGTATGTATGACACCGGGGGACACCGGGGAACACCAGGGGGGGGGTAGGGGGGATCCCGGCAGGGCCTGGGGAGCAGGTTTCTGTCGTATGTGTTATGGCACATACGACAGAAACCATAGGAACACTGTAAATGCGGCCGGCGCGCTGCTGTGATCGCCGGTGCGCGCGGCCATCTTGGATTTTCGGGAGGGGGTTGGGGGTCGGGGGGGGCACTTTGGGGACACCGGGGGACCGGAGGGAACCGGGAAAAAGATTTATCTCCCATCTGGCATGTTTGATCATGCCAGATGGGAGATAAATCATTTTTTACCGGCGCGGTCATTTACTATAACTTGATGATCGGTATACGGTGTATACCGGTCATCAGGTGAGCGGGGATCGGAAAAACCGGCCCGAATCATGATCTCCAGGGTCTCAGCTACCCCCGGCAGCTGAGACCCCGGAAATTTTCTGACTCTGGGGGGCGCTAGACCCTTTTTTCCGACCGCCGTTAAAAAGCAGCGGATCGGAAAAAGTACCCTTATTTACCGCCGTTAAAAGGCGTATCGGCGGTCGTAAAGGGGTTAAGTTTCTATTTTTTTCACAAATAAATGCAAAAAATATTGCCCTATATTTACCACTAACATGAAGTCCAATATGTCATGAAAAATCAATCTTGGAATCACTGGGATCCGTTCTTGGAAGTGTTCCAGAGTTATATATATATATATATATATATATATATATATAATTGCCTTATTCTGTCTGTCTGTCTGTCTGTTTGTCTTGCTCTAAAATGACGTCATTACAGTGATAACCATCACCACAGCGCGTGCGCTAAGGAGCCTGCAACCAACGGCTCAGCTAAGGGAACAGCATGAACTACGGCGCGACAGGACGACGCCCGACACCATTCTCCGCACCTACACGGAGCCCCGACTCCCAGGTGACTGCTGCACCCCCGGGGACCCAGCCGAGACATACCCTTGTGTTGCTGGGATCGTGCCGGGAGCCGGCATACGCTGGTAACCATGGTACACATCGGGTAACTAAGCAAAGAGCTTTGCATAGTTACCCGACTGTGTACCATGGTTTACAGCATAACTCGGCCCCACGCCCCTGCACTCTGTCCTCCGTATGTATACACTGAACACACACACACACGAACAGTCACCTATCCCCAGCCATACAGTCCCCGGCACTGACGTCCTCAGCGCCATGGCCCCGTTCGGCTCCACCCCCCAGCACTTCACTCTCTGCATGTGTACACTGAACACACACCCTGGCACTACTGCACCCATTATCCCCACAAATACGCAGACACTACCGCTCCCATCATCATCCCCGCACACATGCAGCCACTACCGCTCCCATCATCATCCCCGCACACACCGTGACACTACCACCCCCATAATCATCCTCGCACACACCCCGGCACTACCACACTCATCATGATCACCGCACACACCCCGGCACTAATGCACCCATCATCATCCCCCGCACACACAAGCACTACCGCACCCATCATCATCCTTGCACACACAAGCACTACCGTCTCCATCATCATCCCCGCACACACGCAAGCACTACCTGAGTGAAGTCTCCGGTGACAGCGTGGCTCACTTCAGTTGCTGTGTGGAGCTGACACAGAGCGGTCGTGTTCTACAGCGCTCCCTGTCAGCTTCATGTAGCAGAGCTGAAAGTGTCATGTGGATTACTTCGGACCTGGATGGGTGTGAGAGAGGGGTGGAGGGGGGGAGATGGGGGTAAGGGGGGCAGGGGGGAGAGAGACCAGGAGTGATTTTAAACAATTTAGATCATTCTGCTGGACATGCTGAGCATGCGCAGTAGAAGGTGATGGGATCCGTCAGCGGATTCCACCGCTTAGTGCCTTGCGGCGGAATCCGCCCCCATAGACAATCATTAGACACCTTGGCGGATTCTAACGGAATCCATCAAGGTGCGATATTTTAACGACCCAAAAAACGCTACATGCACAGTCCCTCCGCCTGACGCTGTGTCAAATTAACGACGCAGCGTCGTCCAGCGGATGCAACGCAAACACTTGCGTTATAGTGCGTCGTCAATACAAGTCTATAGAGAATAGCGATTGCGTTAACGGACTGCGCTATTCTCCATAGCGGCGGATTGCGCTGAACGCAAGTGTGAATGTGCCCGAACACACACACACACACACCCCTGGATAGTTACCTGTCCCTAGCCGTGCAGTCCCCAGCACTGATGTCCTCAGCGCTATGGCCCTGCTCGGCTCCACCCACCCCGCACTCCGTCCCCCGCATACATTACACCGCAGGATGGGGGCACATGTCAGGATGGTGGCTGCACCACGATGGGGGCACATACCAGCATTGGGCCACATCACAGCATCAGCATAATTTACTTAACTTTACACTGTTCATGGCCTTCTTTCATTACAAGCCATGGACATCATTCAACATGAGACTCATCTATTAAAACTGTTTCTTCTGTTGTTTGTCATTTTAAAACCAATAAACAATTATAAGAATACTAAATTAAACCTAACCCATCCAGTCCATTCATTACCTTATTATTCAATCTGCTAACCTACATACACATTCTAGACTACCTGATAAGTTAGAATCGGGCCACCTTCTAGTAGCCTTATAAAATGACAACGGTCATAATTGAAAAAATTGGCCATAAAGTGAAAACAGGCTGGGTGGTAAAGAGGTTTAGAAATCTACTATTGTACATCAGCAAAAAACATTTCTTACAGAATCTGCAGGCTATGAATGAATGGTAATAAATATGCTGTCACATTGGTGTCTATGCAAACAAGGAAAGCTACCTGTATATTTTTTAGACTATTAGTAGGACAGCCATTATTAATACATGGGCACCATACAGCCAATGAATAAAATCCCTGAACTCCATTTTATGCCAATCAACTTCTATTTTTCACCATATGGTCTATAATTGGTTTACACTTTTTTTTATTTAAAACATAGTTGTCCAGTTAATGTAAGTTTTTAACCACTTAAGGAATATACAGGACCCTGAGTTTGCAACTTTCAGAACACAAGCTGTTGTTAAAGTGGTATTCCTATCTCTAAGATCCTATCCCAATATATAGTAGGTATAGTAACAATAATACGGTATTAGCAATTTAGAAATGTAGTATAGTTCTACTCATATATAGCCATGTCTCTTACTTTATGTGCAGGACACTGCAGCTTGGGTATCCATGGTTAAGACCACAAGCAAATTAACTAATTTATTATCACTATATGAGTGGTTATAAGAATTGATACCTAAGCTGCGATTCCCTGCATGAGGTAAGAGACTTGGCTATATCTGTAGAACTATTACTACAGAATTACTATTACTGAAGAAACAACAAAGAGCCAGCACCAATGTGCACTAAGGCATCAAATATTCCAAACTGCATTATAAAAATTTTTTTTTTTTTTTTTGAGATTTTTGGCAAAAAATTGCAATTTCTTGAGCTGCTTCGCCACGTCACGGCAAATCTCATTTGAAGCAGTCCTACACTAAAATATTTTTATAAAATGTGCCATGCGGCCTCACATATAAATAGCAGAACTGCTCTCAGCAGCACTCACCTGGTCTATTGCAGTCCCGTACCCATGACTGAGTCATGGCTGTGGGCGGGACAGGTCCAAGCAAATGCTGCATGAAGTATATATATAGCCTGTGGACAAAGCCTGATGACCCAATGTGAACAGTCACCAAACGCCAAAATCTATACAGATGGAATACATCCCAAATTGGGGTGCATAGCAAGGTGGAGGTCAACCACCGACCAATTCAACAAAGAAACAACAGAGCCAGCACCAATGTGCACTAAGGCATCAAATATTCCAAACTGCATTATAAATTTTTTTTTTTTTTTTTTTTTTTTTTTTGAGATTTTTGGCAAAAAATTGCAATTTCTTGAGCTGCTTCGCCACGTCACGGCAAATCTCATTTGAAGCAGTCCTACACTAAAATATTTTTATAAAATGTGCCATGCGGCCTCACATATAAATAGCAGAACTGCTCTCAGCAGCACTCACCTGGTCTATTGCAGTCCCGTACCCATGACTGAGTCATGGCTGTGGGCGGGACAGGTCCAAGCAAATGCTGCATGAAGTATATATATAGCCTGTGGACAAAGCCTGATGACCCAATGTGAACAGTCACCAAACGCCAAAATCTATACAGATGGAATACATCCCAAATTGGGGTGCATAGCAAGGTGGAGGTCAACCACCGACCAATTCAACAAAGAAACAACAAAGAGCCAGCACCAATGTGCACTAAGGCATCAAATATTCCAAACTGCATTAACTATGCATTACTATTACTGTAGAACTACATTTACAATCAAGCTGGATTCACACAATCGTATAGTATCCGATGCGAGTGCATCCGATGCAATATGCACATGACCCTCTGCTCTCAATGTGCTGCCAGCGTGAGCCAAGTGTCATGCAACTGTGATCCGATCCTGTGTTCGGATCACAGCTGCAGAGGAAAGGGAGGGATTAATCTCCCCATCTCCTCCATTGTCAGCTGATGTGATTATCGCACTACACTCGGATGTCATCTGAGTGCAGTCCGATGTTTCACTCGCACCCATAGACTTGTATGGGTGGGAGTGGCACATCTCTTGCTGACAATTGCAGCATGCTGCGACTTTTTGCTCATCCAAAATCTGGATGAGAAAAAAAGCTGACCATCTGCTCTCTCTCATTGAAAAATGTTGGTCCGAGGGTAATGTGAGATTTTCTCACATTGCATCGTCCGAGTCATACGCTTATGTGAGTGTACCCTAAAGGCCGCTTTACACGCAATGACTTCGCTAACGACATGTCATTGGGGTGACAGAATTCGTGACGCACATCCGCCCTCGTTAGAGACGTTGTTGTGTGTGAAACGTTAACGATCAAAATTACTTACCTTATCGTTGATCGTTGACACGCCGTCCATTTTCCAAATATCGTTGTTGTTGCAGGATGCAGGTTGTTCGTTGTTCCTGCGGCAGCACACATCGCTATGTGTGACACCGCAGGAACGAGGAACATCACTGTACCTGCGGCCGCCCAAAATGAGGAAGGAAGGAGGTGGGCGGGATGTTACGTCCCACTCAATTCAGCCCCTCTGCTTCTATTGGGCAGCCACTTAGTGACGTCGCTGTGACGCCGAACGAACCACCCCCTTAGAAAGGAGGTGGTTCGCCGGCAACAGCGACGTCGCTAGGCAGGTAAGTAGTGTGATGGGTGTTAGCAATGTTGTGCGCCACGGGCAGCGATTTGCCCATGACGCACAACCGACGAGAGCGAGTATGCTCGCTAGCGAACTCGCTAGTGAGATCACAGCATGTAAAGTGGCCTTTAGAGGTAATTGCTAATATTATTATAATTATGCCTACTAAATATTAGAATAGGATCTTGAAGATGGGAATAACCTTTTAAACTTCAATTCCCAGTGTGCATGCACCCTTTATATCATGACAAAGGTTAAATAAAATACTAATTTGAGCTTGATAAATTTTATGGAAAATTAAGGCCTCTATATTGGTCAATATAATGACCATCTGACAATTGTGAGATTTTGTAAAGGTCTTTCTTTGATTGGTCAGAGTTCTTTGGCAGAAGGGGAACATATACATGAATATGCAAACAATTGTAGTAAAATATTTTTAAATCTTATTATTATGATAACCATTTGGCAGTTTTGAGTTTTGGATGGAATAGTCTTTAACTAATACATTACTGTTCATTTCAAAAGATAGAATACAAAATAATTTACCATGCATTCCCACATTTACACAGTTTACATAACAACTAAAAACCAAAACCATATTTCTATGTTTTATACTTAAAAAAGGACATCCAACATTACAAATCAGAAACACCAGAAAACTTGCTTCTGGACATTAAGCTTTTGAAATTAACCAGTAGGTTTAATTAAAAAAAAGACTCTGTTAGGTGCCAGTAATACTTTCTTTGTGCGACAGCAATCATTACAAACTGGTTTCAGAGAGTGGTGACCATTTCCTCAAATAATCTTCTAAGGTTTTTCATCAAGCTAAGGCAAAATCATCAATACAGTTTTGAAGAGTTTGTTAGGAATTAACAACACAGTAGTGACTAGCCCATCCGTGTCTAATATGAGGGTTATAGAACAGCATAATCCCCTCACCGATCTTCTTTGCAGCAGCTATGATGACTAAATTTCTAGTGTCTTATCACACTGTCACAGGCTAAAATTAAGAAGGAGGATTCCTAAGACATCACAGCATGAAAACTAGATGGGAGATGATCAGATTACTTTCTATTGGATTTGTCTGCAGACCACCAATCTTTCAGGAACAGACCTGATTCTAAGGCCTATCAAATTCATGATATCTGTAAGACATTTTGATGCGATAACTTAGGCCAATTTGAACTTTCAGATAGAAAGACTTGTGTTTAATAGTTGTATAGTTGTTGTACATTACTTTGGTGTGTAAAAAAAGAAACGTGATAAAAAAATCAGAACATGTGAAAGTAAAAACCAAGAAAAGGTAGTAAAAACAGCAACATACAATACATCTCACGCTCAAATACATCATTTATAATACAAAAATATCAGTTATCTAAAAAATAACCTAAAACTAAATCCACCTTGATATATAGCATTTTATTTCCTATTTAGTTTTAATTTATGTAGAAATGCTGTCATTTAACTGTTTCCTAGTCTGTGTAGTACTTCTACTTGAAAAGTGGACCATACCCACACAATTAGAAGTTATAATGATATGTGAGGTCACCTGTGCTGGCTGTATTGTACAAGCTGTTACACTGCTCTAATAGGCAGGATTGAGATCACTGTTCCTAGCAATTTTACTCCATAGGTTCCATGTTCATTGCATTGCCCTCCATAGTTTCCTATTTGATGTGATCATAGGGTACAGATGAGTTCCTGTGGCAGTGTTGAACCAGAGACCTTGAGATCTGTCATCTTTTTATTACTAATAGACTGTGCTAGAAATAGACAATAAAACAATAAAAATTCCCTTGTAGTTTTTTTATTATTGAAGACAATTTTAAAAATGTAAAAATGATATATTACTACTGGTAGCCCAGCAGCTGAAACAACTTATACTAAAAAATTGTCATGTTATTTGTATGACATGATAAATTCTGTAAATCATGGGGACAAACATTGGGAGAATTGGGTTTTTTTGTGCCTCCCTCCCCCCAAAAAACCATATGTGATATATTGTTTATATAATTTTTATTATGAAAGAGAGCAAACCATTTATAACTGTTTTCGTTCTAAAGCTGCAATGCAAGATCCAGATGATAAAAATCTATACAATTTTTGTGTTGAATTTTAATCATTTAAAGAGAAAAGTAACCATAACATGTCTCCAATGGGGAAAATGTGCCCAAAAATAATATCAGTGTCACAAATTTTTAAGAATATAAGCAATAATAATAATAATAATAATAAGTTGGCTTTACAAATAGTATTGCTGCTTTGCAGTCCTGGGTCTGTGTTTAACAAGGGGTAATATTAACGGGGTATGTGACAGAGCAGGCAGGGACACCAGGCTGAGGAACAATCCAACAAGTTTTATTGAGGCAAGGAGCGTAGCACATCCAATATCAAAATGGTTCTTTAGAGTCCACAATGAGTCCACACAAAGGAAACAGATCCAGGGGCGCCACCCAGCAATCCAACGCCAAGGAAAATGCAACAAAAGTCCTTAGATGAGTTCCTTAAATCCAGCAGCGTGGTTGAGACCACACAATCCCCCGTGCCAGCCGATCTTCACTGTTTAATAATCAATACATGGGCATCAGGACCTGGCCTCAGCAACAGATCCCAGCCCTTCACCCAACAAAGCATCAACTAACTTAAAACATTTGGCTGAATCTTCCACCTATCCTTAGATCCACCCCCTGAATGGGAAAGGGTTCACACGCACTTTTTGAGTATGTGACTTTACATGGAGAAGTTTCCAGAAACTACAGGCTTGTATTGGATGAGTCCCATGCAGAGAATAACAAAGACACAGTCGCCCACTAGATGTTGACTTAGGCCTGATTACATTAAAATGCAGACACATAGGCCAGGGAGGGACACACTGTTACAATACAGCTGGAGGCCTGACTACATTATGGTGCAGGCTAGGGGATCACACAGTTACAGTAACATCTGCTTGGAGTTTTTGTGTTTTCACTCTGTTGGTGTGACCTTTCTTTTACAAATTGCCTCAAGGACCCTGTTTCAAAATTGCCAATAGGGCAAAAGAATGCCTTTCTTTTGTTGTTAAAACATAACTTTCAAGATTACTTAATGAATAATATGTCACTATTTAAACAACACTAGTGTTTCTTTAATATTTTGGTAAGACAGTCTTACCTATTTATTACTGCTAGGTTTGCTATGCCGAGTGCCTCAAACGTATCATGTGCGATGTATTTGAATTTTATTTCTCAAAGTGAATTATTAGTAACCTCTGAGAACACAGCATCTTGGGATTAAACATGTATGGTGTGCTCTGTATATTAGGTTTTAATGTGTGTAACCAATCTTTCTAAATTCACTGGAGTGTTCTGTGGATGCTCTAGTAATGTAATATAAGTACAGTGCAATCAACCGCAATGTTTAATGAGAGTTCTAATAAAATCCACAGCATATGGTAACATAGGGGCACTACTGCATATCAAATCTAGCAGTAATTAATAGAAAAGGGCTTCCAAAATTTCATAAAATCATTACTGATGTTGAAACAGTCACATACTGTATTAGTGATAATTTGTTATTAACCCCTGCACGACTTTGGACGCACCTATACGTCCTGGAAGGGAAGTAGATCCCGACCTAGGACATATACGTACATCCTAACAATCGTGCAGCTAATGTGGCTTAGCCACAGTGATCATATGAAGGTGCCTACTGTTTCTAACAGCATGGTACTGGAGCTACTCGTTAGAGGGGTGTGGCACTGATACCTCACAACTACGATTCCTGTGATTGGCTCCTGCATTATTTGCAGTGGCTGTGGTGTAATTCAACTAAAAATTCATCAGAGAAATCCACCTTCTGCCACTTTTCCAGCGTCCATCTGTTTATCAGGCTGTGGGACTTGGCAAATGCCACACGTTTTTTAAATTGCCTTTTGTTTAGTGCTGGTTTCGGGGCACTGATTTGACCATGGAGGCCATTTCGAGACAGAATCCTACAAACTATTCTAGTTGACACAGGGACTTGAGGTGACCAGGCCTGTTGGAGCTCTGCTGCAGTGGAAGAGGGGCTAGCTTTGGATTTTCTAACCAACAAACGTTCCTCCTGAGCAGTTGTCTTGCGGGGTCTGCCAGACCTGGGCTTCTCAAAAACATCTCCAGTCTCTTCAAATACTTTTTTAATTCTTTGCACTTGACGCTGAGACACATTAAAGGTGCCAGCCACCTCTGCAGTGGATCTGGTCTTCAGTCTTTTGATAATCAAAGCTTTAGTCACAGGGTGAATTTTTGTCATATTGTCAGAGGTCAATTTGCAGTTCAAGTGAAGGTCTGGGGTGCTGGGTTTATTTTTATACACACCCACTAATTAACCAATCATTTAGTGAGGATGTAAACTAGGATTGGGTACATTATATGACAAGGCGACAAAACTTTTGTCTTGCCAAAATCTGACCTTTCATTAATGATCAATATTTCAGCTTTGCAACAACTTTATTTTCATAACCTAAACCAAATTTGGGAGGGTTTCAGCTTTCAAAAGAGTAATTTATAAAACCAATGGATGAATTTAAAGTCAGGTTATAAGCTTTTATTTACCTTACATGGATAAGCGACAGAGCTTCTGTCAGGGAGTGTATATCTCATAATTAACTTGGTGTATCTTACTCCAAGGCTGTCTTCATTAAGACTGGCTTGCAGAACATCAGTCTTAATAAATCAGAGTTGAGCAAATCGATTAATGAGACTTGGCCAAGTCAGTAGTCTTCTGGGATCCGTGACATGGCATTTGTTTAACTGAGTTGGCATGATGTTGTCTGTGCTTCACTTTGCAATGGTGATGTAATGTCTACATGACATCTTGCCAAGGTAAGGGATTTCCAAGCCAAACGTCTAGCAGTCAGAGACTACTGACTTGGCCGATGGATCTGAGTCCTGCCACTCAATCAGCCCAACTCTAATCAAGCCATTAGAATATTGATATATTCTATTGATTATGTGATTCAAAAAGCCTTAATGTTAAAAAGGCGTAGGTACACACTGTATCTACATGCTTGGTAAACAGTATGCATTGAGAACTTTCCCTGACATTTACTGTAATCTAATATATAAAGCGGTGTGTATATATGTATGCATGTATGTGTGTGTGTGTGTGTGTGTGTGTGTGTATGTCCGGAATTGGCATCTGCACTGTCGCAGCTACAGCCACAAAATTTTGCACACTCACACTTCTGGACCCCGAGAGCGTCATAGGCTATGTTTTGAGGGGAAATTTTAACCCCGCGCTTTACAGTTATCCACCAAAAAATCTGCCTCCATTAAAGCGAATGGAGCTGGCAGCCACAGTGCAGCCAGAACTTCAGAAGAATGCGCAGCCACGCCCTTTTTTTTTTTTTTTGTTTTTTTTTTGTTTTTTTTTTTGTTTTTATGTAGTTTTTTTGTATTCAGTACAAATGGGGTGTGGCCCTCCCTCTTGGTGAGCTGGACATTTCATTCTGTGAATCCCCCTGACTGTGTGTGTCCTGTTGGGACCCGGTCGCTCTCAGCCCTTAGCCACATTGAGGCCTATTTTAGACCCATGGTAAGGTTTTAATATTAGAGAGTGTAGGTACTATCCCAACTGGGTACACCTTGGCGTTGGTGGGATAGCTTTATGCTTTTTTTGATCAAAAACAGTGTTTACTAAGTACCCTATGTTTATATGCACTATGCTTTTATTTAGTTACAGCAGGGTATGTTTTCACAATTTTTCCCTTGGTTTCTCTTTGTCTAATGGCCAGTGTGAACATGAGCTTAGAAGCTCCATGTATACTATCTTATACTCCGGCTCACTTTTTTTTTTTGTTTTTATGTAGTTTTTTTGTATTCAGTACAAATGGGGTGTGGCCCTCCCTCTTGGTGAGCTGGACATTTCATTCTGTGAATCCCCCTAACTGTGTGTGTCCTGTTGGGACCCGGTCGCTCTCAGCCCTTAGCCACATTGAGGCCTATTTTAGACCCATGGTAAGGTTTTAATTTTAGAGAGTGTAGGTACTATCCCAACTGGGTACACCTTGGCGTTGGTGGGATAGCTTTTTGCTTTTTTTGATCAAAAACAGTGTTTACTAAGTACCCTATGTTTATATGCACTATGCTTTTATTTAGTTACAGCAGGGTATGTTTTCACAATTTTTCCCTTGGTTTCTCTTTGTCTAATGGCCAGTGTGAACATGAGCTCAGAAGCTCCATGTATACTATCTTATACTCCGGCTCACTTTTTTTTTTTTTTGTTTTTATGTAGTTTTTTTGTATTCAGTACAAATGGGGTGTGGCCCTCCCTCTTGGTGAGCTGGACATTTCATTCTGTGAATCCCCCTGACTGTGTGTGTCCTGTTGGGACCCGGTCGCTCTCAGCCCTTAGCCACATTGAGGCCTATTTTAGACCCATGGTAAGGTTTTAATATTAGAGAGTGTAGGTACTATCCCAACTGGGTACACCTTGGCGTTGGTGGGATAGCTTTATGCTTTTTTTGATCAAAAACAGTGTTTACTAAGTACCCTATGTTTATATGCACTATGCTTTTATTTAGTTACAGCAGGGTATGTTTTCACAATTTTTCCCTTGGTTTCTCTTTGTCTAATGGCCAGTGTGAACATGAGCTCAGAAGCTCCATGTATACTATCTTATACTCCGGCTCACTTTTTTTTTTTGTTTTTATGTAGTTTTTTTGTATTCAGTACAAATGGGGTGTGGCCCTCCCTCTTGGTGAGCTGGACATTTCATTCTGTGAATCCCCCTGACTGTGTGTGTCCTGTTGGGACCCGGTCGCTCTCAGCCCTTAGCCACATTGAGGCCTATTTTAGACCCATGGTAAGGTTTTAATATTAGAGAGTGTAGGTACTATCCCAACTGGGTACACCTTGGCGTTGGTGGGATAGCTTTATGCTTTTTTTGATCAAAAACAGTGTTTACTAAGTACCCTATGTTTATATGCACTATGCTTTTATTTAGTTACAGCAGGGTATGTTTTCACAATTTTTCCCTTGGTTTCTCTTTGTCTAATGGCCAGTATGAACATGAGCTCAGAAGCTCCATGTATACTATCTTATACTCCGGCTCACTTTTTTTTTTTTTTTTTTTTTGTTTTTATGTAGTTTTTTTGTATTCAGTACAAATGGGGTGTGGCCCTCCCTCTTGGTGAGCTGGACATTTCATTCTGTGAATCCCCCTGACTGTGTGTGTCCTGTTGGGACCCGGTCGCACTCAGCCCTTAGCCACATTGAGGCCTATTTTAGACCCATGGTAAGGTTTTAATATTAGAGAGTGTAGGTACTATCCCAACTGGGTACACCTTGGCGTTGGTGGGATAGCTTTATGCTTTTTTTGATCAAAAACAGTGTTTACTAAGTACCCTATGTTTATATGCACTATGCTTTTATTTAGTTACAGCAGGGTATGTTTTCACAATTTTTCCCTTGGTTTCTCTTTGTCTAATGGCCAGTGTGAACATGAGCTCAGAAGCTCCATGTATACTATCTTATACTCCGGCTCACTTTTTTTTTTTTGTTTTTATGTAGTTTTTTTGTATTCAGTACAAATGGGGTGTGGCCCTCCCTCTTGGTGAGCTGGACATTTCATTCTGTGAATCCCCCTGACTGTGTGTGTCCTGTTGGGACCCGGTCGCTCTCAGCCCTTAGCCACATTGAGGCCTATTTTAGACCCATGGTAAGGTTTTAATTTTAGAGAGTGTAGGTACTATCCCAACTGGGTACACCTTGGCGTTGGTGGGATAGCTTTATGCTTTTTTTGATCAAAAACAGTGTTTACTAAGTACCCTATGTTTATATGCACTATGCTTTTATTTAGTTACAGCAGGGTATGTTTTCACAATTTTTCCCTTGGTTTCTCTTTGTCTAATGGCCAGTGTGAACATGAGCTCAGAAGCTCCATGTATACTATCTTATACTCCGGCTCACTTTTTTTTTTTTTGTTTTTATGTAGTTTTTTTGTATTCAGTACAAATGGGGTGTGGCCCTCCCTCTTGGTGAGCTGGACATTTCATTCTGTGAATCCCCCTGACTGTGTGTGTCCTGTTGGGACCCGGTCGCTCTCAGCCCTTAGCCACATTGAGGCCTATTTTAGACCCATGGTAAGGTTTTAATATTAGAGAGTGTAGGTACTATCCCAACTGGGTACACCTTGGCGTTGGTGGGATAGCTTTATACTTTTTTTGATCAAAAACAGTGTTTACTAAGTACCCTATGTTTATATGCACTATGCTTTTATTTAGTTACAGCAGGGTATGTTTTCACAATTTTTCCCTTGGTTTCTCTTTGTCTAATGGCCAGTGTGAACATGAGCTCAGAAGCTCCATGTATACTATCTTATACTCCGGCTCACGTTTTTTTTTTTGTTTTTATGTAGTTTTTTTGTATTCAGTACAAATGGGGTGTGGCCTTCCCTCTTGGTGAGCTGGACATTTCATTCTGTGAATCCCCCTGACTGTGTGTGTCCTGTTGGGACCCGGTCGCTCTCAGCCCTTAGCCACATTGAGGCCTATTTTAGACCCATGGTAAGGTTTTAATATTAGAGAGTGTAGGTACTATCCCAACTGGGTACACCTTGGCGTTGGTGGGATAGCTTTATGCTTTTTTTGATCAAAAACAGTGTTTACTAAGTACCCTATGTTTATATGCACTATGCTTTTATTTAGTTACAGCAGGGTATGTTTTCACAATTTTTCCCTTGGTTTCTCTTTGTCTAATGGCCAGTGTGAACATGAGCTCAGAAGCTCCATGTATACTATCTTATACTCCGGCTCATTTTTTTTTTGTTTTTATGTAGTTTTTTTGTATTCAGTACAAATGGGGTGTGGCCCTCCCTCTTGGTGAGCTGGACATTTCATTCTGTGAATCCCCCTGACTGTGTGTGTCCTGTTGGGACCCGGTCGCTCTCAGCCCTTAGCCACATTGAGGCCTATTTTAGACCCATGGTAAGGTTTTAATATTAGAGAGTGTAGGTACTATCCCAACTGGGTACACCTTGGCGTTGGTGGGATAGCTTTATGCTTTTTTTGATCAAAAACAGTGTTTACTAAGTACCCTATGTTTATATGCACTATGCTTTTATTTAGTTACAGCAGGGTATGTTTTCACAATTTTTCCCTTGGTTGCCCTTAAATGGAATGTTGGCGTGTCACAATACAGCCAGGGAAAGAGACAGACACAGACAGGGTAAGAAACAGACATAGACAGGGTAAGAGACAGACACAAAGAGACAGACACGGACAAAGAGACAGACTGATAGGGAAAGAGACAGACAGGGAAAGAGATGGAAAGAGAGAGACAGGTTAAGAGACAGACACAGACAGGTAAAGAGACAGACACAGACAAAGAGACAGAGACAGACACAGGGAAATAGACAGGGAGAGAGAGGGAAAGAGACGGACAGGGTAAGAGACAGACAAAGACAGGTAAAGAGACAGACAAAGAGACAGACACAGGGATAGAGACAGAGGAAAAGAGGGAAAGAGACAGACAGGGAAAGAGAGGGAAAGAGACAGATAGGGAAAGAGATAGACAAGGAAAGTGACAGAGATAGATAGACAGACAGGGAAAGAGATAGATAGACAAGGAAAGAGATTGGGACAGACGGAGAATGAGACAGAGACAGTCACAGACAAACAGGGAAAGAGCCAGACAGACAAAGATAGAGAGAGAGACAGAGAGATATATACAGAGGGGGAGACAGACATTATAATTACATTTCTATCTATTTGTTTTGTGTTTTTTGTGTGCAGAATACATTTTTGTTAATACATTCTATTTTGTTAACAGCAGTTATTAACCCGGGTGAAGCCGGGTAGTACAGCTAGTGTACTAATAAACTCTGAGTCACTATATGGAGATCAAAAGTATGGTATTTTGAACTCCAATTTTTTATGTATGGATTTGCATATCATTTGTTTATCTATATTGGAAAACACAGCAGACTTAGCTTGTTATACAGGGCAACTAAAAAGAAGTGTATTGCATGAGGTATATGTTTCTTTTCAATGAGTACTTATGGTGGACAGCTGCCTGGAGTCTTTATTGTGGCTACTTTCCCCACACATATCTGCTGTCACATGGTGTTTTGCGCTAATTTTGACAAGTGTCATGACGGCATTACATGCTGTTTAGACTACAGACTCTGACACTCCTCATTTTACCTAATCTGCTGCTTCTGAGTTGCACAGGCAGGATCGGGCATTGACCAGCTGTGTGCCCATTGCTGATCAGACTAGCAAGACCTAATTCCTGCTAGCCTGCCTTTTACCTTTTGGATCACATGTTGCAGGAGAACTATCACAGGTACTCCCCACATTTTTAAGATGGAGGAAGTTGTCTTCTTTTGCTGACTATGGCTTTCTGTTGCACCGGTCCTTGTACTGTTGTTTACCAGTCTGGTGATTAACAGCGTGTTCCTTGGTGTGCTGTGGAATTTCTCCTGTCATCTGGTTATTTCTTCCCTGCTTTAGTTTTCCTCCTTATCATGTCATCGATGAACAGGACAGTTTTGCTGAGTCAGCCTATTTACATAGTATAATCAAATGGTATCATTGCTTAGGCACTTAGCGTAAATTACATATAGACCAGTAGCTTGATCATAGGATCAATAAATCCACGGTACATTTTTTTTTGTCTTAACTGTCAAGATAAAAAACCTTCCATGATTTCATCCTCCTAAACATGGAGAACTCATTGGAAGTTCGCTCTGAAATACTCCCGCAGCACTAAATAGAATTCACATGTGGTAAGCTTTCATTTGTATAGGTGGATGCCAATCGCTAGCATATACTTCACTGTTGATTTCCAATGTGTAGAGCAACCATTCTACAAAGAAAGGCTTCTTAATACCTATTTCTTTCTCACTAAACTCTTTCGAAAGGGGAAATTGTACAAGCAAAATTTATTTTGACATTGAGGTTTGTAAAATTTATTTTCTGGCCTTCATTTGCTAAAATTCAGGAAGTCAACATCTGTCAAAATACTAGACAAAATTATGTGGATTACATTTGAATACTGAGTCAGGATTGCTATATCTGTATAGGAGACTAATACACATAGATGCTCGAAGGCTAATAGATCTAATACCATATAACATGTTTTGCTATTCCAGGTAGAAGAGAGGTAAAAGAAATGCTAATTGGAAGTAAAGATAATAAAAACTAAACATGGGTATTCATTTACCAATACTAGAGTTATTGATTCAGTCTTATTATATAGCAAATCAGTGCTGACAGGTAAGGCTAGTCTACTTTTTAGATTACCTTGCTGAGTGCGATAAATTTGAGATTTTTTTCGTTTATGTGTGAAAATATTGGAATTTTGGTGAAAATGTAGCAATTTTCACAATTTTCAAACTTTGGATTTTTATGGTGTTAAATCAAAGTGTTATATCACAGAAATTAGTTAATAACATTTCCCACAGGTCTACATTACATCAGCACAATTTTTTTTATAGGCAATTAGAAGGGTTGAAAATTTATCAGCAATTTCTCATTTTCCCAACAAAATTTATAAACCTGTTTTTTTTGCGACTAGATCACATTTGAAGTGTCTTTGAGAGGGCTGTGTGACAGAAAATACCCCAAACTGACACTATGCTTAAAACTGCACCCCTCACACTGCTTACAACTGTATGAAAGAAGCTTATTAATCCTTTAGTTCCTGCTTCACAGGAGCTAAAGCAATGTTAAAGGAAAAATTAAAATTTTGCTTTTTCACACAAAAATGTTACTTTGGCCCCAAATTTTGCATTTTTACAAGGGTAACAAAAGAACATGCACCATAAAGATTATTGTGTAATTTCTCCTAAGTAAAAAAAAATACCTCACGTGTAGGGAAAATGTACTTGTTGGGAGCACAGCACATCTTGTAAGGAAAGTAGCGCCATTTGAATTTTAGAGCGCAAAATTGTCTGACATAGAAAGAAAATTTTCTGGAATTGTTACCTGACACCATGTTACGTTTGGAGAGCCCCAGATTTGCCTAAACAGTGGAAACCCCCACACATGTAACGTCATTTTGAAATCTAGACCCTGACAAGAAATTTATCTGGATGTTTGGTGAGAACCTTGAACCTCAAGGTACTTCACAGAATTTTATCACATTGAGCCATGAAAATGAAACATTTGTTGTGCAATTTCTCTTAGCAAAACACCATATGTGGTGGAAAACTTATTTTTGCATGCACAGCAGGCCTCAGAAGGGAAGGAATGCCATTTTACTTTTTTAACAAAAAATTGTCTGGAATCGGTAGCATACACCATTTTGCGTTTGGAGAGCCCCAATGGTCCTCAACTTTGGAAATCCCCCAGAAGTAAAACTATTTTAAAAACTTGACCTCTCAAGGAATAAATATAGATATTTGATGAGCACCTTGAACCTCCAGTTGCTTCACAAAAGTATATAATTTTGAGCCATGAAAATAAAATAATACATTTTTGCCTCAAAAATGTTGCTTTAACCCCAAATCTTTTTTATTTTCACAAGGGTAACATGAAAAAATGCACCATAGAAATTGTTGTGTAACTTCTCCTGAGTATACCCCATGTGTTGTGGAAATCCACTGTTTGGGAACAAGACAGGGCTCAGAAGAGAAGGAGTACCATTTGAATTTGAATTTGTCGGGCATAAATAACGAGTGCTATGTTGCGTTTGGAGAGCCCTTAATGTGCCTTAACAGTGGAAATCCCCCACAAATTACCCCATTTTAGAAACTATACCCATCAAGGAATTTATCTAGATATTTGGTGGGTATCTTAAACTAAATCTTATACTTTTGGGTGAAAATATTTACATATTTAACACTTAAGTGTTATTTTAACCACAGATTTCCAATTTTAACAATAGGTAAAAAAGGCTCCATAATATGGTAAACAATTTTTCCTGAATGTGGCAATACCCCACATATGACTGTAAAGTACTGGTTGGCCATACTGGTTTGCTCAGGAGTAGAGATAAGCGAACCGGTCGCGGTTCGGCTCGAGGTCGGTTCGCCGAACGGAGCTCCCGTTCGAGTTCGGTTCGACGAACCGAACTCGAACCAATAGGCTATAATGGGAGGCAATCACAAACATATAAAAATGCATTATAAATGTACACATACAGTTAATAAACATTGCCATAACACTTACCGGTCCCCGCGATCCCTCCTGCACTCTGTCTCCTGCCGCTATTCCATCCGATGATCGCTGAATCCTCCCGGTGACCGGCACTGCCAGCAGTGATGCAGGACCTATCGTGACGTCAAAATAGCCATGTGACCAGTCACGTGGCTATTATCTCATTGGCTACAGACTGGTCACATGACTATGACGCGTCATGTAGGACCTGCGAGGGCATCTCTCCGGTACACGGTGCACATTTGTGTATCGCCGTGTACCGGCGACATGCTGTAGGACACGGTCGACTCCCCGTTCCGTTAGGGACTGGCTGACACAGCCGGTCATTAACGGAGATCACCGTTTCCATAGCAACGCAGTTAGCGGTGACGTCACCGCTAACCGCGGCTCCGGGAATCACATGATCGGAGCCCTGTTGCTATGGTAATGCGTCTGTCACCGCCAGCAGCCAGCAGCACTGATCTCTCACTCCGTGAAGGCTGCATGCTGCTTTCCGTGTACCCTTCACAGAGTGATTTCTGCATGGGAAGCAGCGTCTTCCCCCATGCAGCAGTGATGGAGCAGAGCTGCATTTGTTGAACGAGAAAGACAGAAGACCATGGATCGTGGAGGGCTGACAGGGGGTAATAAAGGTGGAGTCTCTAATGTGTCTGTGTATTTATTTCTATTAAAGTATTTTTTCTCTGTGTGGTGTCTTTTTTTTAACCCTTTATTGGAGATTCTTAATGGCTGGGTCAAACGTGCCTGACATTAAGAATCTCAGGCTTAATACTGGCTAGTAAAACAAAGCCAGTATTAACTCATGATTACCCAACAAGCCACCCGGCTCCAGGGCTGTTGGAAGAGTTGGATACAGCGCCAGATGATGGCGCTTCTATGAAAGCACCATTTTCTGGGGCGGCTGCAGACTGCAATTCGCAGCAGAGGCGCCCAGAAACCTCGGGCTAACCTGTGCTGCGGATTCCAATCCCCAGATGCCTAGTTGTACCCGGCTGGACACAAAAGTGGAGCGAAGCTCACGTTGTTTTTTTTTTAATTATTTCATGGAATAAGTGAAAAAATTTAAAAAAACGGGCTTCCCTATATTTTTAGTTCCCAGCCGGGTACAAATAGGCAACGGGGGGTTGGAGGCAGCCCGTGGCTGCCTGCTGTACCTGGCTAGCATACAAAAATATGGCGAAGCCCACGTCATTTTTTTGGTGGGCAAAAAACTTCTAATTACAGTCCTGGATGGATTATGCTGAGCCTTGTAGTTCTGCAGCTGCTGTCTGCTCTACTCCATACAGACAGACAGCAGCTGCAGAACTACAAGGCTCAGCATACTCCATCCAGGACTGTATGCAGAAGTTTTTTGCCCCCTGAAAAAATTATGTGGGCTTCGCCATATTTTTGTATGCTAGCCAGGTACAGCAGGCAGGTACGGCTGCCCCCAACCCCCAGTTGCCTATTTGTACCCGGCTGGGAACCAAAAATAAAGGGAAGCCCTTTTTTATTATTTCATGAATTTCATGAAATAATTAGAAAACAAATGACGTAGGCTTCGCCCCATTTTTGTGTCCAGCCAGGTACAACTAGGCAGCTGGGGATTGGAATCCGCAGCACAGGTTAGCCTGAGCTTTCTGGGCCCCACTGCTGCGAATTGCAGTCTGCAGCCGCCTCAGAAAATGGCACTTTCATAGAAGCGCTATCTTCTGGCGCTGTATCCAACTCTTCCAGCACCTGCCTGCTATACCTGGCTAGCATACAAAAATATGGCGAAGCTCACGTCCTTTTTTTGTAGTTTTTTGGCAAAAAAAATAAAAAATGCTTCCCTGGATTTTCCATTGCCAGTGAAGGTAACACCAAGCAGTGGGGGTTAGCAGCCAGTAGCTGCTTGGATTACCCCTAGCTAGCAATACAAAAAATGCAGCGGGAGCCCATATATATTTTTTTTAATTATTTATTTAAATAACTAAAAACAAAATGGGCTTCCCTGTATTTTGATTGCTGGACATCACAGTGCTGTAAAAATAAATCTTTGAAAAAAATGACGTAGCGCTTAGCGGTATTTTTGATTCTCAGCGCAGATAAAGCAGACAGCTATGGGTTGCCACCCCCATCTGCCTGCCGTTACCTTGGTTTGCAATCAAAATACAGGGAAGCCCATTAATTTTTTCTATTTAAAAATTAGTTAAAAAAAAAGACGTTGGGTCCCCCCATTTTTGATAGCCAGCTAGGGTAAAGCAGACGGCTGTAGCCTGAAAACCACAGCTGGCAGCTTTACCGTGGTTGTGGATCCAATGTGGAGGTCCCCCCAGGCTGATTTTTTTTTATAATTATTTTATAAATATTAATAATTACACAAAAAAAGTAGGGTCCCCCCCAAATTGGATCACCAGCCAAGGTAAAGCGGACAGCTGTGGTCTGGTATTCTCAGGGTGGGAAGGTCCATAGTTATTGGGCCTTCACCCCAGCTCATCCCGTGCCCTGGTGCAGTGGCAAACGGGGTAATAAATCGGGTTGATACTAGCTGTAAGGTCACCTGACATCAAGCCCAGCAGTTTGTGATGTCATGACGTCTATTAGATACCCAACATCATAAACTGTCAGTACTAACAAAAAAAAAATCGACAAAAGAAATTTATTTGAAAAAACACTCCCCAAAACATTCCCTCTTTCACCAATTTATTGTAAGAAAAAAAATAAAGGGGTCCCACGACGACTCTGGACCGTCTAGAATATGAGGCGGAGACACTCAGGGAACGCATCCCCCATTTTCTAGGAGTGCAGACCCTTCATGTGAGGAGTGTGGGTGCAATGAATCTGCACTCACTCTCCCCGGGTCCACAGCAGCAGAGTCCATGTTGTAATGGTTGCTACCAAAGCTGCAATGCCCTACTCATGAGGTAAGGGCATGCCTAATCAGGAGAATTATTCTACATTTCCATATATTGGTATTTGCTGATATTATTGCTATTCCACCTACTATATATTGGGGATAGGATCTTGGAGATGGAATACCCTTTTAAGGTCAGTTATCCAGCTGAATGAATACTAAACAACAGAGCTCGCTATTTAGATGTGTTTTCTTGTGGCGTATAACGGACTCTCATGCTTGGTAGTCATTCAGCAGGGCAACTATAAAAGCAAATCCCTCCATTTGGAAATGTAGTATAGCTCTCCTGATCAATTATGTTCCTTACCTCATGAGCAGGGCATTGCAGTAATAATAATAATTTATTCATTTATATAGCGTTATGATGAATTCCATAGCGCTGTATGTCTTTGGAGTGTGGGAGGAAACCGGAGTACCCGGAGGAAACCCACGCAAACACGGGGAGAACATACAAACTCCTTGCAGATGGTGTCCTTGGTGAGAATTGAACCCAGGACCTCAGCGCTGCAAGACTGCAGTGCTAACCACTGAGTCACCGTGCCGCCCATTTAGCTTACAGATGCATAACCACCACTCACTGTGTCTGAACACAGGAAGCTGAGCTGACAGCCGCTCTGTGCATGCGGCAGCGTCTATTGTGAAGGAGAGGGCCGCGGGGGATCAACGCTGCACAGGTACCGTGGGACACCGGGGAACACCGGTGGGGTTATAAGGGGTGACCTGGCAGGGCCTGGGGAGGAGTTTTCTGTCGCATGTGTCATGGCACATGCGACAGAAATCAGAGGAGTAGGGTGAATGCGGCCGGCGCGCTGCTGTGCGCGCGGCCATCTTGGATTTCTGGGAGGGCATCAGGGGGGGCACTTTGGCGACACCGGGGGACCGGAGGGGACCGGGGAGGAAATTTATCATGTTTGTTCATGCCAGATGGGGGAGAAATAATTTTTTACCGGCGCTGTCATTTACTGTAACGTGATCATCGGTGTACGGTGTATACCTGTGATCACGTGAGCGGGGACCGGAAAAAACGTCCTGAATCATGATCTCCAGGGTCTCAGCTAGCCCTATAACCCCGGAGATTTTCTGATGCTGGGGGGCGCTATTCACTTATTTCTGCCTGCTGTTTATAAACGGCAGATCAGAATAAGGCTACATTATCACGACCGATCCATTTTTGCAGTCTGCAAAAAATAGTCCATTTTTTTTCACGGGTGCATCCGTGTGGCATCCGTTTCCGTTCCGTAGACGGTCCGTATGTCATCTGTTTGTCATCCGTGTGCCTTCCGTTTTTTTTGTGTACTGCAAAAAAACTGAAGGAGGGTAAATGCATAAATTTACCCAGGATCCATAGCTTCATCCTACATGAGGCGGTCACATGTTCACTCCAGTGCCATTTTCTACTGCTTTTCACAGCGTAGAGCGCTCTGGTGATTTTCTTGTGCTTGTGCACTTCATATCAGTCTTTTCTGTCATTATAATGGCAGAAAGACACATAATGTCCCACTCTCCTGCATTTTGTAATTTTGCACCCTTTGGTGCCTTTCATGTGGCACTAAGGGGTGCTTAGCTTTGTATTTAGCCAAAAAAATGAAAAAAAAAATGACGTAGGGTTCCCCCAAGTTTTGTAGCCAGCTAGGGTAAAGCAGACGGCTGCAGCCTGCAGACCACAGCTGGCAGCTTCACCTTGGCTGGTAATCGAAAACTGAGGGCACCCCACGCTGTTATTTTAAATTAAATAAATAATTAAAAAAAAAACACGTAGGGGTCCCCCCAAAATTGGATCACCAGCCAAGGTAAAGCACACAGCTGGGGTCTGATATTCTCAGACTAGGGAGGTCCATGGTTATTGGACTCTCCCCAGCCTAAAAATAGCAGGCCGCAGCCGCCCCCAGAAGTGGCGCATCCATTAGATGCGCCAATCCTGGTGCTTCGCCCCAGCTCATCCCGCGCCCTGGTGCGGTGGCAAACGGGGTAATATATGGGGTTAATACCAGATGTGTAATGTCACCTGGCATCAAGCCCTGGGGTTGGTGAGGTCAGGCGTCTATCAGATACCCGACATCACCAACCCAGTTAGTAATAAAAAAAAATAGACGACAAACACATTTTTATTTGAAAAAACACTCCCCAAAACATTCCTTCTTTAACCAATTTATTAGAAAGAAAAACAAATCCAGGTCTGGTGTAATCCAAGGGGTTGCCATGACGATCCACACTGTCCCAGTCAATGAAGAGCAGGATGTTCCCCATTGGCTGGGAGAGCAATGCAGTGACCTGAGCTAACATCAATGGGTCAGCCCAGGTCACTGCAGGGCATGACAAGTGCTGCTGTCAGGAGCGAGGTACATTACCTGCGTTGATCTCCAGCACACTGACAGCACCTGTCACTGAGTTTAATGACCGGCGCCTTCACAGCCAAGTATCGCGAGAGGCCCGTGACGTCACCGCTAGTCAGTCTCGGGTTGGAAGCGAGAGAAGGTGATGTGACAAGCGGCGGCCATGGAGGACAGTGACAGCGCTGAGGTCGGGACTTCATCACCGCAGGTAAGCCGAGCGGGACCATGTGTGCAGAGTGCAGTGTGCAGAGTGTGTGTGTGTGTGTGTGTTGGTGTGAGTGTGTGTGTGTGTGTACACGTACATGCCGCATGCAGGAGGGGGCGGAGTGAGCTGAGCGGGGAAGTGTGGGCTTCCTGCACGTAACTAGGATAAACATCGGGTTACTAACCAAAGCGCTTTGGTTGGATACCCGATGTTTATCTTGGTTACCAGCTTCTGGCAGGCTGCCAGCGATGGCTCCTGCACACTGTAGCTGTAAAAAGCCCTGCTTTTTGCTGCTAGAACCGTTCTCGAACATATCTAGAACTATCGAACTTTAGCAAAAAGCTCGAGTTCTAGTTCGATCTAGAACAGCCCCCAAAATCACTCGAACCGCGAACTGGAGAACCGCGAACCGCGAACCGCGCTCAACTCTACTCAGGAGAGAAGGAGCACCATTTGATTTTTGAAGCAGAGATTTTCCAAAAATAATTTTCAGACTTTATTTTACAGAATCCCTAAATGGCAGAACAGCTAACTACCTCAAGTGACCAAATTTTGGAAGTTACGCCCCTCTGGGAGTTCATCTACAGATATAGGGACAAGTTAGTCTTTGGAAAACACTCATGGAGTCAAATGCAATGCAAGTTGCAGAATTAAAAATTGCAAATAAGCCCTTAGCGTGACCAGTACATTTTAGTGCCTGTACAGTGCCTTGCGAAAGTATTCGGCCCTCTTGAATTTTTCAACCTTTTCCTACATTCCAGGCTTCACACATAAAGATAAAAAAATGTAATATTATGGTGAATAAACAACAAGTGGGACACAATTGTGAAGTTGAACAAATTTATTGCTTATTTTAAACTTTTTTTTAAAATAAGAAAATGAAAATTTGGGCGGGCAATATTATTTGGCCCCTTTAAGTTAATACTTTGTAGCGCCAAGTTTTGCTGCGATTACAGCTGCAAGTCACTTGGGGTATGTCTATCAGTTTTGCACATCGAGAGACTGAAATTCTTGCCCATTCTTCCTTTGCAAACAGCTCTAGCTGAGTGAGGTTGAATGGGGAGCATTTGTGAACAGCAGTTTTCAGCTCTTTCCACAGATTCTCAATTGGATTCAGGTCTGGAGTTTGACTTGGCCATTCTAACACCTGGATACATTTTTTTGTGAACCATTCCATTGTAGATTTTGCTTTATATTTTGGATCATTGTCTTGTTGAAAGACAAATCTCCGTCCCAGTCTCAGGTCTTTTGTAGACTCTAACAGGTTTTCTTCAAGAATGGTGCTGTATTTGGCTCCATCCATCTTCCCATCAATTTTAACCATCTTCCCTGTCCCTTCTGAAGAAAAGCAGGCCCAAACCATGATGCTGCTACCACCATGTTTGACAGTGGGGATGGTGTGTTCAGGGTGATGAGCTGTGTTGCTTTTACGCCAAACATATCATTTGGCATTGTGCCCAAATAGTTCAGTTTTGGTTTTATCTGACCAGAGCACCTTCTTCCACATGTTTGGTGTGTCTCCAAGGTGACTTGTGGCAAACTTTAATCAATACTTTGTATGGATATCATTGAGAAATGGCTTTCTTTTTGCCACTCTTCCATAAAGGCCATATTTGTGCAGTGTACGACTGATTGTTGTGCTATGGACAGACTCTCCCACCTCAGCTGTAGATCATTGCAGTTCATCCAGAGTGATCATGGGCCTCTTGGCTGCATCTCTGATCAGTCTTCTCCTTGTTTGAGATGAAATTTTTGAGGGACGGCCGGATCTTGGTAGACATGCAAGTTATATGATACTCCTTCCATTTCAATATGATGACTTGCACAGTGCAGCTTGGGATGTTTAACGTTGTGTAAATCTTTTTGTTTTGTAACCAAATCCGGCTTTAAACTTCTCCACAACAGTATCACGGACCTGCCTGTTGTGTTCCTTGGTCTTCATGATGCTCTCTGTACTTTAAACAAAACACTGAGACTATCACAGAGCAGGGGCATTTATATGGAGACTAAATTACACACAGGTGGCTTATATTTATCATCATCAGTTATTTAGGACAACATTGGATCATTCAGAGATCCTCAATGAACTTCTGGAATGAGTTTACTGCACTGAAAGTAAAGGGGCCGAATAATATTCAATTTTCAGTTTATTCTTTTTTACAAAAGTAAATTTCGCTCAACTTCACAATTGTATCCCACTTGTTGTTGATTCTTCACCATAACAATACATTTTTTATCTTTATTTTTGAAACCTGAAATGTGGCAAAAAGGTCGAAAAATTCAAGGGGGCTGAATACTTTCACAAGGTACTGTATATTGTGCTTCTGGAAACCTTTATCCCCTAAGTTAAGCTGGCTCCCCTCCCTACCATTATGCCAAACATGGATGTGGTTTAGCTACATTGTGGGACTCAGAAGAGAGGGGGTATTTGGTTTTGGAATTTCAGATATTGCTTTATTTATTTTATGAAGGGGCAGCCATAGCATTTTTTCAGAGCATTTGAGCTGCAAGAAACATGGAAGCCACCTATTTTTACATTTTCAGACTACGGACATGAGTGAGGGCTTGTGTTTTTAAGGGTTGAATTGAATGCTATTTGGTGGCAATTTGGGGTGGAGAACATTTTGGCTCAGTTCAAATTAATCCTGTGCTGTATGCTGAGCACATACATCAGGGTTTCCATCTACATCTTCAAAATACTTGATTCAGGTGAAATCGCCAATGGATCAATTTACTATAAGGAAGCAGCACAGCTACTTCAGAATCAATTTGGCTTCAGTTTTAGCAGTGTCCATCTTTATAAAGGTGAACAAAACTGGTGTTGACCACACTTTTTTGCACGCCTAAAAAAATTCATAAAAAGATGGACACCACTGGACCAAAGACCAGAGGGGAGTTCAAAGTGACTCCTTCTGCCTCATTACAGTGAGTTTTATATTGGTAGTTTTATCTAAATCATTTTTTTTTAGATATTTACATGTAATCTTCGGTGTAAGTACTCAGTGCAGAGAACATGATAAATATGAGCCATACCATACTGCAATCTTTGGGAGGAAGAATAAAAAAATCAACAGTAGTTGAAAAATTGGCTTTATTTATTTTTTTATGATGTATACTGTGTATAAGTGATTAAGTGGATTTATTACTCAGGTCAGTTCGATTACAGTGATACCAGGTGTCACGCTTCCCGGTCCCCTGGTCCCGTTCTCCGGTCCCCGTGGCCCGCTCCCCGCTCCCCGGCGGCGTCCCCTGCTCACCACTCCGGTCCCGGCCTCCTCGTCCCCGCCTGCAGCCTCCATGCGTCCAGCTCCCCGCTCCCGGCGCTCCTCTGCGACGTGGGACTCCCAGCCGGGCGCTCCTGCTTCCTCCTCACCGCTTCCTGGACTGGCTTCTGGCACACAGGCCTCGCGCATGCGCATTAGGGCGCGCGCGCGGTCATTGACCCTTTCTTAAAGGGCCAGCACCCAGAAACAGGATATTGCATAGATAGGTACAGGGTATATAAGGTTTCTCTTTCCTGGAGGGCGGGGCCTGTTCTACGTGTATAGCAAGCTAGTGTTCAGGTCCCCGTGTTGCTTTGCCTTGTGCTTTGCCTTGCATTAACCCTGTCCTGTCTCGTAGAGCCTGTCCTGCCACGCCAGCCGCTCTGAACCAAGTCCATCCCTGGACCCTGACGGTGACTTCGGCGGATGCCCCACCACCTCTGCAGCTCCGCCAGTCTCCAGTCCCTGGCTCCGTTCGGTGACCCGTTCCATCGCTCAGCAGGTTCCGGATCCCGCCTGACCCTACAACCCGGCCTCGGACCCTGAGCCTCGTCACCCGGACTACCGTCCAGAACTCCGTGGGTTCAGCATCATCCACCTTTCCTGCTCCTCTACGGACTGTCCAGCTACCTATAGTGCTTCGGCTGCCGTGCATCAGGACCCTCTGGCGGGGTGACCGGCCTGGCTGCCTCCTCAGGGGACATCGGTATACGGTCCAGTGCTTCCACCACCCGGACGTAACACCAGGTTTATATTTTTTAAGGTTTGGCTCCTATCACGCTAAAAAATGCTTTTCCATCACTAAATTTTAAAGGTGATAGTTTTTATGTTTTGTTGAAGAGTTGTAGTTTCTATTGGTACCATTTTGGGTCCCATAATATGTTTCGATCGCTTTCAATTTGCTACTTCAGAGGCATAATCAAGAAAAAACAGCAATTTTCAGGAATTGTTTTTTGTTTGTTTTTTTACAGCCTTTACTGTGTTGTAAAAGTGATAAGAGATTTATTTTCAGGTCAGTATGCGTACAGCAATAATACATTTATATACCGTATTTTTTGCTTTATAAGACGCACTTTTTTTCCCCCAAAATTGTGGGGAAAATAGGGGTGCGTCTTACAAAGTGAATGTAACTTACCGGGCAGTAATGCGGCGGTGGAGTGAGTCACAGGAGGCTGGTGCTGCCGCTGGAGCGGAGGTGGCCGCCATGGATCCCCCAGTAATCGGCTGCGGTGGCGTCCGCCATGAATCCCCCGGCAATCGGCTGCGGTGGCGGCCGCCATGGATCCCCCGGCAATCGGCTGTGGTGGTGGCCACCATGGATCCCGCGGCAATCAGCTACAGCAGCGGTCACCATAGCCGAAATCTTTATCTGCGCCTGCGCTGCCTCCAATGCGACTTCCGGAAAATGGCTGCGGAGGTGACGCAGGTGCAGATGGAGATCTCAGAGAAGCGAGATCTCCATCTGTGCATGTGGCGCCTTCCGTAGCCATTTTCCTGAAGTCCATCGCGTCAGAGGCTACGCAGGCGCACATAAAGATTGCGGCTCTCGAAGAACGCGATCTGCACATGCGCGGGCTCCATTTTAGATCTCCGCAGCAGGTGGAGACTATCATAAGAAAGAGGAGAGAGAAGAACGATTCTCCTCCTCCTCGCTAGGGCTGGATGCTGATTGGTGGAGACAACTTCTGCAGAGCTGCCTCCACCAATCAGTGATCTGAGCCTGACAAAGTGTTGTCAGTTGAACGAAGGGTCCTAATAGGTGAGCAAAAAACACTGAAGGGGAACACAACCCCCATCATCAGCCTTCAGAATATACTGTATCAATCGTTGTATTCTGAAGGATGATGGGGGCTGTAGTCCTATAGTGTAAACACTCCAGGGAGGGACTAATGTAGTGGCCAAAGTGTAAATGTGACTACCACCCCCCTCATCTTTCAGAATACAGCCATGTATGGTATACAGTACATGGGTGTATTCCTAAGGATGAGGGAGGTGGTAGTCCCAGATCCCCATAAAAGTGCATCATGCAGGTCCCCCATAGCCGTGTCATCCACGGATCCCACATAACAGTGCATCATCCACAGGTCCCCATAATAGTGCGTCATCCGCAGGTCCCCCATAATAGTGCGTCATCCACAGGTCCCCCATAGCAGTGCGTCATCCACAGGTCCCCCATAACAGTGTGTTATCCACAGGTCCCCTACAGCAGTGCATCATCCACAGATCCCCCCATAACAGACTCTCCTGTTGAGTCTAAATTGTTAAAATAATGTTTTTTTTTTATTTTATTAAAATGTTTTGGCACACTATTTGGCTCAATTTTTTTTTTAATTTTCCTCCTCTAAAACCTAGGTGTGTCTTATAATCAGGTGCGTCTTATAAAGCGAAAAATACGGTAGCTTTATTTATGTTTTGCTGCAATTACACCATAAAAACTATTTTATAGAAAAAAATAGGTTTTGCATTGCTGTATTCTGAGACCTATAGATGTTTTTTTTTTGCTGATGGAGCTGTGTTGTAGCTTGTTTTATGTGGGAACAGATGACATTTTCAGTGTTACCATTTTTTTAGATATATGACTTTTGGTTGTATTTTATTTTCCTTTTTTGTCAGCTGTATGATGAAAAGACAGTTTTTGCTAGGTTTTTTATTTATTTGTTTTATGGTGTCCACTGAAGGGATTAACTAGTGTAGCTAATTTATAGATCAGATTGTTACGGAAGCAGTGATATCAAATACATTTTTTGTTTGTTTCTTTATTTTTTTTCACATTAATATACATATTTAATTGAATACTTTTTTCATTTTTTCTTCTTTATTTTCTAAAAAAAATTATCTTTTCAATTTTTTCAAACTTTTTTAAACTTTTTTACTTAATTCTTATATGGAACATTACTGTCACGATTCACTTTTGGCTCTGCTCCTTGGATTGGGTTTTGTCTATTGCTCAGTTGTTTGTATTCTCCGGGTTCTTGCCGGTGGGCATGGCTTGTTTGGTGCCTCGTTCTAGTATTTGTCTTGCTTTAGCTAAGGGCTGTTTTCATCGGAACTTCACCAGTGATAGTTCATGCTCTGCAGTGTGCGCTTCTGCCTCCCGTGAGTTTGTTCTGATTCTTGTCCCACTACCCTGATTCCTCCCCATGTCCTCCACTCTGTCCATCTTGTTTTTGCTCCTTGACTTCCTGACCCTCCTTTTTTTGGTTTCCTCAATCCAGCTTCCTCCTTACATTTCTTTTCGGCTGCTGACCTCGGCTTGCTCTTTGACTACGGTTCTGCTCCCCATCTGTACCTGACGTTACCTCCTGGCTACCAACCATAGGCTTCCACGTGACTTTGGCTCGTTTTCCTCCATTGCACTGATATGACCTCCTTGCTCTGACTCTAGGCTTGTACGACCATTCTGCTACCTGCCCGTCTAGATATTGGTGACATCTAGTGGGCAGATGCCACATTACACCTAGGAGCTCTACATCTCTCCTGTGTACCTGATGGTAGCATTATAATTTCCTTTTATTGCACTGATCACAGGTATAATGTATTATAAAGTACCTGCATTGCAATACTTTATATTGCCAGTGCAGTACTAACTGAAGCCTCTGGGATCATGCTCCTGGCATTATTCCTGAGGCTTCCTGTAGGTGGGTGACTCGAAGGTGATCATAACAACCTCTGGTCGCCATAGCAATGATCGGGCTCTCATGACCACATCACCTGGGCACTGATCAGAAAGGAGAGGGAGCCCAATCCCTTTCCCAGACTTCTAAATTTAGAGATTAATATTGATCACTGCATTTTGAGGGTAAATAATCCATGGACGGCACTTGGACCATCCCTGGCTGTGAGAACTTGGCTCGGTTGTTGGGTAAGCCAAGTTCCCAGTGGCAATCATGTGGGCACAACTCCTGTGTAACCTCAATCACCAGAACATACTGGGTAAGTCCAAGGTTGGAAAATCCCCAACATGGAGGATGTACCCAGTACCAAAGTCATTTTAAATAGAAACCATTTAAAAATTAACATGTACTGTATGTACTGCATTAACTCATTAGGTCCACTACATTAAGAGTTGCTGAATCTAAACAGTTCTCTGAACTAGTTCAGAGATGAAGGTCCTGTGAGAGGAATTCTCTATCTATGACATTTACAAACTCTATTTCGGCTTTTGGATAGGGGTTGTTATGATGAGACAACTCACTGGGATATACCACTTATTTCAATATGACCAAAATGTGCATTGTTATAATTAAATAACAATTAAAATATGAATGTTCATGTGCACTATTCATAAGAGATTCAAACATTTACATAATTTCTTCTCTAACTTATAGTTCCCATACTCCTGCAAAGCACAAGGATATGAACAAAATGTGCTACTAAGCAGAAGCCGGCACTCAATAAACTAATGACTACAATCAATTGGAAAGGTTTGGGAGAGGTCTTAATTAAAGAAACAGTTGCTGATACAAATTATGTTTCCAATCCATTGACATAAAATAAGAGCAGGAGGTTGAGAAAAGAAGAGTGTTGATCAATACCTTGAACTTATAGATTTGCTTTTAGCAAAGATTCTTTATTAGTCATAGTCAGTGCCACACATTTTTATTTGAAATAGCACTTTAAGTGTTATTGTATTACACAACTTTACACAATTTAGGTCAAATGCTTGCTTTGTCTATTTGATTTCCTCAACCAAAACATTATAATTTGTGGCCAATCTCCCTAAAATACTAATGGCTATAATATCAGTGAAATACCGATCGACTGGACTGTAGTTTATATTCGTTATTAGACGAGCTAGAATAATAAGATTGTGTTAAAAAAACATCTTTCATTGATATAATAGCACATGGAAGTCGATATTTGGATTCCCCTAGTGGTTATATCTGGATCTTAGTTTAAAGAGACATCAATCTGTAATGTCAGCACAGAGATAATGGATCTTCATGTGATCAATATTCAAACTGGTTCTTTTAAACGTCTAAACCCTGCAACACTATATTGTCTTTTGCTGACTACAAAGAACCTGTGATGTTTGTTCTGTTTAACATGTTCCTCTTGTAAATCAGATATGGCTTTTCCCGCCTGCTCTAAAAAATTGCAATGGATGTCAGGAATAAGATTCTAGAATCAGAATCCAGAAATACAATCCATCTTATTCTGTTGTCAGCTTTATAATTAGATTTCTACAATATTAGAGTAGTGATAAAACAATCTTGGTCTATCAATATGTTAAAGTGATAATAAATGGGTAATAAACAGACATCCAGTTTATGCCGGCACTATACCTTTTTATATGAACAATGTTTTAATTCGCCCTATCCCAATTTTCAAAGAATAAATCTACATCAGGATACCGTCAACTTATGTTCCCAATGATATGCATGTTTCTGATTTGTTACAAATGGAACCAGTGTCAAGTTTTTGTTTACAAAGTGTTCCCAAGATCATTTTGCACTAGCTGTTATCTCTTTATCTGTTTTTCAATATATCTTTTCACTTTATTTATTCTCAAGTTTGGAAGTTATCCCCTGTCCACTCATTCTTCTGAGAGTGCCAAAGATCAGCCGTTCGCAGTGTTTGGCTATCTTCAGCAGTCCATTCTAGAATGAATGGAGCAGCAGTGTGCATGATCGACCAACGCTCCATTCATACAAGGTTCCTTGCTCTGTGGATTGGTGGCAGTCCCATCATTCATATCCACAGTGATATACAAGTTGTTGTCTATCCATAGCTTCTAAACTTAAGGATACCCTTTTAAAGCGGGCATAATAACATGATTTCTACAAGCCGTCGTCAGTACAAGGTAATGGAAATCTTGCAAATGCACACACCTCATTTTGGCAGCTGCATTACACCTCAGAAGCAAAGTGGTCACTCATGTACACATCTTCTAAACTTGTGGTCATGTGCAGGGCAACTAATGAAGTGAGGAAGCGTACACCCAGCTTCAAAGGTGCACTGACGCACCAATATGAGCACCCGCGTATGCGCGAGATTTCTAAAGGATGTCGATAATACTGGCTTGTGGCAATCATGCTATTACGCCCACAGGGGCATAATAACATGGAAAGATGGCCAATTAGTCTGGAGAACTAACGCCCCTGCGACTAGTCGAGGCCCTAATTAACATAGTTTGCTTAAATTCTTTTTTTAAACATTGATATTAGTTAATAGTGTTATTTAAGGCTGGGTAGGTAGAAAATTTCACCAAACAGGTATGAATTTTGCATAGAGGACCTTACAGGTTCCCTTTAACTCTCAGTAATTGTACCACCAAAATATTCAAGTTTGTAGCCTTCCCAGTAAATGAATTAATGGAAAACAGCTTCGCATTTACACTAGATCACCAGACACAAACCTACAGAAAATGAATGAATGAATGAATGAATGAATAAAAATGAATGCCCCAACAAATAACTTAATGCTTGAAAAGGGCGCAGTACCTCTAACAAGTAAATATTAAGAAATTGAAGTTTTATTTAATATCTTCAGTGCCTGTTTTTAGCATTCTTGTGTTTTTTTTGACAACTGCAGATTTTTTTGGGAAACTTACCAAGATCTAGGTGTGAGTTTTTTTCCAGCAATGCTTGAAACCGATCTTTTTTATGAGTACTTGGGATGGAGGCCTAAAAGTGCATTTAGAAATTCATAACACCTCAAATCTTAAGTATGTGGAGTATAGTTACAGGAAATTGCACAAATTGGCTTAAATAATCTTAATTATTTAAAAGTTAAAAAAAGTTTAAAAAATTTAAAAAAGTAAAAAAACCTAAAAGTTCAAATATCCCCCCTTTCGCCCCATTGAAAATTAGAGGATTAAAAAAATAAAAAATATACACACATTTGGTATTGCCGCATTCAGAAACGCCCGATCTATCACAATATAAAATCAATTAATCTGAGCAGTAAATGGCATAGTGGCTAAAAAATTCCAAACGCCAAAAGAACATTTTTTGGTCGCCACAAATTTTGCGCAAAATGCAATAATAGGCAATCAAAACGTAGCATCAGCGAAAAATGGTACAGTTAAAAACAGCAGCCTGAGACACAAAAAATAAGCCATCACTAAGCCATTGATCCCGAAAAATGAGATTGCTATGGGTCACGGAATATGGCTAAAACGTGCGCCACTTTTTTCGGACAAACTTCTGATTTTTTTTAACCACTTATATAAAAGTAAACCTATACACCCTTGGTGTCTACGAACTCGCACTGACCTGAGACATCACACCTGCACATCAATTTTATCATATAGTGAACACAGTGAATAAAATATCTAAAAAACAATAGTGCTATTGCACTTTTTTTTGCAATTTTTCCACATTTGGAATTTTATGGCCATTTTCAAGTACACTACATGGTAAAACTTATGGTTTCCTTTAAAAGTACAGCTTGTTCTGCAAAGAATGAGCCATCACATAACCATATTGACTGAAAAAAAAAAAAGTTACGTCTCTCGGAAGAAGAATGGCAAAAAAAAAAAATGGAAAGCAAAAAATCAGCAGGTCGTGAAGGCGTTAAGTAAACCACATGAATCAACAGATCAATTTTTCTTTTGGTTCAATCTTTTGGGCAGGTGGTATTATTACGTGTGGTATGGATTTTAACAAACACGAAACAGGTAATTAATAAATTGAAATCACTAGTTTCAATCTGGATTAAACAAAAATAAAATCACAAGAACATTGCAGCCTATATTTGAAGTCCATGCCTACTTTTCTAGATGCTTACCAACATCTGTGTAATTTTCAGTAAAATGTCTGTTAGATAGCTCGCAATGATTTTGCCGATTTACCGATTGTCAAAGCAATTAGCATATGACTTATAAAAGTTTAATGCTAATAGTTTGGCTTTCATATGTGTATTTCATAAAGATCTCATATTGTATAATTAATATGGGAATACGAGAATATAGCCTTCCAAGTGTATAGACTAGCTATAATCACATATGACAATGCAATGTTTCATGGCATATTGACCTAGCGGTAAACCTGGGCTTCCTAGCCGGTTTTATTGGTGTTAATAAAAAGGTTGAGCGTTTTAAATACTTTCCAATAAATTTGATAATTGAGATCACAATGCTTTACCCAGAAACTGTTTTGAGCCTTTTTTGATGGTTAAGAATTTGTACAGAGGAGACACTTTTGATAAATATGTTATGTTTATAAGATATTATTCCATGCAATATTACACTAATAAATCATAAAGCATGAAGGTCAAAACATTTGAAAGCAGGCCGTACATTTGTGGTATATCTTTTCTCTAACCTAGCCTGTAATGAAGTTAGAAGTTAATGAAGTGCTGTGACACGCAGAGGACACACACACAACAGAAACGATGATTAATGCAAATGTACTTTAAGACGTCTCATTCACTGACTTTATTAATGCAAAGCAGTCCATAAGATCTAATGCTCCTTCCATTGCTATACTGAGAGGACACAAAGTCATCATGAGTTTATGGATTTAAATGTGAGATTTCGATAGGCAGGGAAACAACATTTCAACCTTTACAAGAAGGCCAGGATGTGATTAGACCTTAAGACATAAATAAGAAGCTATAGGCCACGCTAAAAACCAGTCATCCATTAAATGCTAGTATTCAGCAAAGACAAATCATGTATTTGATTCACCTTTTAAAAGATGATTAGTGCAGCACACAGCACAAAGACCTTATGTGTGGAAGGACCCTTTTCAGGAAAGGCAAATGTTATCGAGCCAGAATGACGTTCTATGTCATTGTAATAATGGCTTACATTGCATAATATGTACTGCAGTATGCTAGAGAATGATGGAAGATTCACATTTATTCTGCATTTATATGTAGTGTCATGAATTTTTAACATTTACAATGTTATATAAAATAGCATTAAATGTGATATTGACAGTTATGTTTAACCACTTCAGGACCAGGCAATTTTACCCTTTTCCTGATAAGGCACATTTTCTTGTTTTATTATACATGCGCTTTTAAGGACTAAAAAAAATTCTTATTCGGATTGTCAAAAAAATTGTGTCCTTTTTTTATTTAAATACATGGGGCTTAATTCTATTGTCATTTTTATATATGCTTTTTTGTTAATATGGGAAAGTGTATAAAAATAGTAAAGACATGTCTGGTTTTTTTACATTTTTTATATTTTATGACTGCAAAAAATGCTTAGAAATATTTAATATTGTCTTCTTTCCATTGTAAGTATCTTTAAATAGGGGACATGTTCTATTTATTTTATGGGACAGGCTATAAAATGTTTCTTGGACTGATGGTGTTTATCTTACTTTTATTATTATTTTTTTCATTTAATTCATACACTGTGTCATCATAAGGTCTTAAAAGTCCTTTGGAGGGCATTACAACATATTAATACATTAATTTTTATTTATTGCTAATTTTATTTTTAATTGGAGCTGATATATCAGCTTCAGTTAAAGGAGAAATATAGCCTCTTAGCTGCATAGCGGGGTTGACAGTATCTTCTAAGATCCAGGCGCTCATGGTCTCTCCCTTAATACAGTGATCACATGATTACTGAGTTCAGAAAAGAAAGCACTGTTCTTGCATTCTAATCTGCATACACAATCACTTGTTTCATGTTGTGTTCATATCTGTCACAGGGAGTTTTGCAAAAACTTTGCTGACTGTCAAGGCAGTATCGGGCTCTGTTCACATTGCAGATTCTGACACTCCACCCGATGGTGTCTGGGATCAACACTGGTAGACTTGGGCATCAACCTGCTGGGCTCTGATTCATAGGCAGGCTAGCTGGAGTTAATCTCTGCTAGTCTGCTCATTAGGTTCCTTTGATCACATGTGATGGAGAGGTCAATCACATCTGCTCCTTTTCTATTTAAGCTAGATGAAATCTTCTACACATTCCAGTTATAGTTGCTATGTTGGTATGAGGTGTGGTGTCTGTGGTATGAGGTGATTATCTGATGAAAATTGTGCTATTTGCTTGTTGCGGTTGTGAAAATTTACCCCTTTTGTTTTTTTTAGCTTCCTTCCTCCTCTTCTGTTTCTTCCTGAATCTCTTATTATGTTTAGGACTAGTCAGATCAGGACTAGTCAGGAGCAGAACCAGGAAGAAGACTCAGGCATTGCATAGGTCTAGGGGGACTTGCTAGGGTGCTTGAGCAACAGCTATGGGGCCCGAGTTACCGGATATCTCAAAGTCATCATGACAATAGCAATCAAGAAGACAAACAACTTAAAATATATTCATATTCACTGTAGGATGTCTGGCTGTGTCTGATAGCTGTCTCCCACTACTGTACAATGTCCTGAAAGTTGCATATATTTAGTTGTAAAGTGCAAATGTTTAGACACTCTCTCTGAAGATTTCTTTATTAAATTGACCTGCTATGTTATCTGTCTAATTCCAAAGTTTGTGGCAGTATCCTGGTTATATAGAAGTAGCATGGTGAACAACTGGGCTAGCCCATAGGAAGGGAAGAGTTATAGGGAACTGGAGATTAATTCCTTGTTTTAGTTTAGTTGATGTTTTGCAAATGAGAAATTGCTAAAGGAGTAGGAACTCTTCTGTTCCTGAACAGTTCTGGGCACCACATTTTAAAAAAGACATCAACAAACTGGAGCAAGTTCAGAGAAGAGTGACCAGAATGGTGACTGGTCTGCAAACCATGTCCTATGAGGAACGGTTACAGGATTTAGGATTGTTTAGCTTGCAAAAGAGAAGACTGAGAGGAGACTTAATATCTGTCTACAAATATCTTAAAGGCTGTCACACTTTAGAGGGATCAGTTTTATTCTCATTTTCACAAGGAAAGACTAGAAGCAATGGGATGAACTGATGGGGAGGAGACACAGATTAGATATTAGAAAAAAACTTTTTGACAGTGAGGGTGATCAATGAGTGGAACAGGCTGCCATGAGAGGTTGTGAGTTTTCCTTTAATGGAAGTCTTTAAAAAGAGGTTGGACGGACATCTGTCTGGGATGATTTAGTGAATCCTGCTTTGAGCAGGGGGTTGGACTAGATTACCCAGGAGGTCCATTCCAACTTTAATATTTTATAAATTATATTCTATGATTCTTCATTTTGAGGCAAAGCCACAAGTGAAGAGTGTGTTTAATTCCGAAGAATTGAGGAAAGCAATTTTGAGATCTGAGTTTAACAACTGATTTATATATGGTTGGTGTACCGAGATTGAAAAAGAACCTACTATCTGCATTGAGTATGGCTGTAGCATATCAGAGCTGTGGAAGTAATACCCTAAAGGCCCCATCACATGCAGCGACATATCTAACGATATATCGCCAGGGTCACAGATTCTGTGATGCACATCCGGCATCGTTAGCGACATCGTTGCATGTGACACCAACGAACGGCCATTAACTATCAAAAATACTCACCTTATCGTTGATAGTTGACACGTCATTCATTTTCATAAAATCGTTGATTGTTGAGGACGCAGGTTGTTCGTTGTTCCCGAGGCAGCACACATCGCTATGTGTGACACCTCGGGAACGACGACCTAGAACTTACCTGCGGTCGCCGGCAGTGAGAAAGGAAGGAGGTGGGCAGCATGTTACGGCCGCTCATCTCCGCTCCTATTGGGCGGCCGCTTAGTGACGCCGCACGAACTGCCCCCTTAAAAAGGAGGCGGTTTGCTGGCAACAGTGACCTCGCTAGGCAGGTAAGTACGTGTGATGGCTCCTAATGATTTTGTGCGCCAGGGGCAGCGATTTGCCCGTGACGCACAAACAACGGAGGCAGGTGTGCTCACTAGCGATATCGTTATTGATATCGCTGCGTGTGATGGGGCCTTTAGGCAGATAGTAAGAATAGGTTAAAAGGGCACCATGATAGCCTGTTCTAGAAAATAGCAGGATGATATATGAGGGTACATCTGGAGTGCTGGATAATGGAAGTGAAACCAGCACTAGAAAGCTTGAAAGTCCTCTGACACCCATGAAGTTTTTTTGTCCCATCTCCACCAGAACCTGCTCCTGCAACATCTGCTTCTGTCACCAGGTGCTGCCGTATTCACTCTATGAACGGCGTTGGGGATAGGAGAGCTGCCGGAACCACAAATTTTGGAAGATGCATGCTTTGTTTAGCCACAAAGGTTGGAGTTGTTGGGACCTCCAGTGCTTTCCAGTCTGACAGTATGTGTGTGTGTGTGCTTTTCAGCTGACGTTATCAGTTATTTGGTTCAGCTATTTGGAAAGCACCACACCTTACTAAAGCATCAGCTTACTTCTGAGAGCTGGCATATATATTCTTGTGCTTCTGATTCAGTCCTGTCTTTTGAATGCCTTGTTTTCACCATTGCTCCTTATATTGATCTCAGCTTGTGTTTCTTACTATTCATATGGATTCTGATTTTGTACTTTTCCTCACCTCTTATTTCTGTACCTGGCTACCTGACCAATCATGGAAGAATGCACCACCACACAATAGTATATGCCATAGCCCCATCCCAGGAACCTTAAGTCCAGATCCCTGTGCAGGGGTTATATGGTGAAGGCCATGGTAACCCCTTTAATCTGGTAAGAACAGTGGCTTATGCTAAGTCTTATATAGTAAAATCGAGCTCACCATTACTGTTGTCCACCTTTTGTTCAGAGCTCGGACATAGTCTCTGCCATGGCCTGGTTAGTAATAAGTAAAACAAGATGTTCCAGCTCAAATGAACAACTGTTTTATTGCTTGAGAAATTCCTATGAGCGGGACATCAAATATTTACAAGAAAACGCTATAATAGAGTATGCAACAACGCGTTTCTGGTGTGCGTCCACCCTTAATCATGAAGTTGAATCATAAAGTTGTTCATTTGAGCTGCACCATCTTGTTTCACTTGTGTTAAGTCTGTCTATGGTAGCCATTTTTGAGCTACCAGGCCACTACTGACAGAACATCATTATTAGTACGAGAGTGATGATGTCAGTAACTTTACATGACCTCACCACTCTCACCAGATATCACGGAGTGCAGCGCCAGACCCAGATTTTCCCACGAATGGTGAGGTCCATTAATATTACTGCTCAAGAGATATGACAAAGAGTGATCTATGGAATCCCGTTTACTTAAACTTCGCTCCATAGCTTTTATTAGAGAATCACTGGACATCATGGGAACGGTATTTGCATCAAATTAAGTTCTTTTGTGAGCTAATAAAATGGTGAACAAGGGACTGTGTATTGTTTTAATTTATTTAACCTCTCTCTTTTTATGTCTTTTAGGTTTCCATTATTTGGCTTATATCTAAATCCATGGACTACATCAGAATTTCATGTTTTGTTTTGTTTTTTAATTAAATAGACATTCTTTATTGTCTTTATCAATAGACATTTCTTTATTACTAACCCCTGGCCTTGATGTCAGCTGTCAATTCACAGCTAATATCAACCCAAAAAGTATTACACCAATTGCCAATCACACTAGGGCAAGTGGGAAGAGCAGAGAACAGTGCCAGAATTGGCACATATAAAGGATGCGGCACTTCTGGGTCAGCTGCAAGCTGCTATTTTTATGCTGAGAAGAGCCAAACATCCATGTAATTTCCCACCCTGATATTACCAGTCCCCAGCTGTCCACTATTTCTTAGCAGGTTAAAAAAAACACTCAGTGTTTTTCAATTATTTATTTAATATGAGGGGTCCTCTCTATTTTTGCTAAACAAACAAAGTAAAGTTCACAGCTGGGGGATGGAATTATTAGGGTGGGACAGTTCATGGATATCGTTCCTTTTCTAGCCTTTTTTCAGCCCCCAGCTGCTGCTTTAGCTTTGGTGAGCAAAATAGAGAGAGACCCCACTTCCTTTTTTTTCTTTTAATTATTTATTTACACTACAATTGCAGCTGTCATGCTTGGAGGGGAGGAATACAGCAGACTGACAGCATCCAATCACAGACACCTGCACAGAGGGTGGGCAGGAGAAGCAGTGACTAGTATTTAGCTGATGAGTACAGCAGTCTGACTGCAGTCTTATCTTCGGGTATGTATATTTGTACTGCTCTTAGTCCCATTTGCTTCCTTTTGCAGCCCCCTACCCATTACTAGGACCATTTTACAGCACTAAAGTTCTGTTCAACATTAGGTTATATGGGGTTTGGGTCTGGGTTCGAGTCTGAGTAATATTCAGGTATCGAACTTTGAACTAAAGTCCAGCTTAACCAGGTGAAGCCCAACATCTACGGGTCCACTAATCTCTACTGAAGAGCCATTAGTTTTTAATCATAGAAAGAAAACAACCGCTGGTCATCTTTTTCATTTGTTTGTTCGGCATACACAGATATTTGCCAGTTGAAATGTCTCTTATCTTTTATTGTACATGTCTGTATGAGCTACATCAGTCAAACGATCAAAACAGAAATGTAAAATTTTGTACAGCACCAGACCTGACATGGTCTCTTAAGCTACTTAAATGCTGCCCTGGAAAGATCATTAATATAATATTTGCACAACTCTTCTCATTTAACACTCCTAATATATCCTTGCCATAGAATGTACCTCTTTGCTTTTTTTTTCCAAATTCATTACCTTGAGTGACAAAATGACAATATGATTAGCAGTTAATAAGGTCTTGGTTTTAAAAGATTGACTGACATTGCATTACTCATTTAATTTCCGTTTTTCCTGTTTTTTTTCTCTCTCCCCATCACCAAGGGAATTAATATTATCACATCAAAGGGTCTGTTATAGGGAGTGGAAAATAATTTAACAGGACACCGACTGTGATTATTCAAACTAGGTTATTTGCACCTTGTGTGTGTATAGCAATATCATAGTACAACTTAATTTTTATCCAATTGTCAGTCACTAATGGAATACATATGCTTTCATTTTAAAGAACGCATAATAAGTAGTTAAATGAAGAGTGAGATTGCATTCAGGCAAAGATAAGAGGAATATAAACAATGTGTTAGTATATGAGAATGAGGCAAGCTTAAGCTTTGTGTCACATAATACGTTCCAATGCTTTTTTGTGCTTCCTTGCCGTAAGGAAACAGTTGATTAATATTATAATCTATAAGCTAGATAAGTTTGAATTAAACAGGAAGCAGTACAGAACCATCACTGTTTTCTCCCATCTCATCTCTCATCATTTCTTCAAATCTTGGTGACAAATATTTATTAGTCTCTAACACAGTGCCACCAGATTTTCTAATAACAGGCATTTATGGTAATCACATATATCATATATTTATCTCTGTCCTTAAAGCAGGTCTGATCTGTGGGAGTTGAAACGAATGGGAAGGAACGCGGCAGCAGGGACATTTTAATGTATGAGAAATTAAAGCTAAGTCCCTGATTTTGGAGTAAGCAGAATTTCCTGGTTCTGCAGCCCTCAGAAGGATTACACTTGGTACTCTGAGAGGGTGGAAAAAAAAGACGTAAAATAAAAGAACAAAATGCTCTTATGTCAAAAGGTTTGAAGACCAGCCTTGTTAATTCAGTAAACTGCAGAGTTAAATTAGTCCAGGCCCTTGTGAAAAGTGGTGTTACATATTGTCCAGCCGAGATAAATTTTCCTTCACACTCTCTAACAGACAAGCCAGTGACAGGTGACTGCTGTGAGTAGTTTATTAAAATGGCCACCTCATGGGAGATTTTCAAAATCTTCAATGCTTTTCATTGATAACAGGGTCAGCGGCAGTGGGAGTCAGAAGAAAAGAGAAAAAATAACCCAAGGATTCATGGGCCAATCACATGTTTAAGCAGGTCAGCTTCATGCGTTCAAAGGACATTTCTTGACTTTTTTGTGTTGGTTGAGTCCAGATTGCATGTGTGAAAGGACAAGCAGACGACTAGTAAACTTATAACTGTTTGCAGAAATATGTTGCACTATTAGAGTAAAGTAATAGAAGTTGGTTTGTTAAATTCTTGAATCTTACCCTAATTTATTTGCATGTAATAGTTATTTAGAGCAGCCTCCTGACTGTAAATATTTTTCCCCTATTAAATAACAATTTGAACCATCTTTTGTCATAACGCTGCATTGTGTGAGTCTTATGTTATTCCTCCTAAATATTTCTAAATAAATTAATACTGGGTGTTACCATTCCATGTGTCAAAAAGGGTTTGAGACTGACAACACTGATTATTCAGCATTAGAGTGTGCAGTGAGACCCACCCAAAGCCCAGTTGTCAATTAATTTATAAATAACAGAGGAACAGCACAACATACATGTATGAGAAAAGCTACTTAACCCCTTCATGACCTTGGATACACAGGTACGTCCAAGGTCATGTCCATGCTTCGTGCCCATACATGACGGCTGATCAACCGACATATACCTCTAACAGCCAAGGGTGATCAAAGATCCACCCCAGCTATAAACCAGTTAAATCTGACTTTCAATCTTTGACAGAACACTCCATTCCCCACTCCCAATGGCAGCCCCGTGGCATGATCATGGGGTGCTGATGGGTTGTCTTGACAGCCGGAGTTCAGCTGATGACCACTGTGTCTGTTAGACTGGATTCACATGATAGTAAGGCATCTGATGCGAGTGCATTGGATGTGATATGCTAATAACCCTTGGCTCCAGCGGTGCTGCGAATGTGAGCCAAATGTCATGCAACTGTGATCCGATCCTGCAATTGGATCACAGTTGCTGAGGAGAGGGAGGGATTAATCTCCCCATTGTCGGCTGATGCGATTATTGCATTGCACTCGGATGTCATCTGAGTATAGTCCGATATTTGACTAGCACCCATAGACTTTTATGGGTGCGGGTGACATGGCTCTCTCTGACAATCACAACATGCTGCGACTTTTCGGTCATCCAGAATCTGGATGAGAAAAAACCTGACCATCAGCTTTTCCTCACTGAATAACATTGGTCCGAGTGCAATACGAGATTTTCTTGTGTTGCACTCGTCTGAGTCATACACTAGTGTGAGTATACCTTTATAGTGAACTTTTTGTGAACACTGGCTGTGAGCCAGAGTTTATAGGAATTGATGATTTCTGCTGATGCGCTGCTCTGTATAGCACTATTGATCGGATGATAGCAGCTTCAGGTCCCCTAAGAAGACTAGTATATACAATAAAACGTGAGAAAACATTTTTTGAAAAAAATGCAAAATCACAAGTTCAAATCACCCCTTTGGCACATTGAAAATGTCAGAGAATGGCTCCAAAAGTACACTTTTTTTTTTTACAAACTTGTGATTTTTTTTTCACCAATTAAATAAGAGAAAAACTATACATGTTTGATATCTACATACTCGTACTGATATGGAAAATCATATTACCTTGTCAGTTTTACCACATAGCAAACATGGCAAATGGAATATCAAAAATATCATTGAGGAATTTCCCTTTTTGTGCAATTTCACCACACTTGGAATTTTTTTTCCCATTTTCTAGTACGCTATATGGTAGAATTAATCGTATTTTCCAAAATGACAACTTATTCTACAAAAAGCAAACCTACATATGGCTATCTTATTGAAAAATAATAAGTTATGGAAGAAGAGGAAGAAAAAATTAAAACAAAAAACAGAAAATCTCTGAGTGATGAAGGGGTTAAGCTTTGTTACTTTATTACAAACATGAAAGTATATACTTACATTAGAGTGATTAGTAAAGGGTGTCTTCAACTATTTTCATTTACTAGATAATAACCTCTGCTGTTTTGGTAACTTAAATTATATAGGATGCATACAACACCCACTAAATTTATTTTTTTGGGCTACATTAAATGTTTCAAAAAGAAATAATTTTAAAAAAAGTTTGACATTTACATTGAAAGGGTCTTCCGATAACATAAATTTGCTTTGTTAGATACATTCAAAACATTTTTGTATTTGAAATAACATTTAAATTAAAACATTGGGTTTAAAAATTGCTGTTTCGGCTTTGTTTTGGTGTTTTTTGCATTCCTTACCGAAAATGTCTACCTAATGAAGGAGCTCAAACACACCGAACAGCTCAATATCACTGACCAGATGCTGTTGTACATAGGCTACTGGACTAAAAAAAAAGCATGCATTTACAAAGTAAAGGGACCTTCTCTGAAGGAATCTAGAGAGCACCATTGGATGTAGTAATAATAATAATAATAATAATAATAATAACATTTATTCATTTATATAGTGCTATTAATTCCACAGCACTTTACATACATTGGCAATACTGTCTCCATTGGGGCTCACAATCTAAATTCCCTATATGTATGTTTTTGGCGTGTAGGAGTAAACCAGAGGAAACCCAGCAAACATGGGGAGAACATACAAACTCCTTGCAAATGTTGTCCTTGGTGGGATTTGCACCCAAGACCCCAAACTGCAGTGCTAACCACTGAGTGACTGTGCTGCCCAGACAAATATGTTTTATTTTTTACACACAGGAGCATATAAAAAAAGCTGCTTCTAGGAAATTGTGAAAATGATGATGCTTTTGTTGCACTATTCGGAGCTATGTAGAATTCTGCTATTCCTCAAAAGTCACATGAACACCCGACCTCAAGCCACAAGTGAATAGTCACTTCTTGTAACTTAGGTATTGACATCATGAAAAAATGTCAGCATCTGAGCGACTTTGGGAATACAAGAAAAAAATAAAATGTTTGGTGTATGTTGTTATTTTTAATGATAAAATGTCAAGGTATGTGCTGAATATTTCATTTATCATCTTTATTTAATAATTACAAATGTAATATGCAAAGAGCAAGCTACATCACCTGAATGAATTAGCACCATATCAATTTAGGTAAGTGACAAACGTGAGCTTTCTGTGTTGCCTGGTTATCTTGTTATTGTCATTGTATAACCATTTTAATACACTTTTTACTTCCTTGGGAAACCTATACAATTACACCCGCACATAGCAGTGAACTTTTAAAAATCAAGGTGGAGGTCACAAACAATAAGCTTTGCTTTCCGTCGCAATAATATTTTCCCTTCCTTTATAAGCCTTTTAAAAATAGTCTAGAATTTTATTGTAAATAAATGATTCAATCAATACTTATTAAGGTACTTAAATCAACTATAACAAATTGAGAAAAGGTCATTGGAAAAAGGATATGAACTCCTTGATATTTGTTTTGCATTAAGGAAGATTAGTTTCTTAAACACTAACTACAGTGGAGAAATCGAGGGATAAAATACACAGACATTGAGACATTCATATATTTTCTTTAAAGGAAAAAAATGTAAAGACTAAAAAGTAGCAAAAATTATTGCGCTGAATTTTATGCACATAAACCAAGCATAGTACAGAATAGATGATAGATAGATGATGAATAAGATAGATAGATAGATAGATAATGGATAGATAGATATATAGATAGAGACATAGATAGATAGATAGATAGATAGATAGGTAGAGGGATAGATAGATAGATGATAGATGATAGATAGATGATGAATAAGATAGATAGATAGATAATGGATAGATATATAGATAGAGACATAGATAGATAATAAATAAGATAGATAGAGAGATAGATAGAGACATAGATAATATAGATAGATAAGATAGAGGGATAGATCGATAGATGCATAGATACATAGATAGATAGAGACATAGATAGATAGAGACATAGATAGATAATAGATAGATGATAGATAAGATAGATTATAGATACGATAGATGGGTAGATAGATAATAGATGATAGATAAGATAGATAGATAGATAGAGGGATAGATAGATAGATAGTTGTCAGGAATGCCAGGTTATTAAGCTTGTCAAAATATTGCTTTAGCAATTTTAAATGCTAAATCTCTATTATATGATTGGTGGCAAATAAAGCACAGCCTTTTTTTAATATATCGCGGATGGATTAATTAATTTTTTAGCAATGTGAAGAAATGCATGAGCAAGACATCAGATAAGACAGTTGTCTGTAAATTGGGAATTACTTGTAGCTGGGAAAACTGACAACATTTTTTTCCCCTAACTTTGACACACATCATCTTCTTTCCCACAGAGATATTCGTTACTCTTTCCTCAGAAATACTAGTTGCAATGTTTAATTACTTGTAATTTTGTGTGGGAAAAAGATCAACCTATTTATTTAAACATTAAGTTCTCACTAAAACAATATGTTGTTCCATCACATAAAAATATACAGACATTAGTGTCCTTCATGGAAACCGCTAAATGCTTTACTATGCTGCAATATAAATCTCACCCTATGTGTTTCTTTAAATTTTAATCATTATCCTTATAATGACAGACTAGGCCTTACTTTAACAATTTCTCCTTGTAGATTACAGAATTACTTAAAGCAATATGCTGCATCAGAAAAAAATTATAGAGCTCATGCTTTTCTAATTTTAACCCCTTAGTGAAGAATCCAATTTTGACCTTTAACCTTTTGACAAAACCCAATTTTTCAAATTTGACATGTGTTTTTTCATGTGGTAATAACTCTGTAATATTTTAACATATCCCAATGATTCTGATACTGTTTTTTTCTGACATATTATTCTTGAATATTCCAAAACAATTCTATCTGAAGGTTTAAAGGATAGACTTATAGACAAAAATGAATATGACTTTTTGTTTCCCACACATCTTACCCTGGCCATGTTTTACTGCCTCCCCAAGGTTCACAAAGGCCTCACACCCCTAAAAGGCAGACCAATTGTGTATGGGGTGGGGGGCCTTTGTCAGAACATTGGTACCTACCTGGATCAGATCCTAAAGCCATTTGTGGGGGCTCTGAATTCATTTACTTTGGACTCAACGGATTTTCTGAGGAAAATCGAGGACGTGGTACTTGACGAAAACACCATTCTATGTTCAATTGACATGGAGGCGTTATATTCCTCTATCGTACATAGTGATGGATTGAGAGTGGTAGAGTACTTTTTGAAGGGACGGGGCTGTCATTTTTTCAAGCATAATGTTTGGCTTCTCAGGTTGGTTGAATTCTGTCTCACCAGGAATTTCTTTTTGTTTGGCGGGTTTTTCTTCCACCAACTCAGGGGCACTGCCATGGGCTATCCATGTGCACCTTCTTATGCCAACTTGCTCCTGGGTTGGTGGGAAGAAAACCTAATTTTTAGGGAGGATTCCCCCTTTAATTTGGACAGCATCGTCTTGTGGACCCGCTACATAGACGACGTGTTCCTGTTTGTGGCGGGGGACAAGGGAGACGTTCCTTCATTTTGTCTCCGATTTAAATCACAATCCTCTTGGCCTTCATTTTACTGCAGAAAGTGATGAGAAAGAACTTTCCTTTCTGGATATCTTGGTCACTAAGCATACGGATGGAACCCTCATGACTAAAACATTTCGGAAACCGACTTCGTCTAACTCACTCCTGCGCTGGGAGAGCAACCACCCCAGACCTCTTAGGGCAAGTATCCCTAGGGGCCAGTACTTGCGGGCACGTCAGAATTGTTCGACCCCCCCTGAATTTCTCTCGTCAGGCTGATGATTTACGTTGCCGTTTCATAGAAAGGGGTTACCCCGATCATGTCCTATCTCAGGCTTTTCATGCAGCACAATCGAGAGATAGGACAAGCTTACTGGTTCCCTCAACAACAAAAAATGATCAAATGATGAATGGCAAGTTCCGCTTTATCTCCACTTTTAACAACTGCTCCACAGAAGTTTGCAGGATTCTCGAGCGGCACTGGGCCATCCTGAGAATGGATGTGGACATTGGTGATGTAGTGGGCGCCTCTCCTAAATGCGCCTATAGGAGGGGCCGTTCCATCAGTGACAGGGTCGTTCACAGCCATTTTGTTCATCCGAAGGAAACCGGTTGGTTGCATTCGAACCTCAAGGGTTGTTTTAGATGCAGTGGCTGTGTCGCGTGCCCACATATCCAGGCTGGTAAAGCATTCTCGAGTTCTGTAACAGGGGCCTCCTTTCAGATTCGAGCCTTTATCAATTGCCGTTCAAGAGGTGTGATTTACAAGGCGAGATGGCTGCGGTCTTGAATATGTTGGCAAGACGAGTAGGGAGCTCAGGAGGCGTGTCGGAGAACATCTTCGTGACATAGCCAATAAGAGAGACACCCCACTTGCCAAACATATAGAAATAGCCCATAATGGGGATATTTCTGGCCTCACATTCATGGCCATCGATCTGATTAACTATCCAGCTCGAGGTGGGGATTGGGATCGAAAAATTCTCCAACGGGAATGCAGATGGATCCACACCCTCAAAACGCAGACACCATTAGGCCTCAATGAGACTTTAACCTTTGGATGTTTTCTGTAGCTTGGAGGGCCCCTTAGGTATTCCATGAATAGCCACCATGGAACGGGGGCACCCGGTACTTTAAGGTGTTGTTACACTCCGTCGGTAGGTAGGAGCTGTCTAGGGCCTTATAGGGATATTATAGGAACTCTGGCCTACCTAGTGTCTTTTCTTGGTTCTTTTCAGGTTTTTTTTTTTCCTGTCTTTGTATTGACCTTATTCCCAATTTATTGTAGGTTTACAGTTGCTTCTTCCCCTGTGCTCCAGTGGTGGTACCTTTGGGGATGCCTGCCTTAATTCCAATTATGAGTGTCCATTATTTGATTTAAATTAACGGAACAAGGTTTGTCTAGCTTGTATTGCAATTCATCCCTTTGGGCACCTTTCTCAGCTTATCACATATAAGAATCAAGGTGATAAGGTATCCCCGCCCTTATCAAGTAAGCCTAGTACATTATGCCTCACTAGATAATTTACTAATTTCATTACTGTAAAATATCATCACCTCTGTTAATGTAATTAACACCATTGCTGTAGATCAGTTATTGCTGTATTCTGCCTTTTAACATATGTTCTCACTAAGTCCGTGCAGAAAGTGTCATTTACAGTAGCTACATAGCTGGGGGCGCTTTATTATTGTAAGGGAGGTATTGCGCAATCATGGGCATGGCATATATATGTTGATGGTGGCCCATTTGATTGGACGTGTGACGCTGTAATGGGTGTAATCCCCCTAGCGTCTGGCACCTCCTTTATGGCCACGTGTGAGCTCCTGGACGGCCGCGCAATTGGCGGTGATTGAGCGCGTGATGTTGCAGGTAGGTGGAGCTCCGTCTGTGTCCTGTGTTTCCTGTAAGGTCACGTGCGCGCTCCCAGACGGCCGCGTCACTGGATGTGATTGAACGTGTGACGTTACAGGTGGGCAGAGCTCCGAGTGTGTCCTGGAATCCTTGTACGGTCACATGGTTTTCCGGATACACGTGAGCCATATGTCCGGTCGGCGGGTTGTATTGGCGTTGTGTATGATTTTTGCGTGACCGGAAATGCATAGTTTATCGTGCACACCGCCAGCAACAAGCGGCCGGACTGACGTCACCTTGGTGGGCGGTGACGTCTCCTATGATTCAGCCACATGGGCGGTTTATCAGCATACATCAGCACGACTACATCATAATGGGGTGTTACCTTTGTGGGGTAACTATAGGTGGGTGTTCTTTTAATCTATGAAACACCAGAGAATACTCTCTTATCTCCGCCCATTTAGTCAGGGGGCATTCATCTGGCCTCATTGGTTTAAGTGGGGCTACCCCCACACACCCACAGGATATTTAAAGGCGAGCATTTCAAAGTCCTGTGCTTTATGCCAGGCCCAGACACAACATGCTGGAGGTCCATTATACTGAAGGTAAAGACATCTGTTTTTTGCAATATACGCTAGATTCTTTTTATAGGTTCAGGTATTATTCTGACTTTTTGCTCATTTTTACAGCTCTCTCATGACCATAGTCCCCTGAGGAGTAAGCAAATTATGAAATGCGTCGGGAGGTCTAGGAGCATACCAGGTCAGATGGTTGCCAATTGAGGGGTAGTGTGAGGCTTTAACGATCGCCAACCCTCTATATATTGCACAACTTTCTGTTTTTTTCTCTTTTTGATATTGAGATTATAGTAAGTTTTGTCTATTTGACCCTGCTGAATACTGTTTATTGTGTCTGACAACTCACTTAGTGTTGTCTTTATTACCATCACTATGGAGGAAGGAGTTCCCCCTCCATGGGAAGGTTGTCCTGAGTTGGCAATATTAGGAGCCCGACATCTGCTCCATTTTATTGGGTTGGTTATACAACCGTAATTGTTGTGTGGTTTATGACTTTTTTTTAACTATTACCTATTAAAGGTTATATTTTAATTGTTACCACATTTTTTCATACCTTTGCTTGGCTGTTATTGTTATTCAGAATTATACTGAGGAAAGAAGTCATCTTTAGTAAAAATTTGTCAACCCAGTCTTGGTTTATACTCAAAAAGTTCTTCCTTAATAATTATATAAATGCATGTGAAAAATTATGACTTCATCGAGATAAGCCTGCATCATCAAACCTGATGTATTCTGCTACATCTGTGGAGAGTACATGGATGAAAAACAAAGAAGAAATATCAAACTTTGTGCATCGAGTATACTTGGCTTATTTTGGAGTACAGCTTAGAGACCAGAGTAAGTCTTGGACTCCACATATGGTTTGCAAAACATGTGAGGAGCACCTATGACAGGGCACAAATGGTAAAAGAAAAAGTTTAATCTTTGCTGTGCAAATGGTATGTAAAGAACCAAAAAAAATCACCATGACAATTGTTATTTTTGTCTTCTAAAGATTAAAGGTTTTAATCATTAAAAGAAAGCTCGGTAGCATCATCCTGATTTGGAATCAGCAAGATGACCTATTCCACATGGCAATGACATTACCATACTAATGTTTACCAGACTACCAGACCATCCACTGTCACACCCTGTAGAAAAACAAGACAAAACAATCACTGATCTTAGGGAGACCAGCCAAAGAAAACACTGCCAGCAGCCAGCAAAGGTGCTCAACACAGTGAAATCCTAGGTGCATTGCCCCCTGGGAAGTATGCACATCAAAAAGTCCATGGAGCCTCTGTTAGGAGTCTCGACACGGAAAATAGCCAGATATTCCTCCGGGAAGGACATATCAAAGGAGTGGCTCTTTTTAGGAGACCACCATAACCACCATATTAAGTGGCCCTTTTAGTCAATATCCAATTCTTGACGAGTTTAAAGATATGACAAGGGAAATATCAAGGCCAGGTATCCATCCACACACAGCTGTTTTGGGGTATTGCCCCTCATTAGTGTGGAGTAGGATTCTAGCCAGGTGGGAGCAATGCCTAGTAGACCTGCAAATCAAAAAAGTCCATGGAGTCTCTGTTAGGAGTCTCGATATGGAAAATAGCCAGATAACCCTCCGGGAAGGACTTAGTAAAAGCTGGCTAGTAGTAGGCTGGTCTCCCCGAGATCAGTGATTGTTTTGTCTTGTTGGTCTACTAGGCATTACTCCCTATGGTGGTGGTGGGTGAGTGCTAATTTACCGTGGCGGTGATTTAAATTGTGCTGTCATATTTTGACAGTGTGATTTAAGGGGTTAACAGATGCAAGTGGATCGCAAATCCACCTCTGCCTGCGAGACACACATGCCAGCTGTTCAAATCAGCTGACATGTGCAAGAATCAACTCTGGCTGCCCACAGCAGCTGCAGGTGATTACACATTGATGGTTTAGGACGTACCAGTATGGCCCGCAGTCATTAAGGGGTTAAGCCAAATAAAGCTCAATGAACTGACTTAAACCTAGCCAAGCAAGCATCTTAACTTATTGTGTGCAGACTTAATGAACAAAATCTTATAAATCAGAAAGTTAAAAATACAGCCTATAGGACAAGAGAAGAGAGGGTTCTCTAATATTTCAACCAAGGGGAAGAATTTGTGTACTGCAATGATATGCCAGAAATTGTACTTGAAATAGAACGGATCATCAACCAGAAGACTGATGGCTTTATATAGACTGTATCTTTAGAAGCTTGAAATGTGTTCTCTTGCTCAACAAAACTTATTGAAGAATATGAAAATGTAAAAAATCTTATTAAACAAAATCCATTATGAATATCAGTGGTCGATTTGTGTTGATCTGAAGATGGTGAACTTCTTGCATAGACAACAGTCTAGATACGCAAAATGCACATGCATCATGTTTCTCCGGGATAGCAGGGCAAAGCAAGATCATTGGACAAAAGTGTCATGGCCAACAAGGGAAGAATTGATTATTGGCATTGCAAATATCAACAAGCCACTGGTGGACAAGAATAAAATCATTCTCCTACTGCTTTATTTTAAGATAGGATTAATGAGGCAACTTGTCAGGGCTTTGGACAAATCAGGTAATTTCTTCATGTACTGTACATTTGTAGATCATTCCCTTGACTGGGCATGTAAAAACTAAAAGCTGGAATCTTTGATGGTCCTCATTTTCATAAACTCATGAATGATTCCAATTTTACCACATGGATGAATGGCACTGAGGCTTCAGCCTGGAAGAGTTTTGTCTCTATTGTGAAGAACTACTTGGGTAATCACAGAGCAGACTGGAAAAATAAGGTGAGGAGCGATATCAAGGCAGCTTGGATATACACGTGATTCTGATTCAAATTCTGACATGAAAAGATCTGCTCATCTCTCACAATGCATGGGATGATTGTCAATCCAAAGTACAGTCCTTAGATAGAATGAAAGTTGATATGCATTAGAGATGAGCAAATTTATTCAAATGGAAATTAAATTGCATTGATTTTTACCAAAATTCCAATTTATCATTCTATGGATTTTTTTGCTATATGCTCTGCAAGAATTCAGAAAATTGGCAGATTCCTGCAGCCACTATTTTTATGAAGTGTAGAGGGACAAGGTAACTGTTAGAAAAAGAATTAATACTCACATCATTGCTCACCTGTCCTGCCACCCATGCAGCCCGCTGTCTGGTACTTTGACTTTCTTTTTCATTTTGCCTGCTGTGCACATTCTCTTGGAATCTTCACTTCAAGCATTGGCATCTAGCTTGATTAGGCCTCAGATGTCACTGTATGCCATGCCATTGTGATGGCACAACATGCAGAGATACCAAACACCTGGTTAAGTAAGTTGAGTAAGGAGCCTGAAAAGAATGAGCATTAAATGGAAGGGGAGAACGAAGAGGTGATAATGCTTAGACAGCAAGTTGTGAGGGTGGTAGGACAGGTGTGTGGTGAGGTGAGTACATATTTTTTTTTTTTTATATCCAACATTTATCATGTTCCAGAGTCTGTAGTGACCCTAGATCATGATAAATAACATTCAGTGTGCAGAAAACACTCATGCTGTCATTTGAGTTTCCCTGTAAAATCTGCTCGATTGATAATTTTAAAGTTTGATCATCTGTAATATGTGTGTGTGTGTGTGTGTGTGTATGTGTGTGTGTGTGTACACACCGCGTGCAGAATTATTAAGGAAGTTGTAGTTTAGAGGATTTTTATTATTGATCAACAACTATGTTCTCAATCAACCCAAAAGACTCATAAATATCAAAGCTTAATATTTTTGAAAGTTGGAGGTTTTTTTTTAAGGTTTGGATCTTAGGAGGATATCTGTTTGTGCAGGTAACTATTACTGTGCAGAATTATTAGGCAACTTAATAAAAACCAAATATATTCTAATCTCACTTGTTTATTTTCACCAGGTAAACCAATAACACTGCACAAAATTTAGAAATAAACATTTCTGACATGCAAAAACAAAACCCCAAAAAATTAGTGAACCAATATAGCCACCTTTCTTTATGATGACACTCAACAACCTACCATCCATAGATTCTGTCAGTTGCTTGATCTTTTTACAATCAACATTGCATGCAGCAGCCACCACAGCCTCCCATACACTGTTCCGAGAGGTGTACTGTTTTCCCTCCCTGTAGATCTCACTTCTTATGAGGGACAACAGGTTCTCTATGAGTTTCAGATCAGGTGAACAAGGGGGCCATGTCATTATTTTTTCATCTTTTAGACCTTTACGGGCCAGCCACACTGTGGAGTAGTTGGATACATGTGATGGAGCATTGTCCTGCATGAAAATAATGTTTTTCTTGAAAGATACCGACTTCTTCCTGTACCTAAGCTTGAAGAAGTTGTCTTCCAGAAACGGGAAGTAGGTCTGTGAGTTGAGCTTCACTCCATCCTCAACCCGAAAAGGTTCCATAAGTTCATCTTTGATGATGCCAGCCCATACCGGTACCCCACCTCTACATTGCTGGCGTCTGAGTCGGAGTGGAGCTCTCTGCCCTTTACTGATCCAGCCTCAGGCCCATCCATCTGGCCCATTAAAAGACACTCTTATTTCATCAGTCCATAAAACCTTTGAAAAATCAGTCTTAAGATATTTCTTGGCTTAGTCTTGATGTTTTATCTTATGTTTGTTGTTCAAAGGTGTCATTTTTCAGCCTTCCTTACCTTGGCCATGTCCCTGAGTAAGGCACATCTTGTGGTTTTTGATACTCCAGTAATGTTGCAGCTCTGAAATATGACCAAACTGGTGGCAAATGGCAACTTGGCAGCTTCATGCTTGATTTTCCACAATTCATGTGCAGTTATTTTGAGCCTTTTTTTGCCCAACACGTTTCTTGCGATGCGACCCTGTTGGCTATTTGCCATGAAACGTTTGATTGTTCGGTGATCACACTTGAAAAGTTTGGCAATTTCAAGACTGCTGCATCCCACTGCAAGACATCTCACAATTTTGGACTTTTCAGAGCCTGTCAAATCTCTCTTCTGACCCATTTTGCCAAAAGAAAGGAAGTTGCTTAATAATTAAGCACACCTTATATAGGGTGTTGATGTCATTACATCACACCCCCTCCTCATTACAGAGATGCACATCACCTGATTTACTTAATTGGTAGCTGGCTCTCAAGCCCATACAGCTTGCAGTAGGGCAACATGTATAAAAAGTATCATGTGATCAAAATACTCATTTGCCTAATAATTCTGCACACAATGTATATATATATATATATATATATATATATATATATAGTATTTATACTAAACATTAATACCATTCTTATTGGCATGAAATGAACCAGCTGATATTTTAGCCACAATTCGCACACAATGAAAATTTTACTTTTAGGAAGGAGAATTCCAAAATCTGACATGTCCATCCAGTCTGAAACCTTTTTTCAAAAACTCATTCACTAAATAACATAAAATAAATAATAGGACCCACACACCTTTAGTATTAAATTATTTTACAGGTGCTCAATACGCTCTATGTCCAATATACCTACATATACATACATGTAGCATAGCACACTCACATTCATGAATACATGAAACCCGCTATTGCTGTAAATGATGTGACCTGCACTATCTTCAGACCTGAATCCTATAGAAAAGTTATGTGTCACACGGAGTTTTGCACACACTTCACTGACTGTCATGATGGCATTGGAAGCTGTTCATACTGTAGATTCTGAAAGCCTGATGGTTTCAATTGTGTTTGGGATCAAAACAAGCAGAATATGGTGTCAACCTGCTGTGTGATAATTTATAGGCAGGCTAGCAAGAATTAAGCTCTACTGGTTTGCTTGGTCCATTGGTCACATTTTGCTGTAAGAATCAATTCCGTAATGTCCAATGGAACCATTCTCACTTATCTGGTGCATGAGTTGTTGCACCAGACACATGCAGGCACCTAACCTGTGGCCGGGTCACAAAGTTTCATGTTCAAAGGTGGAAAACTGGATGCCACAGTATTGAAACCGGATGTGAACTGATTGAGTTGCATAAGGCTAAAAAAATCCTGATATATATGTAAACCCAGCTTAGAATAATAATAATCTTTAATAATAATCTTTATTTCTATACTCCGCAGCGCTTTACAATTCAAGAGGATCATATACAAACAAGTAACAGTTATAGAAAATACAATATTTAGAGGGAAAAAAGATAACCCTGCTCGTGGGAACTTACAATCTACAATCAGGTGGGGGGGGGGACAAGGTACAAGTGCTTATTTACAATGACAATCCAGCCATCTCAAGGAAATGAGGGATAGATAATGGCTTCCTCGACCAGTTGGCCAGAACCTTGAGATGTATTTGGGTGCCATGGAGTTTGACGTGGGGTTATGTTCTGATAAGTTGTGAAGGGACTATGTGAATTTAGTTTGTCTAGAGAGTGTGATAGATCGCCCTAAAAAGATGCGTTTTTAGGGTGCGTCTGAAGCTGAGAAAGTTGTGATTCGTCCTAACTTCTTGGAGTAGAGCGAAAGAATTCTTTCTCACAATGGGGACATGCCATAACAGTTACTACAGTCAGCAACAAAATATGTGAGAAGTGACCAGTGAGGCCAGTGATGTGCTGCAGTGCCCATTTGACATGTTGAGTTCTGGAAAAATAAAGACTGACAGAGAATGCTGGTAGAAAGGTCAACAGGTAAGTAAACTCTGTTTTTCTCAATTCCACTGCTTCCTGCAGCTTGATTACTTACTTTCACTGTTACCCAACCCTATTTATTGTCTTAATTGTTCACATGGTTTCTGTGTTAGTATAAAATATATATTCTTGCACAAATCTGAGGAACGTGACAGTTACAGTCACTGACATGAATTATGGTAGACAGCCATTGACTAAAGTAATGACAGCTCCTTTTTATTTCTGTTATGTTTTGTAGGTAATGCCGAACAGAACAAGATATAGTCACCTACATTTTGATATTGTATATCTGTTTTGCCTTCAGATTACTACCCTATTAAAATGACAGCAACAAAAATAACATCTCACATCTTTCCTCTTCAAGCTATCCTTCTTAAGGTCAACCTGACTTCGCAGTCCACCTTTTGTCTTTAATATAGTTGTTTTCAACATTCATTATATCACTTCCCAAAGCAAATAACACCCGCCTCTTTGATTGGAAAAAAAAAGACTCTTCGTGAATGCTACGGCTCATCTTGGAGAAATTCAAAGCTGCTGAAAGATAGGTTATAGTGAATAAAAAGAGCGCCTGCAGCACTAGCAGAGGGGGAAAAAAGCATTTCTGAAGAATGCAAGGAAGATAAATAGAAGCGATACTTTGTTTCATTGTCAGTAGCACTCTGGGGTTATTTTGAAGCACTTATTTATGCACTGTAAGCAGAACAATACTGGAGAAGAAATGATTAAATACCAGCTCTCCGAGCTACAGACACCTCATTGTGGCAGGCCCTGGCTCACCACTGGGTGGTTTTGATAAAGGCAATATGAGTTGATAACTGATACAGTTTGCAAGGGAGTCATCTGGGGCTGGTGACAGCTACTGTGCTTTAATAAAATCATTAGAATGTAAATGTTTTTATTGCAAAATAAAGAGCCTCCAGCAAAGTTGACACTATCAGTTTTTCTTCCACTGAATGAAAGTGGCGATTAGCATTCAAATGATATAATGATAGGCTGGTTATCTTTATTAAAATTTTTCAAATCGAGTCTTCATTTTGCATGATTGAGTTTTAAACAAATGCAATATCCAGTAGGCCAGCCAGTCTATTGGAACACTCTTGAAATAATTACAGGGGGCCTTTTCTTTCTTTTTTTTTTCTTTCTTAGACATGTGTTTCATAAAATGGGGATTGAATTTGCTATTTTAATGTGACAATATCTAGTTAGTTTTGCATAAGAGTGGAGATGTTACAGTATAATTATTGGAAGTGTACAACTTTTTAACATATGTTTCATAAAAGTGAATTAAATTTTCTGAAATCTAACAATGCAGGGATGCTGCTGCTCTCGGATAGAATCAGAATGTTCATCATTGTTTCAAGATGCCGTTCTCACAATATCTCACCGCTGATGTGGACAAAGGGATTAATATGAATGTCAAGTTACATTCTCATAATGTTGGATGATTAGGATGAGGATGTTAATATTATATTTTAGGATTACATTAAATAATAACATAAATGAAATGCAAATAACCATACATATGATTTATGGATTTTTTACTCAATGCTATGAATTTAATATAATAATTACATTACAAATTGCTAGATGCAAATGCGAAATATACATTGCCAATCAACAGTAGACCTGACAAAATAGCTAGGGCTTCAATAAACAACTTAATATATTTATGAGGATCAAAGATATACAGAATTTGTAAGCAGCAGGAAAGAGTGCATATATCGCAATGCTTTATCTGTTGTCTTCCATGTTGGAGATTGTTAACTGTATTATCACAGCGCACAAAACTCAATGTCAAAGTGGATTGGAAACCTTTTATACACACATGGTATTATTTAGGTTTAATACAGCTGAATTATTACAGTATTTTGCTTTGCTATAATATACTGTAGCTTTTTTATTATTTCTATTTCAAAATTAAAATGTTTCGTGTTCCATGTAAAACCTTTAGGATTCAATCACATCTGTGCATAAAAAAATCACACTGATTTTCATCCAGTAAAGTTGGACAATTGAAATCAGTTGATATTCTGTATGTCATACGAGTGTTATGCGGGGATATTTTTCTCTCCTATTATCCGTAAAACATGTGATTTGTTTCTCAGCAATTATTCTAATAATTTCCAGGATCTATTACAGTATTCTATGCTACAGAATGGTAAAGTATCCATAAAAAATGGATTCCACGAGGATGGTCCGTATGCTGTCTGTTTTCTTCTTCCAGCCATTGACTTCCATTGGCTATTTTACATGGACATAGGCAGCATGCTGAGATTTTTTCCAATTATAGCGAAAAAAATCGCAGTTCAGCACTGACTTATTAAATAACATTGGTGCGAGTACAATACAGTTATTTATCACATTCCACTCAGCGAGCGAACCCTAAAGATACATCGGTTACATGAGTAAAGCTTTTATTTAACTACTCCATAAGAAAGAGAACCAACCATCAGGATTTTCATATATAAAGTAAAGCCAGTGCTATACTGGCACTAGGATGTTGAATCTAAGCATAGCTTTTGTTCAGAGATTAGATGTTTTATTTCAGAAATATGTGCAAGTAAAGTTCCATGGATGCACTGCTATTTGATTGATAGGTGCAACAGGGGCAGAAATATATGGGTCTGGTTTTGCTATGTATTCCCATCCCTGTATGCTGCCTGGCCTCGATATTAGACTGTATGGGCTAAATCTCAAACACACCCCTATCATGTGACAATAATGTCTCATACTTGGAAGGAGTTCATGCAGTCTAGCATCTACCGAGGCCAGGGAGGTGAACAGGGGCGTGAATAGATAGCAAAATCCAACCCGCATATTCCCTTTTTGTTGCACTTGTCAATCCAATAGCAGTGCATTGCTGGAACTTTACTTGCGCATATTTCTGAAATAAAACTTCCAAATTCAGAACAAAAGGTATGCTTAGATTCAGCATCCTAGAATCAGTATAGCACTGGCTTTTCTTTATATGTGAAAATCCTGATGGTTGGTTCCATTTAAGTATTGTTTTATGCTATAACAATATTTAGACATTATTTTATGAACATATTTCCTTTTGAAATGGTTTCAGGTGTTTATATTTTCCTAGAAGGCCAAAGCCTAAATCTCTTATTTTTTTCAGAATTTACTTTCTGCTTTTATTTTTTTCCTTTTAATACCAAATGCAATCAGCTTTCAAGTGTACTGGTAAAATCCTGCACTATATAGACTCCGTCTTCAATTCTAATAGATATACCATTAAATATTTCAAATCTGTATGTAATGCTTATATGATACCATTTTCCGTTTTTTTCTGGATTTTTGTGTGTGTCGGTTACAGCACATTTCTGTAAAATACATATCAATACATCTTTTGTATCATTTGGGTTGTTAGCTCAGAAAGATGTGGGAATTATTTTTGGAAATAAGAATAGAACAAAATAACAAGGTTATTGATTCCAAGTTTAGCTTGATGTAACATCCAATTGTTCTTATACCTTTGATAAACTGGCAAAGTGCTGAACCCATTGTTTCTTAAAATTGTGCACGGCTTTGTATCTTCAGATCAATATTTCTGCTATTCATCTGATGAAATTTGCTAGCTTTTAGGTTTCCATTTTAGGTTTAACCCTTCATCTACAGACACAATGGGGTACGTTTAAGAATGTAAATAGGACACATTTAACAATGCATTTAGAACACAAATACATTGAAAATAAGGTGTTGGAGCCAATTGCAATATTTAAGAGCCACCTGAGCAATTTTTTTTGTGACTGTTAAGAAAGAGTTGTCAATAATTTACTTCACATATTAAGCACTTTTATTAAGCATATATGTTCAATCTGAAATTGACTTTACCCCAATCATTAATAGTGCATCTGCTGCACAATGGAAAGAAACTGCAGCGCTGGTCAAGCTCTTCACCAACAATATTTATGTTCAAATATTTTTTTGCAAAAATGTAAAACAGTTTATTTAAGTTGAGGCTAGGAAATATCAATGAGATTGTTTACAACATTTTCTTCTAAAAATAAACATTGTCATTGTCTAAAAGTAGCAAATCATCTACTGGTCCCACATCACTCTTGGTACCCAGGTCTCTAAGGGTCTTCTTGCTTCGCCTTCTGGCAGCAGACGATAGATGACTGCTATGGTCAGTGATTGACTGCAGATGATCCAATTTCTGTAGTACATAGCTACTCACTGGTCATCAAATGCCTCCACCCTGTCAGAAAAAGCAAAGAAACTGGCTGACTTATGCAGCACTACACAATAAGCAGTTTAAACAATGTCAAGCTGTTTGTTCTAATGGAAAAAGTAGTGGATGACCTCTGTTTGGCATTGTCTTTCAAGGGGTTGTCCACTACTTAAACAACCTCTTCTCACTATGTTTCTCCCCAAACAAAACAAAGAAACAGCGAGCAAAATGAGTGTTTACCCTACAGCAAAGAAATTAGTAAATAGTAGTAGTACATGTATGTAACATAGCATACTTAGTGAACGTTAATTTGATAAAAAAAAATATTGACTTTCTATTCTCAGTCAAGTATGTCATCTGTATTGGTTCCTCTTTGATGGTTATCTCAGTTGGCACCCTGCCCTGCTTTTTTCACATTGACGTCATTTGACACATGGTAAGGTCTTAATACTAGAGACAGGTTTGGACTGCCCAATGGTATACCTTATTGTGGTGGGATAGCGTATATGCTTTTGTGATCACGTTAGTGTTATATAAGTACCCTTTGTTTTACATGTACTATTAGTATTTACTTAATGTAGGGCATATGCTCATTTTGTTTTGTTTTTTTTTTTCCTTTGGTTTTGTCTGTGAAATGACCACAATGTGAATGTGCTCCCAGAGCACATGTGACATGGCTTATCATGCAATTTCTGTGGCCAATCAGCAGCCAGTTCACTGTCCCCTCCTTTTGACGTAACTGACATCCGGAGTATAAGAGAGTCTTGTCTACTCTCTGAATTCTTCCAGATGTCTGATTTGTCCAAAGAAGGGGAGAATGAAGTGGCTTCTGACTGGCTGCAAGGATTGTGTGACATATTAATGTCACGTGAGCCCGGGAGAGCCAGTGCTGACACTACTGCAATGGCACTCTTACCGCAGGTGAGTATAGCTGATAATATTTTTCTTGGGGTAACATGATATTTGAGATGGGGATATGTGAGTAGTGCAAAACCCCTTTAATAGTTAGTTGTCCGCAAATATTCAAATACAGTACCTCTGAGATGTATTGTAATCACTTTTTAACAGTTTATGCTGTTACATAATGAAGTTTATTTTCTTTTTGTTGTGTGAAAATTGGTAATGATCTATGATATCTTTATGTACTGCGTACATATAGTTTTGTCATGTTATAAATCACTAAATTATATAGTTCTGTCATGCTATGAATCGCTTGTAATTTTTAACTTCCAAAAATGTATTACAACTAGAAGCACTATTCGTAACAAAATAGTAATTATGCCCAATTATTACATATGAATATGTTAAAAATTGCCTATTTAAATGTTCATATGCAAATGAATCATGAATGTCTAGTATCCATATGTTATTAGGAATTTACACATCAAGTATGAATAAAAAAAAATCACTTTACAGCAGTATTAACTTGCATAAAAAAAAAAAAAGACTCTACGTTAGGTAGTCTTTTTGTTGGTAATTTCAGGGTAGAACAAATGCATGACATAAAAATGAAAATATATTCCCGTATTACCCGTATTAAAAATTAAGTTAAATACATTTACAAACTTTCCACTACTTGTAATAAACCAATCAAAAAAGTATTCATAGTTCAACACAACTAATATAATAAGTGTTTCTACAACTTCAATACAAAATATCACTTTTATTGGGTGGTGTGTTTTCAGAATTATTCAATCCTTTCATGACAGGAATCTTTAGTACTAAGTAGGACACTTGGTGTAAATGTGTTGCATAGCCAAAAAACAGCTTATAGCAACATCCTATAGTTCACTAATCTTCTTGCGTTGTCAAGAAAGTAGTCAAAAAAGTTAAAAGAAGCAATCAGTGCCTCACACCAACAAGGAAATGAATGCAAAAAACATATCAAATGCAGTTGGAAGCCTAGGTCATAGGTTCAAATTTCAAGATAAACTGTTCCACTAGCTGGACATGACAGAACAAGGAGGTAAGTGGTAAAATTAACTCTATTAGTAACTGAAAAATACCTACCACAAGATGTAGTGGCAGCAATCATTGAGGTGTCAGCTTGCACTTTAAAGGTCATAGTGAATGTTAATGGTCTCCATGTTTGACTGTTAAGATGCACACTACCCAAAACCCCCATCTTCAATATCCACAAAACCATAAAAATATGGCCCAGGAATGAAACATAATTAGAAATTTTCAGGCAAATGGATCTGCAAGAGGATGAATGAAAAGAACACCTAAGCTACAGTGAAGCACAGTGGTGGCCTGATGATACTCTCGGACTGCTTTCCTTTATTCTGGCTTTTGAAATATTAGACCATCAAGAAAAAGAGTATACCATAAAAGGGATCACCAAACACATGTATTAAATAGATACATAATCTTTATTTGAAAGCACAGAAACCACACTACCGAACACACTGGCAGTGTGGGACACACAAGAAATGTAGATTAAAAACAATTAAAAAAGCCAATCAGGCATACAGTTCAAAGTCAGAACCCTCTATGAGGAAATAGTAGCATGTAAAATGCTTGTAGGAACCTCTCTATAATGAAACCGGTAGGCAAAAAAACCCAAATGTTAATTAATTAAGGCCTATAGCTATACATAGTATCTGGAAAAAAGATGCAAAATAAGTACAGAATAGCAATGTTCACATGTAGCTCCTCAGAAGAGACATAGATAGGTCAATGCCTAAGGGACCGATAGAATACTAATAATAATCACTAGAGATGAGCGAACCGGTCGCGGTTCGGCTCAAGTTCGGTTCGCCGAACGGGCGTCTCGTTCGAGTTCGGTTCGGCGAACGTTCGACGAACTGAACTCGAACCGCATAGGAAACAATAGGAGGCAATCACAAACACATAAAAACACATTATAAATGTACACATACAGTTAATAAACATTGCCATAACACTTACCGGTCCCCACGATCCCTCCTGCACTCTGTCTCCTGCCGCTATTCCATCCGATGATCGCTGAATCCTCCGCGTAACCAGCACTGCCAGCAGTGATGCAGGACCTATCGTGACGTGAAAAATAGCCATGTGACCAGTCACGTGCCTGTTATCTCATTGGCAACAGACTGGTCACATGACTATGACGCGTCATGTAGGACCTGTCATTGCATCTCTCTGTTACACGGTGCACGTTTGTGTATCGCCGTGTACCGGCGACATGCTCTAGCTCGACTCCCTGCTCTGCTTCCCCATTCCCTTAAGGCACCATCACACTAAGCGACGCTCCAGCGATCCCATCAGCAACCTGACCTGGCAGGGATCGCTGGAGCGTCGCTGCACGGGTTGCTGGTGAGCTGTCACACAGGCAGATCTCACCAGCAACCAGTGACCACAGCCCCCAGCCAGCAGCACGCGTGGAAGCGATGCTGCGCTTGGTAACTAAGGTAAATATGGGGTAACCAACCCGATATTTACCTTGGTTACCAGCGCACACCGCTTAGCGCTGGCTCCCTGCACTCCTAGTTACAGTACACAGCGGGTTCATTTAACCCGATGTGTAGTTTGGCTATGTGTGCAGGGGGCTGGCACTGGCAGCGTGAGAGTGGCGGATGCTGGTAACTACGGTAAACATCGGGTAACCAAGGAAAGAGCTTCTGGGTTACCCGATGTTTACCGTAGTTACCAGTGTCCGCAGAAGCCGGCTCCTGACCAGCTGACACAGCCGGTCAATCACGGAGATCACCGTTGCCATAGCAACGCGCTTGGTAGCGGTCATGGGGACGTCCTGCTACCACCATGCAGCGGCACCGGAATGACGTGATCGGAGCAGCATTGCTATGGCAACCTGTGCCACCGCTTACAGCCGGGAGCCTGTGGTCACTCTCACAGAGTGATTTCTGCACAGAGCACAGCGTCTTCCCCCATGCAGCTGTGCTGTCTGATGGAGCAGAGCTGCATGTGTTGAAAGGGAAAGAAGACAGAAGAGCAGGATCGTGGAGGGGTGACAGGGGGTAATAAAGATGGAGTCTCTAATGTGTCTGTGTATTTATTTCTATTAAAGTATTTTTTCTCTATGTGGTGTTTTTTTTTAACCCTTTATTGGAGATTCTTAATGACCGGGTCAAACGTGCCTGACATTAAGAATCTCTGGCTTAATACTGGCTAGTAAACAAAGCCAGTATTAACTCATGATTACCCAACAAGCCACCCGACTCCAGGGCTGTTGTAATAGTTGGATACAGCGCCAGATGATGGCGCTTCTATGAGAGCGCCATTTTCTGGGGCGGCTGCGGGCTGCAATTCGCAGCAGAGGGGCCCAGAAACCTCAGGCTAACCTGTGCTGTGGATTCCAATCCCCAGCTGCCTAGTTGTACCCGGCTGGATACAAAAATGGGGCGAAGCCTACGTTGTTTTTTTTTTGAAATTATTTCATAAAATTCATGAATTAATTAAAAAAAAGGGCTTCCCTATATTTTTAGTTCCCAGCCGGGTACAAATAGGCAGCTGGGGGTTGGGGGCAGCCCGTACCTGCCTGCTGTACCTGGCTAGCATACAAAAATATGGCGAAGCCCACGTCATTTTTTTTGGAGTTTTTTGGCAAAAAAAAAAAATGCTTCCCTGGATTTTCCATTGCCAGTGAAGGTAACACCAAGCAGGGGGGGTTAGCAGCCAGCAGCTGCTTGGATTACCCTTAGCTAGCAATACAAAAAATGCAGCGGGAGCCCATATATATTTTTTTAATTATTTATTTAAATAACTAAAAACAAAAAGGGCTTCCCTGTATTTTGATTGCCTGACATGACAGTGCTGTAAAAATAAATCTTTAAAAAAAATGACGTAGTGCTCCGCGGTATTTTTGATTCTCAGTGCAGATAAAACAGACAGCTACGGGTTGCCACCCCCATCTGCCTGGCGTTACCTTGGCTGGCAATCAAAATACAGGGAAGCCTATTAATTTTTTTTATTTAAAAAATAGTTAAAAAGAAAATGATGTTGGGTCCCCCCATTTTTGATAGCCAGCTAGGGTAAAGCAGACGGCTGTAGCCTGAAAACCACAGCTGGCAGCTTTACCGTGGTTGGGGATCCAATGTGGAGGTCACCCCAGGCTCGTTTTTTATAATTATTTTATAAATAATAATAATTACAAAAAAAAGTAGGGTCCCCCCCAAATTGGATCACCAGCCAAGGTAAAGCGGACAGCTGTGGTCTGGTATTCTCAGGGTGGGAAGGTCCATAGTTATTGGGCCTTTACAGCCTAAAAATAGCAGGCCGCAGGCGCCCCAGAAGTGGCGCATGCACTAGATGTGCCACTCTTGGCGCTTCACCCCAGCTCATCCCGTGCCCTGGTGCAGTGGCAAACGGGGTAATAAATGGGGTTGATACTAGTTGTAAAGTCACCTGACATCAAGCCCAGCAGTTTGTGATGTCATGGCGTCTATCAGATACCCGACATCATAAACTGTCAGTACTAACAAAAAAAATTGACAAAAAAAATGTATTTGAAAGAAAACTCCCCAAAATATTCCCTCTTTCACAAATTTATTGTAAGGAAAAAACGGGAACGTATCCCCCATTTTCTAGGAGTGCAGACCCTCCATGTGAGGAGTGTGGGTGCAATGAATCTGCGCTCACACTCCCCGGGTCCACAGCAGCAGAGTTCATGTCGTAACGGTTGCTACCAAAGCTGCAATGCCCTGCTCATGAGGTAAGGGCATGCCTAATCAGGAGAACTATTCTACATTTCCAAATATTGGTATTTGCTGATATTATTGCTATTCCACCTACTATATATTGGGGATAGGATCTTGGAGATGGAATACCCTTTTAAGGTCAGTTATCCAGCTGAATGAATACTAAACAACAGAGCTCGCTATTTAGATGTGTTTTCTTGTGGCGTATAACAGACTCTCATGTTTGGTAGTCGTTCAGCAGGGCAACTATAAAATCAAATGCCTCCATTTGGAAATGTAGTATATAGCTCTCCTGATAAACTATGTTCCTTACCTCATGAGCAGGGCATTGCAGTAATAATAATAATTTATTCATTTATTTAGCTCTATTAATTCCATAGCGCTTTGCATACATTGCGAACACTGTCCCCATTGGGGCTCACAATCTAAATTCCCTATCTGTATGTCTTTGGAGTGTGGGAGGAAACCGGAGAACCCAGAGGAAACCCACGCAAACATGGGGAGAACATACAAACTCCTTGCAGATGGTGTACTTGGTGGGAATTGAACCCAGGACTTCAGCGCTGCAAGACTGCAGTGCTAACCACCGAGCCACCACAAGACTGCAGTGCTAACCCCTGAGCCACCATGCCGCCCATTTAGCTTACAGATGCATAACCACCACTCACTGTGTCTGAACACAGGAACTTGAGCTGAGAGCCGCTCTGTGCATGCGGCAGCGTCTATTGTGAAGGAGAGGGCCATGGGGGGATCAACGCTGCACAGGTACCGTGGGACACCGGGGAACACCGGTGGGGTTATAGGGGGTGACCTGGCAGGGCCTGGGGAGGAGTTTTCTGTCGCATGTGTCATGGCACATGCGACAGAAATCAGAGGAGTAGGGTGAATGCGGCCGGCGTGCTGCTGTGCGCGTGGCCATCTTGGATTTCTGGGAGGGCATCAGGGGGGGCACTTTGGTGACTTCGTGGGACCGGAGGGGACCGGTGAGGAGATTTATCATGTTTGTTCATGCCAGATGGGAGATAAATAATTTTTTACCGACACTGTCATTTACTGTAACGTGATCATCGGTGTACGGTGTATACCTGTGATCACGTGAGCGGGTACCGGAAAAACCGTCCTGAATCAGGATCTCCAGGGTCTCAGCTTCGCCTGAAACCCCGAAGATTTTCTGATGCTGGGGGGCGCTATTCAGTTATTTCTGCCTGCTGTTTATAAACGGCAGATCAGAATAAGGCTACATTAACACGACCGATCCATTTTTGCAGTCTGCAAAAAACAGTCCGTTTTTTTTCACGGGTGCATCCGTGTGGCATCCGTTTCCGTTCCGTAGACGGTCCGTATGTCATCTGTTTGTCATCCGTGTGCCTTCCGGTTTTTTTGCGTACTGCAAAAAAACTGAAGGAGGGAAAATACATAAATTTACCCAGGATCCATAGCTTCAACCTACATGAGGCGGTCACATGTTCACTCCAGTGCCACTTTCTACTGCTTTTCACAGCGTAGAGCGCTCTGGTGATTTTCTTGTGCTTGTACACTTCATATCAGTCTTTTCTATCATTATAATGACAGAAAGACACATAATTTACCACTCTCCTGCATTTTGTAATTTTTCACCCTTTCATGTGGCACTAAGGGGTGCTTAGCTTTGTATTTAGCCAAAAAAATGAAATAAAAAAATGACGTAGGGTTCCCCCTATTTTTGTAGCCAGCTAGGGTAAAGCAGACGGCTGCAGCCTGCAGACCACAGCTGGTAGCTTCACCTTGGCTGGTAATCCAAAACTGAGGCACCCCACGCTGTTATTTTAAATTAAATAAATAATTAAAAAAAAAACACGTAGGGGTCCCCCCAAAATTGGATCACCAGCCAAGGTAAAGCAGACAGCTGGGGTCTGATATTCTCAGACTAGGGAGGTCCATGGTTATTGGACTCTCCCCAGTCTAAAAATAGCAGGCAACAGCCGCCCCAGAAGTGGTGAATCCCTTAGATGCGCCAATCCTGGTGCTTCGCCCCAGCTCATCCCGTGCCCTGATGCGGTGGCAAACGGGGTAATATATGGGGTTAATACCAGATGTGTAATGTCACCTGGCACCAAGCCCTGGGGTTGGTGAGGTCAGGCGTCTATCAGATACCCAACATCACCAACCCAGTCAGTAATAAAAAAAAATAGACGACAAACACATTTTTATTTGAAAAAACACTCCCCAATACATTCCCTCGTTAACCAATTTATTAGAAAGAAAAACAAATCCAGGTCTGGTGTAATCCAAGGGGTTGCCATGACGATACACACTGTCCCAGTCAATGAAAAACTGAATGTTCCATATTGGCCTGGGAGAGCAGTGCAGTGACCTGAGCTAACATCACTGGGTCAGCCCAGGTCACTGCAGGGGATGACAAGTGCTGCTCTCAGCGAGGTACATTACCTGCGCTGATCTCCTGCACACTGACTTCAATCATCTTCACAGCCAAGTATCGCGAGCAGCCCGTGACGTCACCGCTAGTCAGTCTCGGGTCGGAAGCGAGAGAAGGTGATGTGACAAGCGGTGGTCATGGAGGACAGTGACAGCGCTGAGGTCGGGACTTCATCACTGCAGGTAAGCCGAGCGGGACCATGTGTGCAGAATGTCAGGTGGGCGAAGCCTAGCGGGGTAATGTGTGCAGAGTGCCATGTGGGCAGAGCCTAGCGGGGTAATATGTACAGAGTGTCAGGTGGGCGGAGCCTAGCGGGACCATGTGTGCAGAGTGTCAGGTGGGCGGAGCCTAACGAGACCATGTGTGCAGAGTGTCAGGTGGGCGGAGCCTAGCGGGACCATGTGTGCAGAGTGCCAGGTGGGCGGAGCCTAGTGGGGTAATGTGTGCAGAGTGCCAGGTGGGCGGAGCCTAGCCGGGTAATGTGTGCAGAGTGCCAGGTGGGTGGCGCCTAGCGGGACCATGTGTGCAGAGTGGCAGGTGGGCGGAGCCTAGCAGGACCATGTGTGCAGAGTGCCAGGTGGGCGGAGCCATGTGTGGTGGCGGCGGGGTGCAAAGTGGGTGGAGCCTAGCGGGGTCATGTGGCGCTGAGGACGTCAGTGTCGTGGACTGCATGGCTGGGGACAGGTGAGTGTGAGTGTGTGTGTGTGTGTGTATGTATGTGTACATAACGCGTGCAGGAGGGGGCGGAGCGAGCTGAGCGGGGAAGTGTCGGCTTCCTGCACACGTAACTAGGATAAACATCGGGTTACTAACCAAAGCGCTTTGCTTGGATACCTGATGTTTATCTTGGTTACCAGCTTCTGGCAGGCTGCCAGCGATGGCTCCTGCACACTGTAGCTGTAAAAAGCCCTGCTTTTTGCTGCTAGAACCGTTCTCGAACGTAACTAGGACTATCGAACTTTAGCAAAAAGCTCGAGTTCTAGTTCGATCTAGAACACCCCCCAAAATCACTCGAACCGCGAACTAGCGAACCTCGAACCGCGAACCGCGCTCAACTCTAATAATCACATTGGCTAGACTAACAAATTAGTACTGGCCTGCTATAGTACAATACAATACATATAAGGTTAGGTCAAGGGCTTAGTCCTGTGTGAACTAAACACTATTGGAATAGATGGGACAAGTGCAAATTTGTGTATCAAATACTCCAATAAGTTATAATACTATACAGACTGATAGTAGTCAGTTTTATATAGACCAAAAAAAATGGCTGGGAAATGGAAGTATATACACAGTATATGGGAAACAGTACTGAATAAATGCACAATGGCACACTGTTCACACCTAAGGCAGACCAGGTAATACAATGCCTCACTAAGCCAGATACTGCTATCTATTTCCTAAATGATGAATATCCTGTACTGTGCTTGCTGAAATTTATGTCAGAACGATGTGCGTTCATTTGCACTCGCCTTAACAATATTTTTAATACAGCTGGTACTAAAGTATAATTTATATAGTCTAAGATGAATCTCCACCCTATACGATATCAGGGCCCAGTACACTCTCTCTAATCCCAGAGGCTTTGACAAGCCTCCGTCTCTTTTTCTAACTAACAACTGGTTACCGTGTTCTCTGATGGGGTTTTTTAGCCGAAACTATGTGGGCGTGTTGACATTCTTCTTGTGTCTCCTTCCTTGAAGCTCCTCTATGATCTAAATTATTTTTTACCATGCATCTTGAAAGTGCGGCGTCCATATTTGTATTCCTGGGGGTATATTTGGTGGTCTCTGTTTTAATCTACACTCAAGTGCGTGTGTCTCTGTGCTAAATTAGTATTCTGCCTAACTGCACTTGTGTCGCTGCCTTGTGCTTACCTTGTGCCTAATATAAACTTTAATGCTTTCTACTACAACCCTTGCCTCGTGTTCGCTGTTGTGCCAGTTGTATGCACTTTTGGACAAAAAACATATATAAAAAATAAAAAATAAAACATTTTTCACTTTTTTTTTTTTCTGCGCCTTTGAGCATACAATTCTTTCTACTACAACTCTTGCCTCGTGTTCGTTGTGTCAGGTATATGCACTTCTAGACAAAAAACATATATATCAAATATATAAAAAAATAAACATTTTTCATTTTTTTTTTTTTTTTTCACTGCGCCTTTGCGCATACACAGTCTAAATAATAGGTAGATCTGCGGCCAGTAGGCTATAGAACATAACCACTTCTCTTTGGCCCATTTTCATGTGTTTATAAGATCAATGTGTATCTAAGTAGATATCTTCCTTTTTGGCAATTTTTCTAGAGTTGTGTTTTACTGCGCCTTTACAATGTGAGTGCTAATAAGAATATCTGAGTATGACATACATTGTAAGGCCTTACACCATAACCGCCACTATTTGATTTGCCATTAGTAACTATGAGGGTCTTTCATATCTGAGAAGTGGTGACTGTGTTATATTATTCATAATTTTTTTTTTTTTTTTCACTTCTGCTGTGCATCTGAGCTAACACTCCTCTTTGAATATCACTAGCACTGTGCCTGTCACACTTGCGTTACGTAAGCATCACACCCTGTAATCATGAGGGTGTTGTCACTCTGAAATTTGGTTATTCTAAAATGTTTATAGTGCTGCGTCTCCTGCACATGCGCATTTAAAGCATTACTTTCCCATATTGCTTTTCTCGCGAATGCGCAGTGCAAACAACAAAACAACGCGATAGGTCTGAATCACTTGATTCAGCCAAGATGGCGGCCGCCATCAGCTTAACTATGCGCCTTGCCTCTCTAAAGCTACACACTGGTAAGTGATTACCAATTAATGATGTCAGTTAAATAGGGCACACTTTGAATGGTTTTTTGCCCCTTTCTTTCCCCTGAGGAAGCCACTTCCCAAAGTGGCGATACGCGTGGGGTAGGGTAATCACGCCAGAACCCATCCTCTCTGCACTATCAGACCGGTTAGGTAATCTGCCTGGGCTAGTCTATGGATTTTTATAATGCACTATTTGGGGCATTTGGCTCTCTGTAGGCTTGCCTACATATTTCTGCCAGAGTAGCAGTGCTTTATGGGATCTCACATTTTGCTTGTTATTTTGGCCTTTTCAGTATGTTACCATTGATCTCTTGCTAGGACTGCTATTTTATATATTGCTTTATCGCAGGTATTCTAAGCACTATCTGGCTTAGTGAGGCATTGTATTACCTGGTCTGCCTTAGGTGTGAACAGTGTGCCATTGTGCATTTATTCAGTACTGTTTCCCATATACTGTGTATATACTTCCATTTCCCAGCCATTTTTTAGTCTATATAAAACTGACTACTATCAGTCTGTATAGTATTATATCTTATTGGAGTATTTGATACACAAATTTGCACTTGTCCCATCTATTCCAATAGTGTTTAGTTCACACAGGACTAAGCCCTTGACCTAACCTTATATGTATTGTATTGTACTATAGCAGGCCAGTACTAATTTGTTAGTCTAGCCAATGTGATTATATCCTTGCTATAGCTGTAACTGCATTAATATATGTATTCTATCGGTCCCTTAGGCATTGACCTATCTATGTCTCTTCTGAGGAGCTACATGTGAACATTGCTATTCTGTACTTATTTTGCATCTTTTTTCCAGATACTATGTATAGCTATAGGCCTTAATTAATTAACATTTGGGTTTTTTTGCCTACCGGTTTCATTATAGAGAGGTTCCTACAAGCATTTTACATGCTACTATTTCCTCATAGAGGGTTCTGACTTTGAACTGTATGCCTGATTGGCTTTTTTAATTGTTTTTAATCTACATTTCTTGTGTGTCCCACACTGCCAGTGTGTTTGGTAGTGTGGTTTCTGTGCTTTCAAATAAAGATTATGTATCTATTTAATACATTTGTTTGGTGATCCCTTTTATGGTATAATCTTTTTCTTGATGGTCTAGTGTGCTTTGGTATACCGGGAGATCCCATAGGGTGGTGCCCTTCCTCCATAGGTTGTCTCAGGCTTTTGAAATATTGAGATAAAACATCATGACTTATGTGATGCCAAGCTCCCAGGAGTAATGAGATGCTAGACAACTAGGAGTTGCCAGATACCGTGGTGGAGGAGATCTATGGGGATTCTGGGAAGTTTAACAAGCTAGGGGTGGAGCAGGGGGATCACATCAGTAACAAAGGGAGAGAGAGAAGCTGATGTCAGTGTGTGAGCCAAGAGTCAGAAAACCAGGAAGTCTCATAAAGTACCAGACAGAGAATGGAGCTGGGAGTCAGTATATAAGCTGTGGTCGGTTGCCAAGAGGACAGGTCAGGGACATGGGAGAGAATGGAGATGAGGGTCATGAACTAGCTGAAGGTCAGGGAGGCAGGAAAGTAAGAAAGTATGAGGAACTAGAAATCGGGACAAGATCAGAACAGTCACCAGAGATGTGAACTGCAAAACAGGAACTATCACTGGCAGCATTCCAGGTGGACTGGCTCCTGGATAAAGCAATCCATATTCCAGAATGAGGCTTCAAAGATCAGACCCCTCCCACACCACAGAGTACTTAGACTGGAAATATCAAATTCACTGAAGAAAAATATGAGGCCCAGAACAGGCTTTGCAGGAGACCACTCATCTGAATCAGGAACCCAAAGCTTGAGCCCCAATGGACCTTCTAACTTAGCAAGGATCACAAATATATGTCAAAGTCTATGAAAACTTAATCTAAAAAAAAAAATTCAGGAGGACTCCAGAATGACCATCATTGTCACCTGACTTAAACCTCTTAAAGGCAATGGCTTCCAATATATTAATATTGCTGTGTTTGCATGCTGCAAATCACCTTCTTCAAATTCAATAAAAGACATTTCGAGTAGTAGGCTAAGATTCCTCAGAAATTCTGCTAGAAGCGGTTGTTGGCTATCAATAACATTTAGAACTGGTCATAACAGAAAAAAAGTGTTCCTCCAAGCAGAAAGGATGTTTCTCATTGTTTCTCATGAAGGGGTTGAATAATTCTGAGAAGTCATTCAGTGTCATTTTGTGTTGGTTTTGGAGAAAAAAAATTGTTATAATGATTTTGTTGAGGTGTTTAAATTGTTGTTGTTAGATTTGATCTAATCGTCACTATTCGGTATCCGACGGATTATGGGGTATCCGAGGTATCCGCTCTCCGACGGCTAATATGGTATTCACTCCGGTACTTTCATTTTCGTTTCTGGACTTCCTGGTGCCATTTTCCAGCCAATGAACACATCTGACGTTGCTTGCCCTCACAGTAACGCCTCAGTCATCTTTGTTGTGATGTTACTGTGATTGGCTTGGTCACACGGCGTCATAGGGGCTATATGTCACGGCCGGGCGGTCGGGCAGACCCAGGAGGTGGATCCACTGGACCGAACTCTCTGAGATGGTGGTAGGGAGTCCGGCAGCTGAAGCACTGATGGGCAGTAGAACAGTCCGTGCAAGTGAAGGCAGCGGAGGAGTCCCAGGGACCACGGAGTCACAGAAGGTGGTCTTGGTGACGTAGCTCAGGTTCGGAGGCCGAGGTGATATCAGGCGGGGTCCGGAACCTCTGGAGCAAGATGACGGGTCACCGCAGGGATCCGGGATGGTACGGACTGTCAGATGGCAGACGGACAGCGTGCGGGGATCAGGACACGGCAGACTGGATGGCGAGGCAGGTACGGCTCTACAAAGACAGATAGGTGAGTACAGGCACATAAACACCAAGAGACCTGACTCCTAGCTCAGGGAACACGAAGATCAGGCCCCGCCCCCTTGGACAATGACCCCCTATATACCCTGTACCTGTGCAACCTCATTTCCTGTTAATGGACGCTGGCCCTTTAAGAAAGGGTCAGTGACCGCGCGCGCGCCCTAATGCGCATGCGCGCCGCCCGGGTGCCAGAAGCCAGGGAAGGAGGCTGCGAGGAGGACGCAGGGGAGCCGGCCAGGTCCAGGGAAGCTGTCGGGCGCCGGGATCGGGGGCCCGGAGCCCTGGGACGGACGGAATCCGGTGACTGGGGAGCGGAGAGCGTGGCAGGTGAGCCGGGGAACGGGGGTGAGGACCCGGGGAGCGTGACAGTACCCCCCCCCCCACGCCCCCCTCCCCGCAACCGGGACATGAAGGCACGGATAAGAGGAGTGCCCACGTTCTCCCTGGGCTCCCAAGACCTATCCTCAGGACCATACCCTTCCCAGTCCACCAGGAAGAACTGTCGACCTCGTACGGTCTTCATGGCCACGATATCCCTTACCGCATAGATGTCATCATCGGCAATAGGAGGAGGGGCCGGACTGGCAGCAGCGGAGAAGGGACCAAGGACAACCGGCTTGAGCAGAGAGACGTGGAAGGAGTTGGGTATCCTCATCGTGGCCGGGAGCTGTAGCTTGTAGGATACCTCATTGATCTTGCTGAGGACCTTAAACGGCCCGATGTAGCGAGGACCCAGCTTGTAGGAAGGTATCTTCAATCGGATGTACTGGGAAGCAAGCCAGACCAGGTCACCAGGAGAGAAACACGGAGGATCCAGACGTCTCTTGTCAGCGTGTTTCTTCATCCGCTGGGAAGCGCGCCCAAGGGACGCTTTGACAGAGTCCCAAATGGTAGCAAAGTCACGAACTGCAGTATCAGCAGCCGGGACATCCGATGAAGGGGATATAGGCAATGGGACGGCGGGCTGGAGTCCGTAAACAACATGGAAGGGAGATTCGGAGGATGACTCACTGACGTGGTGGTTATGGGAGAATTCAGCCCAAGGCAGAAGCGAGGACCAGTCGTCGTGATGGGCGTTGACATAGTGACGTAGGTATGAGGTCACGATTTGATTGACCCTCTCCACTTGGCCGTTAGACTGAGGATGGTAAGAAGAAGAAAAGTCCAGAGTCACTCCCAGATGTTTGCATAGAGCCCTCCAGAAGCGGGAGGTGAACTGAGTTCCTCTGTCGGACACTATGTGGGATGGAAAGCCATGCAAGCGGAAGATGTGATGTATATAGGCTTCCGCGAGTTCCTGAGCAGAGGGCAGTCCGGCCATAGGAACGAAGTGGGCCATTTTGGAGAATCGATCAACCACGACCCATATGACTGTGTGCCCGGAGGATAATGGCAAGTCCGTAATAAAGTCCATTGCTATGTGTTGCCACGGGACTGAGGGTATCGGTAAAGGCAGAAGACGGCCATGGGGCAAGTGTTTGGGCGTCTTGTTCCTGGCACAGGAGGAGCAGGCAGAGACAAAAGCAGCGACGTCCGTGCGAAGGGATGGCCACCAGTAATGGCGTACAATCGCACCCCATGTTCTCTTCTGACCAGCATGCCCGGCTGTTTTTGAGGCATGACCCCAGTGTAACACTTTTTGCCTGTCGGTATCGGAGACATAGGTCTTCCCGGGCGGTATCTGGGCTAGGGTGACAGGGGCCACCGGAATGATGTTGCTAGGACAGATGATGGGTTGGGTAGTCTCTTCCTCCTGCTCCATGGGCATGAAAGACCTGGACAAGGCATCAGCGCGTACATTCTTGTCCGCGGGTCGGAAGTGAAGCTGAAAGTCGAACCTGGCAAAGAATAAGGACCACCTGGCTTGCCGTGGGTTCAGTCGCTGAGCGGACCGCAGGTATTCTAGGTTCTTGTGGTCCGTGTAGATGATCACGGGATACACTGCACCTTCCAGGAGGTAGCGCCATTCCTCCAGTGCCAGTTTGACTGCCAAGAGCTCTCGGTCCCCGATGGTATAGTTGCGTTCAGGCGCTGAGAAGCCCTTGGAGAAGAATCCGCAAGTCACCATCTTCCCGGAGGAGGACTTCTGCATGAGCACTGCTCCGGCTCCTGAGGAGGAGGCATCCACCTCCAAGGTGAACTGGCGGTTCAACTCCGGACGGTGAAGTACAGGCGAGGAAGCAAAAGCCCGCTTCAAAGAGCCAAACGCGGCGTCGGCCGCAGGCGACCAGTCCTTTGGATTTGCCTCTTTCTTAGTCAAAGCGGAAAGTGGAGCAGTCAGAGCAGAGAAGTGAGGGACGAATTGGCGGTAGTAGTTGGCGAATCCCAGGAAGCGTTGGATTGCCTTCAGTCCAGAAGGGGGAGGCCAGTTGAGAATGGCGGAGACCTTCTTGGGATCCATCTGCAGTCCAGTCTCAGAGATGATGTACCCCAGAAAGGGGAGAGAAGACTGCTCAAAGACACACTTCTCATACTTTGCGTACAGACGGTTCTCTCTTAGTCGTCGTAGAACCAGCTGTACGTGCTCTCTGTGGGTTGGGAGGTCCGGAGAGAAGACAAGGATGTCATCTAGATATACTACCACACAGGTGTAGAGGAGGTCTCGGAACACGTCGTTCACCAGTTCTTGGAAGACGGCAGGAGCGTTACACAGGCCGAAGGGCATCACGCAGTACTCATAATGTCCATCGCGCGTATTAAACGCGGTCTTCCATTCGTCACCAGAGCGGATGCGCACCAGATTGTAAGCACCCCGAAGATCCAGCTTGGTGAACAGACGAGCTCCTCTAAGCCGGTCAAACAATTCGGGGATGAGCGGCAGAGGGTACTTGTTCTTAACAGTGATCTGATTCAGACCCCGGTAGTCGATGCAGGGACGTAAATCGCCCTCTTTTTTCTTGACAAAGAAGAAACCTGCTCCAGCAGGAGAGGAGGATCTCCGAATGAATCCCCTAGCCAGGCTCTCTGAGATGTAAGTCGACATAGCCCTTGTTTCGGCTGGAGATAAAGGATATATCCGTCCTCGTGGTGGCGTTGTTCCAGGGAGCAGGTCGATGGCACAATCGTAGGGGCGATGTGGCGGCAGTACCTCGGATTCTTTTTTATCAAAGACATCAGCAAAGGACCAATAAGTCGAGGGCAGCCCCGGTAGGTTCTCAGGAACCGGAGGTCGTCGGATGGGTTGTGTGGATTTTAGGCATCTCTCATGACACGAAGCACCCCAGCGGGTGATTTCGCCAGTGCCCCAGCTGACTGATGGGTCGTGAGTCCGTAACCATGGAAGGCCCAGCAGGATCTGATGGGACATGTGCGGAAGGACGTAGAAGGCGATGTTCTCGGTGTGAAGAGCACCGATGCGCAGTTCAACCGGCCTGGTGGTCCAGGAGATGGTGTCAGAAAGGGGTCTCCCATCCACAGAGGCAATCACCAGGGGCTTGTTGAGTGGGATAACAGGCACCTGGTATTTGTCCACGGTGGCTTGCTGGATGAAATTGCCTGCTGCCCCGGAATCAAGATAGGCCTCAGCCGTGAACCGCGTCTCTCCCGTTGTCACTTGCACGGTCCATGTGACCGGATCAGAGAGAGTCCCAGCACCTAGGGTGGCCTCTCCTACCAACCCTAGGCTTTGGAGTTTCCCGGCCTTTCCGGACAGGAACGGAGGAGGTGTGTGCCCTCACCGCAGTAAAAGCAGAGACCCTTGGCAAGCCGCTCTGCTCTACGTTGTGCAGACTGACGCACTCGGTCAATCTGCATGGGCTCGTGGACGGTACTCCCAGCTGTTGATGACTGAGGTACGGAGGGTTTCTGAGGAGGAGATGAATGCCGTAACGGGCGTCTCTCACGAGATAGCTCTTTGGAGCGCTCCTGAAAACGTATGTCCACACGAGTTGCTAGGGCAATCAGGGCATCTAGGGTGGAGGGCACGTCCCGACCCGCCAACTCATCCTTGATGCGACTCGAGAGTCCCTCCCAGAAGGCGGCTGTTAGGGCCTCATTATTCCACCCGAGTTCTGAAGCCAAAGTGCGAAAACGGATGGCGTATTGGCCCACCGTCAGTGTTCCTTGACGTAGGCGGAGGAGTGATGAAGCAGAGGCAGAAGCGCGTCCCGGCTCGTCAAAGGTGCTGCGGAATGCCTGCAGGAACTGTTGAAGATCCTTGGTCATGGGGTCCTCCTTCTCCCACAAGGGGTTCATCCACGCCAGCGCCTCGCCCTCTAGGTGGGACATTATAAAGGCGACCTTGGCTTGGTCGGAGGCGAACAGATGTGGCAGCTGCGTGAAATGAAGGGAACATTGATTTATGAAGCCCCTGCAGGTCTTGGGATCTCCAGCATAACGAGGAGGTGACGCCAAATGGAGTCGGGAAGCATCTGACGAGGTTGCCACTGGTGCGGGGGCCATGGCTTGCCTGGCGGGGGACCTGGGTGCCGCAGGCGTCATTGATGCTTGTAATGTGTACAGGCGGGTGTCCACGGAGGTCATGAATTGCAGCATGCGGGTCTGGACTTCACGCTGGCGTTGGAGTTCCTCTTGCAGGGCCATTAGTGCTGCAGCGGGATCCATGGCCTGATCTTACTGTCACGGCCGGGCGGTCGGGCAGACCCAGGAGGTGGATCCACTGGACCGAACTCTCTGAGATGGTGGTAGGGAGTCCGGCAGCTGAAGCACTGATGGGCAGTAGAACAGTCCGTGCAAGTGAAGGCAGCGGAGGAGTCCCAGGGACCACGGAGTCACAGAAGGTGGTCTTGGTGACGTAGCTCAGGTTCGGAGGCCGAGGTGATATCAGGCGGGGTCCGGAACCTCTGGAGCAAGATGACGGGTCACCGCAGGGATCCGGGATGGTACGGACTGTCAGATGGCAGACGGACAGCGTGCGGGGATCAGGACACGGCAGACTGGATGGCGAGGCAGGTACGGCTCTACAAAGACAGATAGGTGAGTACAGGCACATAAACACCAAGAGACCTGACTCCTAGCTCAGGGAACACGAAGATCAGGCCCCGCCCCCTTGGACAATGACCCCCTATATACCCTGTACCTGTGCAACCTCATTTCCTGTTAATGGACGCTGGCCCTTTAAGAAAGGGTCAGTGACCGCGCGCGCGCCCTAATGCGCATGCGCGCCGCCCGGGTGCCAGAAGCCAGGGAAGGAGGCTGCGAGGAGGACGCAGGGGAGCCGGCCAGGTCCAGGGAAGCTGTCGGGCGCCGGGATCGGGGGCCCGGAGCCCTGGGACGGACGGAATCCGGTGACTGGGGAGCGGAGAGCGTGGCAGGTGAGCCGGGGAACGGGGGTGAGGACCCGGGGAGCGTGACACTATATAAACGAGCGGCCATTATGGTCAGTCCGTCTCCCCCTCTCTCTTTCTTAACTCACCGATCACGGCCGTGGAGCTGCACGGCTGTCACACTGTGGCGGGTTCTCCAGCTTTTGAAAATGCCAACCGCACATTAATCTTGTATTCTCTGCTTTTCCCCGCCCACCTGTACCTATGATTGGTTACATAACAATCAAAAAGACTGCTGGAACACCATTGTAAATGTGAACAGGGTGCTAGCCAAAAAATACATATAAAGCAGTTATCCTTGTTCATATTTCTCTGAATTTGGTGTGCAGCTTTCACTTCATATAGATTATGAATGGTTGCAGTCAGACACGCCCCCATGCTGAGTGACAGCTGTCTTACTACAACCAATCACAGCCGCGGGTGGGCAGTGTCTATATCATGTAATAAAATAAATAAATAATGTAAAATAACGACGTGCGGTCCCCCCCAAATGATACCCAGCCGAGGTAAGCACACAGCAGCGGGCCGGTATTCTCAGGCTGGGGAGGACGAGGGCCCCTCTCTCAGCCGAGAATATCAGCCCGCTGCTGCCCCGAGAATGTTGCATCTATTAGATGTCCTGGCGTGTCACCGGGCCTTCCTGATTGCCGAGATGCGGTGGCAATCAGGGTAATATAAGGAGTTAATGGCAGCGCATCGCTGCCACTAAATCCAAGATTAGTAATGGCAGCGTCTATGACACGCCATCACTAATTTGTAAGTTAAGTAAATAAATACAACACCAAAAAATCCTTTATTTGAAATAAATCACCAAAAATCCCCTCTTTCACCACTTTATTAAGCCCCCAAATATCCAGGTCCGGCGTAATCCACACTCGGCGACGTCTGTGAGTGAGTGCTCAGCGCAGCCTCATTCCGTGAACTGCTCCGATTTTAGAGGTGTGTCCCGCGGCTCACAGCTGATGTCCGGCTCCTCCCCTCAATGCATAATTAAATTAAATTATAAATAAATTAAATTAAATTCTTTACCGGGACGGGCGGAACTGAAACTCGTGAACTAATTCTCCTTAGGCAGCAGCTCTACCTATTGAGCCACTGCCTGTAATGAAAAGCATAAGAAGATTTCGTAATCTTGACCTCTGTATTGCAGCAGAGAAACCAGAAGTAGATTATTCAGAGAGACGAGAGAAAGAGAGAGATGATAGAGAGAGAGAGAGAGATGAGAGAGAGAGAAAGATGAGAGAGATGAGAAAGAGAGATATGAGAGAGAGATATGAGAGAGATAGATAAATAGATAGATCGATAGATAGATAAAAAAGGATAGATGATAGATCGACAGGCAGACCGATGTCAAACACATATATAATGTCCCACCTCCCTGCATATTCTATGCTGGCACTCTTTAGTGACTTTCATGTGGCACTAAAGGGTGCCTAGCCTTGTATTTAGCCAAAAAAAAAAAAAAATCGATGTGGGTTACCCCCCTTTTTTGATAGCCAGCTAGGATAAAGCAGATGGCTGCAGCCTGTAGACCACAGCTGACAACTTTACCTTGGTTGGGGATCCAATTTGGAGGGCCCCCAGGTTCTTTTTTATAGTTATTTATAAATAAATAATAATAATAAAAAAAAAATGGGGTTCCCAAAATTGGTTCACTAGCCAAGGTAAAGCGGACAGCTGTGGTCTGGTATTCTCAGAGTGGGAAGGTCCATAGTTATTGGCTCTTCCCAGCCTAAAAATAGCAGGTCGCAGCCGCCCCAGAAGTGGCGCAACCATTAGATGCGCCAATCCTGGCGCTTCGCCCCAGCTCATCCCGTTGCCCTGATGCGGTGGCAAACAGGGTAATAAATGGGGTTGATACCAGATGTGTATTGTTACCTGACATCAAGCCCAGCAGTTGGGGATGTCATGGCGTCTATCAGATACCCGACATCACCAACTGTCAGTAATAAAAGTTGGAAAAAAAATAGACGACAAATAAAAAAAATTATTTGAAAAAACACTCCCCAAAACATTCCCTCTTTCACCAATTTATTGTAAAGAAAAAAAACAATCTCCTGTAATCCATTTTGGAAGTCCCACGACGATTCTGGACCTTCTAGAATATGGAAGGCACGCTCAGGGAACGTGTCCCACATGTGTCCCTCCCCGGGTCACAGCATCAGAGTGCGTGCAGCCAGCGCAGCTCCACAGCCATTCTCAGGGAACACAGGAAGCTGAGCTGAGTCTGACAGTCGCACTCTGCGCATGTGCATAGTGTTCATTGTGAAGGAGGAGGGATGCCGGCTATCAACGCTGCAAAAAAGTAAAAACAGTGAGGGAACACCGGGAGACACCGGTGGTTATGGGGGGAGACTTAGCTGGACCCGGGGAGTAGTTTTCTGTCGCATATGTCATGGCACATTTGACAGAAATAAGAGGAAGAGGGTGAATGCGGGCGGCGCGTTAGTGTGAGTCCTGTCACCTTGGAAGAATCGGGAGGGGGCAGATATGCAGTCAGGCACCTTCTACAGGCTGTGCCTATACTGTTTCAGCCTTTTCCCATCCATTTCAGCATTTTCCTCAGTCACCACAGGTCACCCACGGGTCCAACATAAAATTATTCGAGTTTCCCATAGACTTGCATTGGACGTCGGACATTCGCGAATACTCAAATAGCTGCAAGGTATTCGTCGGATATTCGGCGGAGCGAATAATAGGGTATTCGATCATCCCTAGTAATAAACTTAATTTTCAATTATGGTTGAATTATTTTGATTGTAGCTAAATAAATGTAACTCATTTTATGGAAAAGTAATTAAAACTGATATGAAAAATAAACCTCCCTTCCCTTTTATTTACCCTAATTTTTACCACACAATGAACACTGTAAAAACAAAACCCATAAAAGAAGAGCAAAATTGCATTCTATTAAAATTATTATATTATATACTACAACTTGTCTTGCAAAAAATAAATTGTCGTATGGTTATGTCAGATTAAAAAATATATTATGATGAATACTAAAGAGGATGAAAAATGATTGCTCAAAAACAGAAAATTGTCCTTATAGGAAAGTGTTAACTCATCAAAGGAGGATCTAAAATGACAAATTTGCAGTGAATCTAGTTGAATGTAGACTTGTGAATCCTCACATCGCATGAACTGGCAAAGTAGGCAGAAGTACGCCTGCGCAGGAGCATGATGGAGGACACTGTGTGGATGATGTGTTAGGGCCAGGTGGACGGGCAGACCCAGGAGGTGGATCCACTGGGCTGAACACCTCACCGAGGGCAAGGTGCCCGGTAGCTGGAGCACTAGCAGGACAGTCCGTTTAGAGGAGTGGAGTAAAGAAGTCCCTGGGACCACGGGGTCTCTGATGTTAGTCCGGGTGACGGAGCTCAGGTTCGGAGGCCGAGATGTCGTCAGGCAGAGTCCGGAACCAATGGAGCGAGAAGGCGGGTCACCACAGGGATCGGAGATGGCAGGAACTGACGGGATGGCAGGCCGTCACCGTTCGGGGTTCGGGTATCGTCAGGACCGGTTGGCGAGGCAGGAGCGGCTCTACGAGAGAGATAGGTGAGTATATCACAGACACAAGGAGACCTGACTCCTAGCTTAGAAAACACGAAGAACAGGCCCCGCCCACTTGGAAAGGATCCCCCTATATACCCAGTACCTGATCCTTCAATATCCTGTTGGAGGACACTGGCCCTTTAAGAAAGGGTCAATGATCGCGCGCGCGCCCTAATGCGCATGCGCGATGCCCGGGTGCCAGAAGCCAGGGCTGGGAGCGGTGAACAGGAGGCAGGAGAGCCGGCCTGGAGCAGAGCTGCCGACGGGCGCCGGGAGCGGGGACAGGGCCGCCTGGGGACCGCAGGTGATGGGGCCTGGAGGCTGTGGAGCGGGGGACGCCTGACAGAGGAGCCGGGGAGCGAGGCAGGGAAGCCGGGGAGCATGGCAGGTGAGCTGGGGAGCGAGGCAGGGGAGCCGGAGAGCGTGGCAGGGGAGCCGGGAAGCAAGGCAGGGGACCCGGGGAGCGTGACATGATGTAAGACGGTTCATCCACATGAAGCAAGTAGGAGGATGAGGATCGCAAGAAGAGAGGAGATACCAAATACAGACCAGCAATGAATATTGGATCAGACCACCCTCTAGGTGAGTAAACCAAAAGGTTGTTTTTTGTTATGCCAAGCAGCTTGAGGACATGTATACAGCATTCTAGTAAGCTTTGACAGATGGCTGATGCTGGTTATACTTTGTAGGGAGAAAAAGTGGTGACAGTGTGGCGCCCCTGACCTGGTCAGGCACCACTGAGTACTGCACCCATGCTGGGGACAGTACAATACAGGTAATCCAGAAGGCTGACCGAGGTGTGACTACACAGGCGCATAGTGATCAGGTCTCACACATGTACCTTTGAGAGGACCCCTGGGGATCCCAGGAGGGGGAAAAGCCTTCACCTCCACTGGAATAGTGGAGGGGGCCAAAAGCCTCCATCTCCAATCAAGGGGTGTGGAAGAGAGCCTGGTTGCTAGGTGGCGTAGGCAGGCACAAGAGGGAAAAGAGAAGGAGGAGTGAACAGTCTGAAGCAGAGTGTGGAGGAGTGAGGAGCAGGAAAGTGGAGCTCTGACAGGAGCAGAAGCGCAGGTCCCTCAAGTGAGCCGGTTTAGTGCAGAGTCCAGGGAGCTCAGAGAGGAGCAGACCCCTGGGGCTGTTGCAGTCTGACAGCGTCCGCGCAGTGGCTACCGACGGGGGAGAACGGTCACCTAGGAGTGCTACCCGAAACCCATCTTCAGCTAGAGAGAGAGCACGGAGTGGGAAGTAAGGAGACTGCTAGGGAGAACCAGGCCCAAACGGGCGGCAGATCCCGGAGCGGGGATAGATCCACCTTTCCCTGCTAAACCTGCCGGTGTGGGGCCCTCAAAGCCCACACCACAACACCTAAAAGCCGCAGCCACGTAGCCACAGTTAGGGCCCATAGTTCACAGGAGGCAAGCAGCTGGAGTGATCTGGCCCAGGCAACAAGCAAACGGCAACCGAAGGGGAGAGAGGCTTCAGCAACTTCCCTGGGTGACCCCCATAGGGACTAAAAGTCGGGGTTACCCCAAACCACCAAGGGCTAAGGAAGGCGAGTCGGTAGTCACCCTCACCAGTCAGCCTGAAGGACACCTGGTTCCAGCCTGGTTAATCCCAGCTACGCCCGGGTTACTCACCCTGCCATCTGAAGTGAGTAAAACCCCTGAAAGACATTCTGCGTGTGTGGAGTTATTCTGCGCCTTGTAGTTCTACGCACCTACACAGGGTCCTGGGGCTTGCCTCACTCTCAGGAGGCAATTCCAACTAACTGCACTCACCATCAGCCCCAGGCGTCCCTCAACCTGCAGTGGCGGTCCCCACTGACCGCAATACTGAGAGTGGCGTCACGACAAATAGAAGATTTCCTACCGGTGACAAGATCCAGACTGACAGCGGAGTCCCTGAAGGTAATGCACCGACACACCGTCCCCGGGGCCCGACAACAGGTTCCCAATTACTGTAAAATTTCCAATTGCTTCTATTTCAACTACTACTGGAAATAAATTTCTGGTTTGGTTGTTAATTTGTTTTATCTTTAAAAGGAATCTGTCACTAAGGTTTTGCTCCCCCATCTGAAAGCAGCAGGATGTAGGAGCTGAGACCCTGATTTAAGCAATGCATCTTTGTGCTGCCAATCAGTGGTTGAAGCAGGGTTATACAGAGACCATGACTATGCTTGACTATCTGGCCTTAGGATTACTTTCCATTTTATAAAAGGTGACACATCACTGGAATCAGGGTCTCTGTCTCTATACTATGCTGCTCTCAGATTAGGTGGCAAAAACATTTTGACAGATTTCCTTAAATATGACTTAAAGTATGTCAATATTGGTTGAATATTAGTCACGTGAAATTACAAACCAAATATATAAAATGAGATCATGTTTGTTTTTTTTTTGTTTTTTTTAAATGAATAAATAAATAAGTAAATAAATTGTTGGAGTTGTCAGTGACTGCAATAAAATGTTGCAAAATTTTGGTGTAACACTTTTTAGACATTTCAAATAGTTTTATTTAGAATTATGGTGAAAACAATTTGATGAATCTGCCCGTTACCAAAAAAATTATTTCACAGTTTTTAAAGCTGAGACTTAGAATTGATTAATTAAAAGGAAGAATGGACGTTCACTTTTTAAAACTCTATTATTTAGCAAATGAATGTCCTTTATGTATGAATAAATACATCTGCATAATTAAATTTATTTACTAACAAACATAACATTTCTAAAAAGCTACAATACTTCAGTTTTGCCAACGTCAATACAGTTCATGAAATTGCTGTACCTGATAAGGACATGAAAGCCAGCACAAGAATTGGCATAAGCTGTGTGATAGACCTGTATTTCGCTCAAGGGGACTCCAGGGACTAACCAATCCTTGGAAGAAAAATAGCTACGGTTAAAAAAGACCTACAAAGATTCATCTCTGCTGTGATGCAGATTTAGTCTGTTAGGTGAAAAGATAAATGTATAAAATGCTGTGTCAAAACCCATGGTGCAGCCCACATGGTAATTCAGGGTCAGTAATTGAACTTCGCTCTAATTATCTTGGGGAGATGATATTAACTTATAGTAGAGTGTAAAGAGAGAGTGTATAATTTATCACTCGATAGGGCTACTTGCGTTGTGTTATTGAAATATGATGGCTCCATTTTCATCCTGTCATAATGACAACTGATGTGCTTATTTTCTTTTTTTACGCCTCCGGGAGATGATGAAATAGAAGGCAAACATTTTTTTTCTGGTGAAAAAGCAGCAGTTTATCACATTCACTCCAGCTCTGTGAATGAGCTTGCACTAAGGCTGTTCCCAGACCCAGCACTTATTGCCATTCCTTGCATCCAAGACTCATGATAAAGAATTCATCACAGTAGTTAGAAACGTAATCAGATCTATCTCGGGAACATTCCTCTTGTATAAGTAATCTGACAGTGAAATATCATTGTTAGCTACATTAACTATTATTAACCTGATCTCTAATATGTCTATACCTTTATTTCCTAAACAGCTGATACATGATGTCCAAATCGTGGGCAGCATGTGCCATCCACGGGATGTACGGTCATAGTCAGGTATGTTTGACTCTGAAAGGCTGGCCATGTTCTCAAAAGAAAACATACTTTAATAGCCACCGGGGATTGAACTGCTCTGTGCACTTGTTGTACAGGCTTCTTGCGGCCCACTGACAGTGACTGACAGGTCTCTGCCTACATGATCATATAGACAATGTCATGTTGATTGACAGCCTTCTCTTCGGTGCCTAACGCAGCACAGAAAGTGTTATTTACATAGCATTATTAGTGTAGTGAGAAGTCTACTAGATATACTAAGTCTCTGGGCAGCTGCTCGAGAATTAGTATAACTGGGATCACTGCTCGTGTACCAGGACATTAAGTGTAAATTATAATAATGCATGGTGTTTTTAATTCATTTTTTTTTTTTGCCAGAAGGTGTAAATTGGGTGCAGGAATATGTTTGTAGAAATTTCAGCACCGTATCTGCACCTCTTGGCAAAAAACTCCCACAGTTTTCTGCCAGGAGATGCAGGTCATAGTTTCCATCCGGAAAGACTTAGGGGCACTTTGCACACTACGACATCGCTGGTGCGATGTCGGTGGGGTCAAATTGAAAGTGACGCACATCTGGCGTCGCAGGCGATATTGTAGTGTGTAGTGCATTTTTTATACGATTAACGAGCGCAAAAGCATCGTAATCGTATCATCAGTGTAGCCTCAGTCATTTCCATAAATTGGAAATGACCGATGTTACGATGTTGTTCCTTGTTCCTGCGGCAGCACACATCGCTGTGTGTGAAGCCGCAGGAGCGACGAACCTCTCCTACCTGCATCCCAGCCACAATGAGAAGGAAGAAGGCGGGCGGGATGTTTACGTCCCGCTGATCTCCGCCCCTCCGCTTCTATTGGCCGCCTGCCGTGTGACGTCGCTATGACACCGCACGACCCACCCCCTTAATAAGGAGGTGGGTCGCCGGTCAGAGCGACGTCGCAGGGCAGGTGAGTGCATGTGAAGCTGCCGTAGCGATAATGTTCGCTACAGCAGCTATCACAAGATATCGCAGCTGCGAAGGGGGCGGGACTATCGCGCACGGCATCACAGCATGGGCTTGCGATGTCGTAGTGTGCAAAATGCCCCTTAGTCCCGAGGGTCCAGATGCCACTCTTAGAGGGAAGGGTACTGTTACTCAGAGTTTTACACAAAACTTGCTGACTATCATGGCGGCATCAGACGCTGTTCACAATGAAGAATCTGACGATGGTTTCTCGGGTGTTTCTGATATACACAGGCAGGCTTGATTATCAACAAACAGTGTGTTCAGTCTCAGTCATAGACAGGCTAGCAAGAGTCAACTTTTGCTAACCTGCTTGTTCAGCTTCTGGGATCACATGTTGTAAGGAAGTCTTTCACATCAGCTTCTCGCATATTTAGGTTGGAGGAGACCTTTCACCCACCCAACTTTAGTTTCTGCTGTGATGGTCTGTGTGCTGTGGTGTGACAGATTTGCTGGAGAGAGAGAGTAATTAGTATAAGAGCAAGTGAACTTACAATGGGTGTTCACGCGTATGTCATATTTGTCAAAAGTGCACTTCGTTATATCTTGAGATAAGTTCTCATATGTGAGTTTTGTTATTACAATATGATCTAATGTTCAATATTACCTTAATTTTAGCATGGGATGTGCTTTATATTGAACTATCTCTAAGTACTGACGCATGCGCTTGATCATTTAGTCATTGTATGGCTATTAAATCATAAAGCATGCGCGTAGATGATGTCTGTGAGGATTATTTCTAAATTGTGGCGCATGAGAGTTGCATTTCACTATTGTACAATGTTAAAGATCTAGCTCATTCGTATTGATGATCTGTATGAGAATTATTTCTAAGTGGAAGCGCATGCATGTTGCATGTCTTCACTTTGTTACTATATGATTTCAAAATTCTTTGCGCAGGCGCAAGATCTTTATGATCCCGAGATTGCACTTAAGATCTGAGGCATGCACATTGTGAAAGCGGCATATTCCGAAGGGACACAAAACTATTGTATTACTGGTGGTTGTAATAAGTAAGTATTGTGAGTATACCTCTCCAGGATTGGAGGTCGGTGATCCTTAGAGGAGGGGGTTAGAAGGATATAACCTCTGTATTTAATCGCAAGGAGAATTGAATGACAATTTCACCAATGAGGAGAGCTCTTATAGAATGCTTATAGACAATTCATGCATGAAAAAGTGTTTTTTAGTTGACTCCAAATGACATCACTACCTACCTTATAAAAAGGGAAGCAATGTTTTATTCAGCTCATTATAGCTTCAGTCACCCGATGGTGAAACATGTTGGAGAAGCTGAATTAGGGAGTGACAGTTAAATGGATTATAATAAGAGAAACAGGTATGCGGCCTGATAGTCTATTTGAGTATGGAATGATTTATAAATAGTCCTCCTTTTCCTCTATGCTTTTAGATGGTCAATTTATAGTTAGTAATTAATAAATGTTAAGTTTTAGGTTTTGAGTTAGGATTCCTCTAGTTGCCTTTTAGCAAGTCGTGTTTAATTTTAAACAGCCAGGACTGGCACGGGGACTAGCCCTGAATGTGACATCCAGAGCTTCTTTATAATTTACTCCAAGCTCAGGCGGTGATCATACAGGCGCAGCCGCTATGCATGCATTGTCACTATGATGTACTTTTACATCAATTTACCAGAACTCTTTCCCGACCATGATGTAAGTGCACGTCAAATCTGAAGGGGTAAAATGTTCTTTTAAACCTTACCTTTTTTGGGTGACATTTCAGAATAGAGAGCAAAAATGTAAACAACATATAAATATGGGAATAATGAAAACACTGGTTTGAGAGCACATGATTTTGTAAAGTACTATATTACTACTACTACTAATAATTAGAGTTGAGCGCGGTTCGCGGTTCGAGGTTCTCCAGTTCGAGGCTCGAGTGATTTTGGGGGCTGTTCTAGATCGAACTAGAACTCGAGCTTTTTGCAAAAGCTCGATAGTTCTAGATACGTTCGAGAACGGTTCTAGCAGCAAAAAAAACAGCTAATTCCTAGCTGGCTTTCCGCTGTAATAGTGAAAGTCACTCTGTGACTCACACTATTATGACATTTCAGTGTATAGTGTGCGAGAACAGCGCCTTCAGATCACTGCTGTTTGGATAATGGCGATCGCCATTTTTTTTTTTTCCTTGTCTTTCTTCCCTAAGCGCGCGCGTGTAGTGGGGAGGGCCAGCATGTCAGTCAATCTCATACACACACAGCTAAGTGGACTTTTAGCCAGAGAAGCAACGGCATGTGTGATAGGATGTCCATGTCACATGCCCCTGCATTATAAAAACGGACATTTTCCTCCAGCACGCCATTATCTCTTCTGCGTCCTTGGTGTCAGACATCACTGGCGCAGCTCCTATCGCCGATACTGCTGTATACGCTCCATACACAGCGCTGTACAGCACAGAGATAGCACTTTCTATCAGTCCTTTTAAGGGCTCATACCGGCAGAGTCAGAGCCATAGGTGACAAGTCCTGAAAACAGAGTTTAACAGCTACACAAGATAACAGCGTCTGTGTAGCTAAGGTCAGGGATTTCCTCGCTGCATTTCCCCATTAGGAGGGATAGAAAGGCAGGATTCCTTTCCTCTACCCAGAGACCCACAACCCTGGCACTGTACCCACCTGCCCTTTGCACACTCAAACTCATTGTTACTAAGCCATTATACTAGCAAACACTGATTGAACCTAGTGGCATCCTAAACGTGGCTATTGGACTTCTGTATAGTCCCACTAGTGCAAAGATATTTGCAGCACCTTTGCCTGCATTGCACACTCAAACTCATTGTTACTAAGCCATTATACTAGCAAACTCTGAGTGAACTTAGTGGCATCCTTAACGTGGTTGTTGGACTGCTGTATTGCCCCAGTAGTGCAAAGATATTTGCAGCACGTCTGCCTGCATTGCACACTCAAACTCATTGTAGCTAAGCCATTATACTAGCAAACACTGAGTGTACCTAGTGGCATCCTAAACGTGGCTATTGGACTTCTGTATAGTCCCACTAGTGCAAAGATATTTGCAGCACGTCTGCCTGCATTGGACACTCAAACTCATTGTAGCTAAGCCATTATACTAGCAAACACTGAGTGAACCTAGTGGCATCCTAAACATGGCTATTGGACTTCTGTATAGTCCCACTAGTGCAAAGATATTTGCAGCACGTCTGCCTGCATTGGACACTCAAACTCATTGTAGCTAAGCCATTATACTAGCAAACACTGAGTGAACCTAGTGGCATCCTAAACATGACTATTGGACTGCTGTATTGCCCCAGTAGTGCAAAGATATTTGCAGCACGTCTGCCTGCATTGCACACTCAAACTCATTGTTACTTACTAAGACGTTATAATACCAAAAATTGAGTAAACTTAGTGGCATACAAGAAGTGGCTGTTGTACTCCATTAGTGCCCCACTGGTGCCAAGCTATTTCTAGCACCTCTGCATGACACCCTCCTGCTCTGTTTTTAATAAGCTACAATGATAGCAAAAAATACTGCCATTTAGTGGCACCATAGAACTGGCTGTTGTATTCCATTAGTGCCCCACTGGTGCCAAGCTATTTCTAGCACCTGTGCAGGATACCCTCCTGCTCTGTTTTAAATAAGCTATAATGATAGCAAAAAATACTGCCATTTAGTGGCATCATAGAACTGGCTGTTGTATTCTATTAGTGCCCCACTGGTGCCAAGCTATTTCTAGCACCTGTGCAGGACACCCTCCTGCTCTGTTTTTAATAAGCTATAATGATAGCAAAAAATACTGCCATTTAGTGGCATCATAGAACTGGCTGTTGTATTCTATTAGTGCCCCACTGGTGCCAAGCTATTTCTAGCACCTGTGCAGGACACCCTCCTGCTCTGTTTTTAATAAGCTATAATGATAGCAAAAAATACTGCCATTTAGTGGCATCATAGAACTGGCTGTTGTATTCCATTAGTGCCCCACTGGTGCCAAGCTATTTTTAGCACCTGTGCAGGACACCCTCCTGCTCTGTTTTTAATAAGCTATAATGATAGCAAAAAATACTGCCATTTAGTGACATCATAGAACTGGCTGTTGTATTCCATTAGTGCCCCACTGGTGTCAAGCTATTTCTAGCACCTGTGTAGGACACCCTCCTGCTCTGTTTTTAATAAGCTATAATGATAGCAAAAAATACCGCCATTTAGTGGCATACAAAAAGTGGCTGTTGGACTCCTTTATTGTGCCACTTGTGCCAAGCAATCTCAAGCACCTCTGCATTCTACCCTCATGCACATTTAGCTATGCTAATTTTATAGCAAACTCAGGGAATTCCTTGCTGCATTTGATCATTAGGAGGGATAGAAAGTGAGGCTTCTTTTACTGTCCTGGTACCCACAGAACACGGCCACTGTACCCATCTGTCCACTTTTGCCACGCTATTTAATTTGCCCAAAGAGCTGACTCTTTTTCTGCCATCCTAAAATTGTCTGGAATACTAAGTTAGTGTTCCTTTGCTGCCAAGCAAGGTACAACACATGAGCATTCTACACTCCTTTCCATTTCTGGAATGCAATTATTAACTGCAGGTAGTCCAGCCAATCTGTGACGAAGATGCAGGCGTGGATATAATGTAGCCTGCATTTAATGATGGTTCTCTCGATGTCTGACAGCTCAACAATACCTTCTGTTTCCACTTCCAAAACAAGTGATGACCTGCCAATCACACTCCCTGTTGCGGGTAAAGGAGTGGAAGTTCAGTGGGAAAAACCATGTGTGACTGCTGTCCCCACAGTCACAGAGGATGAAGAGCATGCAGATGCACTTGATGGGGCAGGCGGTGGTTGCAAAGGCACGCTAGGCCGCATTGTAGCACAGTGAAATTCACATTGCGACTTATGCTTCATTTTAAGTTGTTTACAGGGTGGGCTCCCCAGTATGCAGCAAAACCAGGCAACAAGAAAAGGACTCTAGGCAGTTCGGTTGATAAATGATTGTTTAACTTTACCAAAACAAACAATAAGAACCATGCATACAATTTAAATAATTGAACAATGTATTCTGTTGCCTACTACCTGCTAATCCCTCTGTGTAGCAGTAATTGTGTGTTTGTGCATGTGTGTGTGTGTGTGTGTGTTTGAACACGACTTACCAGTGGTGCATCACAAGAGCTTCCAATTTATCTACCTAAACATAGTCAAAACACATTACCCCCCCTGAATACCCTTGTTAGCTGAAGCCTCACAGATAATGCAGATGATAACAGTGTGAATGCAAACCACACAGCTCTGCAACACAGTCATGGAAATCTTGAAAAGCAACAGTCAATGCAAACATGTGTTGCTGTCCCTCAATGATTTAAACTGTACGTGAAAATTTGACAGTGCAGAGGCAGCAAGTCTTATTATGTCTATATAGTCGGCCTACCCAGAACAGATATGTGTTTTGCTAATAAAACAAAGTGTTGCGTGCCCGCATTATTGTCTGGGCACAGCCTACCGTACCCGGGTACTCTGATGTCCAGTTTCCAGAAATACAGACTTTACGCTCCTCTCACAGTAAACAGTATAGACAGCACTGTAAGAATGTTGGTCTGTCGCACAGGATGCTGCTCACTGGCATTACGGGGCTCATCATCAAAGTACAACATGACTCCCCTCACAATTGAACGAAGTGTTTCCGCGGTGGCTCCTTGCTGTAACACACACCTTTAGCTTTTCCTTCTGTTCATAGACAGCATCTCCAAGTCAACATCCGAAGAGCAATTTGATATTGCTATAGTGACCAAACAAAGGCAGATCCAAAAAAACAGCAGCCCCTTGTGTGTAGTCTGCAACAATGCATGCAATGGCAAATAAGCATGTTGCATTGACAGTGGCTAAAGCTGAGCAATACACCTTCACGCTATCAATTCATATCCATGTGACACTTCATGGAGGAACTACTCAAAGGTGTGAGTTTTTGCCTTCTACTTACAGATTGTTGACAAATCTTACAGATTCCATGACTTGGGTGATCCTTTGCGATGTCCAAAAATTCACAGGCTAGGCAAGGCTTACAGCCCATGCGACCTGCATAGCCAACACGACTTCTGCTCAGAGTCAAAGTTGTGGTCCAGGATTCAGTTGTTGACGTGCTTCCAGTACTTTGTCTCTGGCAGGAAGACGCAACGTAACCTCGTCGTCAGTAGCATCCTCCTCCACCTCCTCTGCTGACCTCATCGACTGGCTGACTTTGGTTTGACAGTAAGTGTGGTCTCCAACCTCATCAATAACCCTGTGTGTTTTCATTCCCCTCGTCCTGAGTCCTCCGAGACAACCTCTTCCTGCCCTGACCGAATAGTAAAGTTGTCATTCCAATCAGGTATCTGTGCTCCTCATCATGTTCCCCATTGTCTCCACCAGGAGGATTTACTTCTTGGAAATGAGGGTGTAGATTAGGCTCAGCACCTTCTTCATCGGGGCCTGGATCCCACTCACAAAGCTTCTGGCCATCTGCGCAGATCATTTCCCCTGTCTCATGGAACTCGCTACCTCAACACGTCAGATTATCTGCTACACCCGCAAGCTTCAAACTGAATCTGAAAACTCATCTGTTCAGAAATGACTATAACCTTCAATGACACCACCACTATACGTACTTGACGCTCAACCTACACCACTCCTACTGTCTCCTCCCAAAAATCCTTTAGAATGTAATCCCGCAAGGGCAGGGCCCTCTTCCCTCTGTACCAGTCTGTCTATAGTTACTTGTATATGTATTCTGTATGTAACCCCCTTCTCATGTACAGCACCATGGAATCAATGGTGCTCTATAAATCAATAATAATAAAAATAATAATAACTTCCTTGTCTGTACTCATTGCAGCTTTGGAGCAGACCTCTGATTCCCAGGCTATAGTGCGACTGAACAGCTATGCAAACTCAACCATCTCTGTTACCCCATACTCAGCAGGGCTGGTGGAAACTTGAGAGCTGTTAGGAAGCAAGTGCGATTGGATTGACACCACAGAGGAATGGAGTATTTGGGATCTTGAAATTGGGGTGGAGGAGAGGCCACTTTATGGAGCACTTCAGATCCATTGAAGCAGCTGCTGTTTTGGCCTCATCTACATTTGTTAGCGATGGTTGTGTCCGTGAAAAAAAGGATCATATCAGATTATCCATGGGAAGAAGTACACCTGTTCTTTTGGATGGTATTTGTTGTTACAAAACCTGTAACCTGAAGCCTGCTGCGGTTTCATTTGCGCCCAGGCATCAGCTGCCATTTAGGGCTGGGCCTTGGGTTGTCCAGCTGGCTGCTTTCTCCTCCACGTCTAAGTGTGGAGAGGCAGCTAGTGCGCATGCGTGTGCCGATTTACCCCAGCCGAAGCCTAACTACAGTGTTTCGCCTAGTGAGTATGCTCAGCCTGACTGTGCCATTGCTGAGGCTAAGTCTTAATTTCGGGATACAGCGCATGCTCCCACACTTAGTGCGAAAAGCCTCTTTGCACAGGTACTTGCACTCCGTGCCGGGTCTAGGTCCTGTGTTGTGCCTAGACACCATAAAGCTGATAGTCTTTTTTCAGACACTGTATTTCATGCTACTGAGCATGCTCAGGCACTTACTGCATCAGAGACTATGTCCGGTAATGAACTCTTTGGCCCTGCCCCTGATGTGGGGGTCCCATATAGACCACAGGGCATCAGGTGTCCTGACGATGTGGCCAGGCCACTCCCAAATGGCTTGCAGAGGCCCGCCCCTATGACTTGTCACCGCATTATTGATGGTCAGACGATGACTGGTGAGGTGTTTGGGTCATGGCAGCCATGAGGTCATCATTGAAGTTGCGGTTCCAAATAGGATGCTAGTTATGCCACTTGTCAGGGCCAGGCGGTCGGGCAGACCCAGGAGGTGGATCCACTGGGCCGAACTCTAAGATGGTGGTAAGGAGTCCGGTAGCTGAAGCACTATGGGCAGTAGAACAGTCCGTGCCAGTGAGTGTAACGAAGAAGTCCCTGGGACCACGGAGTCACAGATGGTAGTCCGGGTGACGTAGCTCAGGTTCGGAAGCCGAGGTGATGTCAGGCGGGGTCCGGAACCTTTGGAGCGAGATGACGGGTCACCGCAGGGATCCGAGATGGTACGGACTGTCAGATGGCAGACGGACAGCGTGCGGGGTTCGGGATTCAGCAGGACCGGATGGCGAGGCAGGATCAGCTCTAGAAGAGAGATACGTGAGTATGGCACGAAGACACAAGGAGACCTGACTCCTAGCTTGGAAAACACGAAGATCAGGCCCCGCCCTCTTGGACAATACACCCCTTTATACCCTGTACCTGTTTAGCCTCATTTCCTGTTAATGGACGCTGGCCCTTTAAGAAAGGGTCAGTGACCGCGCGCGCGCCCTAATGCGCATGCGCGCAGCCCGGGTGCCAGAAGCCAGGGAAGGAGGCTGAGAAGAGGACGCAGGGGAGCCGGCCAGGGCCTGGGAAGCCGTTGGGCGCCGCGATCGGAGACCAGGGGGCCTGGGAAGGACGGGCACCGGAGCCAAGGACCCGGGGAGCGTGGCAGGTGAGCCGGGGAGCGGGGCTGAGGACCCGGGGAGCGGAGCAGAGGACCCGGGGAGGGGAGCCAAGGACCCGGGGAGCGTGACACCACTCATGACGTGTCACTGCTTTTGTCTCCAGGAGGTGCATTGTGGTTCACCCTGGTTTGGGGCGGACCCAGGTTATAAAAGGGGCTGGAGCCAACAAGGAGGTGCGCAGTCTTCTATTATGCTCCGAAAGAGCACACCTCCATGTGTTGAACCCATTGCGGCTTTAGGCCAGAGGTAGGCAGGGATAGGGTGTCGATGCAGGCCACCACCACAGTTGGTAACGCAGAACGGTTAAGACCAGCTCCTGTCCTACCAGTCCTGCTTGTGCAGCCCAGTGGCATTAACAGGCCTGCTGCTGCTGATGCACCTGCTGTCCACAGATGTGGCCCCTACACACACGGTCAGCGTACTCAATGGCCCCTGTGTTGTTAACAGGGAGTTCCTGGGCTGGGTGGGCATGTGGACCCTGTGACGCTAACAGGGCTCCCAGTCTCCAGATCCGAATGGCGTCTAACTCGGTTCAGGCTACTATTAGTCTCATAGCCACACAGCTCTGTATCCTCCACCAAACCTTCCAGTTGCCAACCTCTCCTTTTCCATCTGGGAGCACGGTGGACACTGACTGCTGATAGGGATATATACCTTTCTCTTTCTTTTCCTAATAATTTTCGGTATATAGCGGTAACATAGTATATACCAACTTATCCAAATCTGCCAGTCCCACTGTAACAGATGGTGTTTCTTCAGCAAATTTTACTGTTGCTTAACCACCAAATACACGGACAAAAACTTTTTTCCCCTTTCCAACACACCTGTTCCCCTTTTTACTAGCATCTGTCCTTTTTCAACTCATTTTGGTATATGACCAAAAGTGCAACTCTGCAGGGACACCGTACTCAACGCCATCTCAGCACAGCAGCCAGCCCTCGGTCCCTCAGATGTGGACAAGTAAAAGACCATTTCCTCCTATCCATGACAAAGCGTTGAGATTCACTCTGTGCAGCACTGGTGTTTAGTGGAAAAGCAGATCTAAGATTGCGTACCACCTTCTGCAGATACTCCTGTATACGTGCGTTCATTTCTATGGCAGGAATTATTTTGCCAAATTTTGTCTTGTACCGGGGATCTAACAGTGTGGCAACCCAGTAGTCAGGATTACTTTGAATTCGTACAATCCGAGGGTCATGTTGTAGGTAGTGCAGCAAGAAGGCGCTCATGTGTCTTGTGCATCCAGGAGGACCAAGTCCTTGGTGTGTTGGTGGCAGAGAGGTGAGAATCGTGCCTCCTTCCTCTGCCCTCTCCCCACAACCCCGCACAACCGAAATGTGAGCAAGCTCTCACTCATCTGCTGAGTCTTCCATGCCCATCGCCAGTTCGTCCTCCATTTCTTCATGGGCTCCTGCACCTTCCTCAACACTTTTTGCTGATACTATGCGCCCTTGTTAATTCCTCTCCCCCACCATGACTGCCGCCTAGGTGCCGCTGACCATCTGGACCTCATAGATCTTGTTATCCCTTCCGCATATGACTCCTCCTGTACTTCCTCCCCTTCCTCTTGTCCCAACACCTGACTCCGAATAATAATTACAGTGTGCTCCATCATGTAGATGACCAGAATTGTCACGCTGAGAATGGCATCGCCAGTGCTAAACATCTTCGTCGACATTTGTAAACTGTGTAGAAGGATGCATAGGTCCTTGATCTGACACCACTCCAGCAGCGTGATCTGCACCACCTCTGGATCAAGTTATCCCAGGCTATATGTCATAACGTATTGCAGCAGGGTTCGGCGGTGCTGCCACAAACGCTGCAACATGTGCAGATTCAAATTCCTGCGTGTCGGCACATCGCATTTCAGGCGTTTAACCACCAGACCTAAAGACTTCTGTAGCGACGAAAGTTGTTGAGCTGCTGTGTGCGCACGATGGAAGTGAGCACATAGCGAGCGTGCCCGCTGCACAAGGCCATGTAGGCCGGGATGGTGTTTTAAAAATTGCTGGAGAATTAGGTTCAACACGTGAGCCATACAAGGCACGTGTGTCACATTGCCCTGACGATGGCCCGCAGCCAGGTTTGCATCATTGCCGCACACGGCTGTTAAGTCACCAACGGAGTCCGCTCCGTCAATTTGTACTCCGGTCGCCAGGTGACAACGTGTTCCTTTCATGCATAGTGCTGATGATGGGAGAGGAGTCGATGCCAGCGGCGCAGGTGGACGCAGGTTATGCTCACCCACTGGGCTGCATTACCTTGACAGATGCAGAATCTCTGGCTGAATGTAGCTGGTGGGTATCTCACAGATGAAGTACCAATGGGAAGACACCACACCCTTTTTTATGCCCATCCTGTCTGCAGACCACTGCCAGACATAGCTATGAACCTCTGGTTCCTTTTACCCCCAGTTCAGTTTTATGATTTTGTGTGCTTGTTACCTGACTACTTTTCCTGCTTGCTGTTTATGTACCTTGTTGGCCGATCCGCATTTCACCTCTGCTTGTTTTCTGATTAAGTCCTGGCCGTCCCATTCTGTTCCTGTTCCTCAATTAATGTTTTGACCCTGCCTGACTACTATTCTCTGGAACTGCAGCCTTCCACAGGTATTGATCACCTTGGGCCCTGTGTAATTCCTAATCCCTGTATAGGGGTTAAAGGGTTTCAGGGTTCTAGGGGTCCTGCTTAGTGAGTGGCTTCCCTCTAGCCTATCATTTACAGCCCATCTGAGTGTGTGGATCAAGGAAGGCGTTACACCGTGCTCTCTGCAGAAGGCCATGTGGGCCAGGATAGTGCTTTAAAAATTGCTGGACAACCAGGTTCAACACGTGAGCCACACAAGGCACGTGTGTCACATTGTCACAGCGAAGGGCCGCACCCATGTTTGCATCATTGTCGCACCCGGCCTTCCCTGGCTGCTGGTTGAGTGGAGACAACCATTGATGAAACTCGGTCTCCAGAGCTAACCGTCCACAACTTCTCAGCGGTGTGACTCACATTTCCCATACATTTCAAAGTAAACCTTTGACCGCCTGATGGCATTGAGCTCTGCTGCCAGCATAGTAAGGAGGTGTGTGGTATTCCTTGTGCGCAGTTACAAGGAAGGGTGGCCTGACCACACAGGGTTTGGGCCAAGGTGGAGGACCCACACGAGGTTGAAGAGGCAGAAGCAGTGTATTAACTTCTACATACAGAAGAAGGATTGACACAACTCGTGGGGACGGCAAGACTTGTACAGCAGACCCTTCTCCATCTCTCCCCACAGTAACCTATTGCCCAGTCAGCGACATGTAACGCCCCTGTCCATGCTTACTGGGCCAATTATCTGTGGTGAAATGCACCCTGTCACACAGAGTTTCTCAAGGAATCAGTGATGTTTAGTGCGACATGCTGGTGTAGCGCGTGCACGCCTTTGTTGGAGAAGGAGTGGCGCCTGGGCATCGGCTTTTGGGTCACTGCGATGGGCATAAGGTCTCGAAAATCCTCGGTTAAAAAGGTTGGAAAGGCAGCATTTTGGTAGCCAACAGTTTCCAGATGCTGAAAGTCAACCTCTAAGCCATGTCATGCCCTTCTAAAAGCATGGAAAACACAGCGAGGGGACTCCAACCACAGTCTCCCTCGTTTACACTAACTGGGCCACACCCCCCCCACTTGACTGGCATCAGTTGACCCCCATTTTCAAGCTTACAAAGATGCTTTGCATGAAGCACTATCAAAAATACGAGTGCCTTTCGCCTCCCCTGGATGACCCAGGGGAAGAAAAGTCCTCTGAGAGCCATGACTTGTTCATCTTGGTTCTTTTTTCAAAAGCGAGGGGACTCCAACCATAGTCTCCCTTGTTTCCACTAACTGGGCCACACACACCCCACTTGACTGGCATCAGTTGACCCCCATTTTCAAGCTTACAAAGATGCTTTGCATGAAGCACTCTCAAAAATATGCGTGCCTTTCGCCTCCCCTGGATGACCCAGGGGAAGAAAAGTCCTCTGAGAGCCATGTCCACATTGTCAGTGGACAGACACGTGTGCTTATCTGCCAGCAGACCCCCAGCAGCACTGAAAACAGGTTCCGAGAGAACACAAGCTGCAGGACACGACAAGATCCCCAAGGCGTACGTGGCAAGCTCAGGCAATTTATCCAGATTGGAAGCCTAAAATGAGCAGGGCTCAAGTTGCACAGTAATGGCATCGACGTTTCCTTGCATATACTCATATATCTGTGTGTCCTCCTCTTTTTCCTTGTCCTGCTCTTTTGTTTTCGCATGAGTATATGTCCTTGTCACTTTCCCATGTGTTTGTGTTGTGTTGTGAGTTGTTTGTCACCTTTTGGACACCTTTGAGGGTGTTTTCTAGGTGTTTTTATGTGTTTGTGAATGCCTGCCATTGTTTCCTATGCGGTTCGAGTTCGGTTCGTCGAACGTTCGACGAACCGAACTCGAACGGGACCTCCGTTCGGCGAACCGACCTCGAGCCGAACCGGGACCGGTTCGCTCATCTCTACTAATAATAACAATTATAACAATAATAATGACAAAATTCAGAAGATAACAAAATGTTCAACAATTCTAACAAGAGAAGTGAGGATCTATTGCTTGAAAGAGCTTCGAATCAATGAGGTGTTAACAATAAAAATACAGTTAAAGTATCTTCCATTTATATGCCCTTATGACTAATTACCAGATGAACAATGAAAAGAATCATGCATTAGTTGATAAGATGTTGTGTGGACATAAACACTATGTTTGCCAGCAGCACATCATCTCATAAAGGATGTGTTGTCAATGCCATGGCACTGTAAAGGGACAGAATACACATACAGTATCAATGTAAGACATGTATGTACCCTAAAGAGCTTGCAATTTGTCACCTGAATCTTGCAGCTCCAACCACATATAGCATGAGTCAGAGCTGGAGATAAGCGATCCTGCCAAGGATTGGAACAGGTCAGAATTGCTGAACCCGCCAATCACCGATTTGATTGATGATCTTTGCCGAACCCATTGAATTCAATGGGAGGCAAAATGTATGTGTTATTACATGATATAGAGGGGCTGCAAATGGTGTAAGGGGGCTGCAAAAGAAATGAAATAAGGAGGGAATAAAGCAGGACATACCCAATCTTCCCCATGGCAGAAATGCTATTTCCAAGGCCGCTCATTATCCCTCATACATATTTACTGCTTTCCCCGCCCACTGGCCCCTCTGATTGGCTGCAGTCAGACTGCCCCCACACCCTCTCTGGCAGAGTGTGTGATTGGTTGGAATCACGAACGCTGTCAGTATCCTTAGACTGGTGTATAATAAATACATTTAAAAAATGGCGTGCGGTCTCCAATATATGAATATGAATATTAATATGAATATGAATGATACCAGAACAGATAAAGCCCATGGCTACAGGCTGCAGCCCCTAGTCATGAGCTTATCTTGGCTGTGTATCAAAATAAGAGGAACCACATGTGGCTTTTTTTAAAACAAATTATTTAAATAAAGAAATAATTTTAAAAAATGTTGTGCGGTCCCCCCCTATTTTGATACATAGCCAAAATAAAGCACAACAACTGGGGGCTGGTATTAAGGCTGAGGAGACCCATGCTTATTTGGCCACCCCAGCCTAAAATTAGCAACCTGCAGCGGCCCAGGATTGCCGCATCCATTTGATGCAATAATCCCAGAACTTTATCAGGCTCTCCTGGTGCACTTGAAATTGGGGAAATAAGGGGTTAATGAAAGCTAACAGCTGCCACTAAGTCCTAGATTAGTAATGGGGAGGGTTTATGAGACCCCTCCATTATTAATCTGTAAGTGAAAAGAAATAAACACAAACTCCGAAAAATCCTTTATTTGAAATAAAATACAAAAAACCTACCCTCTTTCACAATGTTATTAAACCCCAAAAGACCCAGGTACAACGTAATCCATACGAGGTCCCATGACAATTCCAGCTTTGCTACATCTGAACTGACAGAGTGCAGCCATAGAACATTACCACACCCTGTAACTTCAGGAAGAAACTGAGTAACAGCGATCAGTGGTAACTAGAGATGAGCGAATGCTGTAATATTCGTATTCGCTATACTTATAAGGAATACTTTGTAATATTTGTGTATTCATTACCAATAGCAAGTACAATGCAAGTCAAAAGGAAATGCGAGTAATTTTCTCCTGGACCAGAAAAAATGTCTGGGGGCCTGAGGAAAAGGCTGAAATGGACAGGAAAGTAATAAAACTGAATGGAGAAAGCCTGGACAATATACCTGCATGCATTTTTGACTCGCACATTGTTTTTGGGATCCCCTGAAGCCACATGGAAGAACTTCCGTGCGGCTTCAGTCTATTGGTGCCCCTGCAGTGTATGTTACACTGCCCTGGCCAGCCCTGCAGTGACTCACACAGCAGTGTGCGAGCAGCTTCGGGATGATGAGCGCCGACATCAGGAGGTTAGCTCAGATCATTTCTTGCTGTGACGATCTCTGCTGAACTTGTGACATCAGTGCTCGTCACTGACTTCCATGCTGCCATGTTCTCACATCAAGTCTCGCGGGTGGCCCAAGACTGTGACTAGCGGTGATGTCACAGACTCACGGGACAGTTTGCATGAGAACGCGGCAGCCATGGAACTCAGTGATGAGCACTGACATTACGAGTAACCTCATGACGTCAGCTCTCGTTATGCCCTGCAGTGACCTGGCCTGACCTTATGATGTTAGCTCAGCCCACTGCACTGCTCTTCCAGCCAATGGGGAACATTCTGTTCTTCATTGACTAGGACAGTGAGTATGGTATGGATTGTCATGGAACCCCCTTATTGGATTACACCAGACCTGGATTTGTTTTTTCTGTTCAATATATTGGTAAAAAAAGGAATGTTTTGGGGAGTGTTTCTTCAAAAAAATGTTTTGCTGTCTATTCTTTTTATTACTGACTGGGTTAGTGATGTCGAGTGTCTGACAGATGCCATGAAATCACTAATGCCAGGGCATGAGGCCAGGTGACATTACACAGCTGGTATCAACCCCATATATTACCACATTTGCCACCGCACCAGGGCAATGGGATGAGCTTGTGCAAATGCCAGGATTGGCACATCTAATGGATGGGCCACTTCTGGGGCGGCTGCAGCCTGCTATTTTAGGGCCGGGGAGTTTCCAATAACCATGGAGATCCCTAGTCTGAGAATACCAGACCACAGCTATCCACTTTACCGTGACTGGTGATCCAATTTGGGAGGGAGCCCACGTTTCTTGTTTAAAAGTATTTATTTAATTTAATTTAATTTAAAATAACAGGGGGGGTGCCCTGTGTCTTGGATTACCAGCCAAGGTAGAGCTGCCAGCCCTTGCTTGCAGGCTGCCGCTATTTGGTTTACCTCCGCTGTGTACAAAAAAATAGGGGGGAACCCACATCATTTTTTTGGGAAAATAATTAATTTGTGGCTAGAAACAAAACTAAACACCCTTTATTACCTCATGAAAGGCACTAAAGGATGCAAGATTCCGAAATGCAGATGAGTGGGACATTATATATATCTTTCTTTTTATCTATCTACAGTATCCATCCATCCAGTTATTTATCTACCCAGCTATCTATCTTTCTAGCTTTTGACTGTATGTATCCCTCCTTCCATTTTTTTTTGTGGTCCGCAAAAATAAAAAACGTAAGGCACATGGGTGTAAAGCAGACTGTAAATAAAATATAACGGATGCGGTTGTCACTTGGATGTGCATTGTTTAAAAAAAATTAGCACTATGGCCTGAGTCATGGTTGACACAGGGAGTCACCATCACAAGCAAGGTCCTCCAATAACAAGTAGTGTTTAGGCTTGAGTAGGAGTACTGTCCTGGTTTGTCCGACACTGCACAATGTGCATAGTGTTTACAAAAATTAGCCCTATGGGCTGAGTCATGGTTGACACGGGAAAGAAACAGCTTTATATGGAAAATATTAGACGTTAACAGCAGTAGTCAAAATTAACATTTTGGGGAATTTAGTTTTGTTTGCTCTCATCTGAAGGGATTGTAAACTGTGGAGAAATCCAGTCCTTGTTGAATTTAATCAGAGTAAGTCTGTCTGCATTTTCTGTAGAGAGACATGAGGGCCTATCAGTAATGATTGCCGCAGCAGAACTAAAACCACACTCTGACATCACACTAGCAGCCGGGCAGGCCAGCACATCTAAGGCATATAAAGAGAGGTCAAGCCAAGTATTCAGCTTGAACACCCAATAATTAAAGGGAACTGAAGTGTCAGAAAGGACGCAGGTATAACCACTTAAGTACCCCTTGACCATGCAACGTCTCCCTCCTTGGCATTGTTACAGGCACAGATAGCCCTTGCTGATGTCCTGGTTTATTGAAAATGGCCCAGTTTGCACACATTTTCCCCCCACCTCATTTGGACCTGGTGTTGGTGTCTCTCCCTTGGTGTTGAAAAGAGCTGGTAACTCTGCCGCCAGCGTTGTCTGATGGTGATGTTTTCATCAACTGATCTGCAACGACCCTCATTGTGCAATCCTTTGGTGAATCCAAAAAGAGAAAAAGAAATTTCTCCTTGTACCATGGGTCCAAAATGTGGCCAACCAGTATAGGTTGTTGGATAAAATGTGTATCACGCGAGGGTCTTGACACAGACACTTACCCATGACATGTGGCCCAAGCTGCAAATAGGCAAAGGTTCTGTATCCCCACCAGTATTAACAATACCCATTCTCTCCTCACACTGATTCGGCTCCACTTACTCCACCTCCTCCTCTCCAGTTCATCCATGCTGGGCAGACATGAAGCTGAGGTTGAGAGTCTCCTGTGTAGCATTGGGAGTCCCTTTCGCAGCACAGAAAAACAAGTCTTCTTTCTCCTCATAAACACCCAATGCTGTCCCAGAATATTGGCTAGGCTTGGTAGTATCTCCCATTGGGAAATCTGTCTCTATAGGCACATGCTGGGCACTCAAAGTTTGAAATAATGCATTGATTGATTCAACAGACACAGCGGCGGGATGGTTAAGCTGATAATAGCCTCATCCCCACTCATGAGCTTGGTGCACTACTCAAAGTTCTCACGAACCTCACAAATGTCAGCAATAGAGATGAGCCACCCCCCTGGAGTTCGAGTTTGGTTCGTCGAACGGAGGCTCCATTCGTCGAATGTTCATCGAACATTCGATGAACCAATTCGAACCTTATTGAAAACAATGGGAGGCAAACACAAACACATAAAAACACATTATACATATACACATACAGTTAATAAACATTGCCATTACACTTACAGGTCCCCGCGACGCACCTGCACTCTGTCTCCCGCCGCTTTTCCTTCCGATAATCGCTGCGTCCTCCCGGTAGCCAGCACTGATGATAGGACCTTCTGTGACGTCATCATAGCCATGTGACCAGTCACGTGTCTATTATCTCATTGGCTACAGACTGGTCCCATGGCTAGACGTCATGCTAGGTCCTGTCAGTGGCACATGGTCGGCTTCCCCGTTCCTGCATGTGGGCGCTCTTTACAGAGTCAGCCCACATGCAAGGACTGGCTGCCACAGCCAGTGAATTGCGGCATCGGAAATCACGTAATGGGAGCACCGTTGCTATAGTAACCTGCCTGTTAGCGGTGACGTCACCGCTTACAGCCCGCAGCCTCTGCTCACTATCACTGAGTGATTAGACTGCACGGGGAGCAGCAGCGTCTTCCTCCCATGCAGTGCTGTCTGATGTAGTAGAGCTGCATGGGTTGAAGGAGAAAAAAAACAGCAGACCAGGATCGTGGAGGGATGAGAGGGAGGAATAAACATGGAGTCTCTAAGTGTGTCTGTGTATTTATTTCTATTAAAGTATTTTTTCTCTGTGTGGTGTCTTTTTTTTAACCCTTTATTGGAGATTCTTAATGGCCGGGTCAAACTTGCCTGACATTAACAATCTCTGGCTTAATACTAGCTAGTAAAACAAAGCTAGTATTAACGCATTATTACCCAGCAAGCCACCCGGCTTCAGGGCTGCTGGAAGAGTTGGACACAGCACCAGATGATGGCGCTTCTATGAAAGCGCCATTTTCTGGGGCAGCTGCGGACTGCCATTCACAGCAGAGGGGCCCAGAAACCTCGGACCAACCTGTGCTGCGGATTCCAATCCCCAGCTGCCTAGTTGTACCTGGCTTGACACAAAAATGGGGCGAAGCCCATGTGGTTTTCTTTTTAATTATTACATGAAATTCATGAAATAATTAAAAAAAGGGCTTCCCTATATTTTAAGTTCCCAGCCGGGTACAAATAGTCAGCTGGGGGTTGGGGACAGCCGTACTTACCTGCTGTACCTGGCTAGCATACAAAAATATGGCGAAGCCCAAATCCTTTTTGTTTTTTTAGTTTTTTGGCAAAAAAAAATAAAAAATGCTTCCCTGGATTTTCCATTGCCAGTGAAGGTAATACCAAGCACTGGGGTTAGCAGCCAGTAGCTGCTTGGATTACCCTTATCTAGCAATACAAAAAAATGGAGTGGGAGCCCACATATTTTTTTTTTAATTATTTATTTAAATAACTAAAAAAATAATGGGCTTCCCTGTATTTTGATTGCCTGACATCACAGTACTGTAAAAATAAATCATTAACAAAAAATGACGTAGTGCTCCTCTATATTTTTGATTCTCAGCGCAGATAAAGCAGACAGCTACGGGTTGCCACCCCCATCTGCCTGGCGTTACCTTGGCTGGCAATCAAAATACAGGGAAGCCCATTAATTTTTTTTATTTAAAAAAATAGTAAAAAAAAAAAAAGACGTGGGGTCCCCCTATTTTTGATATCCAGCTAGGGTAAAGCAGACGGCTGTAGCCTGAAACCACAGCTGGCAGCTTTACCGTGGTTGGTGATCCAATGTGGAGGTCACCCCAGGCTCTTTTTTATAATTATTTTATAAATAATATTAATTACAAAAAAAAGTAGGGTCCCCCCAAATTGGATCACCAGCCAAGGTAAAGAGGACAGCTGTGGTCTGGTATTCTCAGGGTGGGAAGGTCCATACTTATTGGCCTTTGACAGCCTAAAAATAGCAGGCCGCAGGCGCCCCAGAAGTGGCGCATCCACTAGATGCACCAATCCTGGCGCTTCACCTCAGCTCATCCAGTGCCCTGGTATAGTGGCAAACGGGGTAATAAATGGGGTTGATACTAGCTGTAAGGTCACCTGACATCAAGCCCAGCAGTTTGTGATGTCATGGCGTCTATCAGATACCCGACATCACAAACTGTCAGTACTAACAAAAAAAATAGACAACAAAAAAATGTATTTGAAAAAACACTCCCCAAAACATTCCCTCTTTCACCAGTTTATTGTAAGGAAAAAAAATAAGGTGTCCCAGAATGACTCTGGACTGTCTAGAATATGGGGGCCACGCTCAGGGAACGTATCCCCCATTTTCTAGGAGTGCAGACCCTCCATGTGAGGAGTGTGGGGGCAATGAATCTGCACCCACTCTCCCCGGGTCCACAGCAGCAGAGTCTATGTTGTAACTGTTTCTACCAAAGCTGCAATGCCCTGCTCATGAGGTAAGGGCATGCCTAATTAGGAGAACTATTCTACACTTCCAAATATTGGTTTTTGCTGATATTATTACTATTCCACCTACTATATATTGGGGATAGGATCTTGGAGATGGAATACCCCTTTAAGTCCAGTTATCCTGCTGAATGAATACTAAACAACAGAGCTCACTATTTAGACATGTTATTTTGTGGCGTATAACGGACTCTCATGTTTGGTATTCATTCAGCAGGGCAGCAGATATAGCAAATACCTACATTTGGAAATTTAGTATAGCTCTCCTTATTAACTATGTTCCTTACCTCATGAGCAGGGCATTGCAGTAGCTTACATATGCATGGTTACCACCATTGATAGAGACAGTGGGTTGCTCTTGGTCATAACTGTTGCTACCAAAGCTTCAATGCCCTGTTCATGAGGTAAGGGCATGCCTAATCAGGAGAACTATACTACATTTCCAAAAAAAAGGTATTTACTAATATTATTGCTATTACACATTGTTACGGTTGCTGCGAGCACTGGAGACTATGTCCAGATTTCTTGCTACTGCACATGTGCGAGCGCTGGAGACTAAGTCCAGATTTCTGCAGCCAAACGAGAACAAGTCCTGCACTGCCTGCCCTCAATTTACCTTTTGGTTCAGTGGCTCACGTGCTGATGGTTATCATGTGGCGCTGGTTTCAGGCGCAGCGTGCTGGTCGGTAGCAGACAGCTAGGGGATCCAACAGCAGGGAGACGAAAAATTTTCGTCTCCCTGCTGTTAAGTCCAGATTTCTTGCTACTGCACATGTGCGAGCGCTGGAGACTAAGTCCAGATTTCTTGCTACTGCACATGTGCGAGCGCTGGAGACTAAGTCCTATCTTGGAGCCATTGCACATGTGCAGGTGACATCATCGCTGACACGAGGTCACATGTCTCTGACATCTTCTATGCCGATTGGTCGCTGGTCATGTGCTTGTGACGCCTTGCTCGGTGATAGGCCAGCATGACGTCACTCTTGTCGTTCTGGCAGCGGATTGGCTCTGGTGTCCTCCATCTTGGATGAGGCACAGAGTCTATATAAGACCCTGACACACGCCGCATGGCGCTCAGTCCTCTTGGTTCATGCATGAGGGTAGACGCCCTGTGCACGTTCCTCTAGGCATTCCTCTGTCTATGCTAGGTGAGCGCTACCGGCAGGGTAGCGTTCTTATACCTTACAGCTTCGGCTGCTGTCCGTATCCTTACCTCTTAGGGGAGCGGACATAGGCAGGTGCCTGAGGCACATGGTCTGGCTGGGCCTTGTGATTCGACTCGTAGGTGGACGTTGCCGCTAGGGTAACGTTCCTTATACTGCGTCTGGCAGTTGTTCGTATCCTCGCACACTAGGGGAGCGAACAGAGGTAGGAGCTTTGTGCGGCTTACGCTGCTGTTCGTCTCTTTTGCACCACTAGAAGAGCGGACCTAGGCAGGTGCCATATCTAGTGGTTCGTTTCCTCGCACACTAGTGGAGCGAACGCAGGTAGGAGCTTTGTGCGGCTTACGCTGCTGTTCGTCTCTTTTGCACCACTAGAAGAGCGGACCTAGGTAGGTGCCATTTCGCACACATTGCCTTTGTCTCTGTGAATATTAACAGAGATCATTCCACACACCCTCCAAGTAAGGGAGGAATTGCTTTACTTACTTATTATATCCTTCTGTGAGTTAACAGAGGTATTGCACTCTGCCATAGTCTGCAGCAAAGTCTTTGCACGGTGGACCCTGACTGTCTGATACTCATTTAGGTTATTATCAGACAGCCCCCCGTAACATTAGGACTGAGCCAAGGGTCTGGCAGTTATGGCAGAATATCAGCAGTTACACCATTACATACAAGTACTTGAGTCACGGCTCAAGAGTATAGAGGATAAACCTCAGACCATGGTGACAGCTGCACATGATCCTCGACTTGCTCTGCCAAACAGATATTCTGGCGATGCCAGATCATGTCGTGGTTTCATTAGTCAGTGTCAGATACACCTAGAGGTCAACTCTTCTCGCTTCTCTACGGAGAGGTCCAGAGTAGGCTTTATCATCTCCTTACTTCAGGACAAAGCCTTAGAATGGGCGACTCCCCTATGGGAGCGCTCTGATGTGGTTACTCTGAGACATCAAGACTTTCTTGATGCTCTTAAGGCGGTATTCATGGGTCCGCAGGTTACCCATGATGCGGCCCTGAGACTGTTAGATCTATCTCAGGGTTCGTTATCCACTAGTTCTTATGCCATTGCTTTTAGAACTCTGGTGGCAGAACTAGATTGGCCAGAGAAGGTGTTGATTCCTATCTTCTGGAGAGGGTTGGCAGGCTATGTCAAGGATGCTCTTGCTACTCGTGAGGTCCCTGCTTCTCTGGAGGACTTGATCACAGTAGCAACGAGGATCGATGTACGCCATAAGGAACGTAGACTCGAGGTCTCTTCCTCACGCCCTAAGCCTCGGGTTATTCCAGTTGTTGAGGGTCCACTACCATCTTCCTCAGCATCTGAAACATCTCCCACTCCTATGGAGTTAGGTCATACGTCCTCCAGACTACGCAAGTCTGGTCCTCCTATATGTTACGTATGTCGTCAGGCTGGGCACTATGCCAACAAGTGTCCTAGTCGTCAGGGAAACTCCCTGGCCTAGTAACCATTAGAGGGGGGTTACTAGAGACGTCTTCTGCACCCTCTAAGTGTTGTATCCCAGGTCAGCTCTCGTTATCTGAGAATACATGGCCTATTATGGCTTTTGTGGATTCCGGAGCTGACGGGACTTTTGTGTCCTCAGGATTTGTAAAGGGACACAATATTCCATCTATCATGTTAGAGGCGCCTATTCCTGTCCGTGTTGTTAATGGAACTATGTTGTCTGACTCCATTACATTGAGGACAGTTCCCTTGCGCCTTTCCCTGTCTCAGGGTCACATAGAGGAGATTTCTTTTCTTGTTTTGCCTGAGGGTATAGACGACGTCCTTCTGGGTCTTCCATGGCTTCGGACTCATGCTCCTCACATTGACTGGGAGTCTGACAGCATTATTAGTTGGGGTTCGAAATGTCAGTCCCGATGTCTTCCCTTACCACCTAAGGTCATTGCGGTTGCATCTACTGATCTCTCTCCCATACCTACACCCTATCTGGATTTCGCTGACGTGTTCTCCAAACAGGGTGCTGAGGTTCTTCCACCCCATAGGCCGTATGACTGTGCCATAGACCTTATCCCAGGTTCGGTTCCACCTAAAGGCAGGGTTTACCCCCTGTCGATACCTGAGTCGGAGGCCATGTCGACCTATATAAGAGAGAGTTTAGAGAAGGGGTTCATTCGTAAGTCTGTCTCTCCCGCGGGAGCTGGGTTTTTCTTTGTTCGGAAGAAAGAGGGTGATTTGCGTCCCTGCATAGATTACAGGGGTCTCAACGCAATCACAATAAAGAACAAATACCCATTACCTTTAATTTCGGAGCTCTTTGACATACTGAGAGGAGCTCAAGTTTTTACGAAGTTGGATCTGCGGGGTGCGTATAACTTGGTACGAATTCGAAAGGGTGACGAATGGAAGACCGCTTTTAACACCCGAGACGGTCACTATGAATACCTCGTCATGCCTTTTGGGTTATGTAATGCACCCGCAGTATTTCAGGACTTTGTAAACGATGTGTTCAGGGATTTACTGTTATCCTCAGTAGTGGTGTATCTGGACGACATCCTGATTTTTTCTCCTGATCTGGAGACTCATCGTCAGGATGTCGTTCGTGTCCTTTCCCGTTTAAGAGAGCACTCATTGTTTGCTAAACTCGAGAAATGTGTATTCGAGCAGTCCTCATTGCCTTTTTTGGGTTACATTATCTCACAAGAGGGCCTGGCTATGGATCCTGTGAAGCTCTCTGCTGTCCTGCAATGGTCCGAACCTCATTCCTTGAAGGCGGTGCAACGCTTCTTAGGATTCATAAATTATTACAGGCAGTTCATACCCCATTTTTCTACTTTGGTGGCCCCTTTGGTGACCTTGACTAAGAAAGGTGCTAATCCCAAAGCCTGGTCTACTGAGACATCTCAGGCTTTTGAGGCAGTAAAAAGACACTTTTCAACTGCTCCCGTTCTTCAAAGACCCGATGAGAGTAAGCCCTTCCTCTTAGAGGTTGATGCCTCTTCAGTGGGTGCTGGTGCGGTCTTGTATCAAAAGAACGGTGCAGGTAGAAAAAGGCCATGTTTCTTCTTTGCTAAAACCTTTTCACCGGCAGAGAGAAACTATACCATTGGGGATAGGGAACTGCTCGCCTTGAGATTAGCCTTGGAGGAGTGGCGTCACTTGCTGGAAGGAGCGAAACATCCTTTCCAGGTCTATACAGACCATAAGAATCTGACGTACTTACAAACCGCTCAGCGTCTGAATCCTCGCCAAGCCCGCTGGTCCTTGTTTTTCTCCCGCTTTCACTTCTCCATCAACTATCTGTCTGGGAGTAAGAATAACAAGGCAGACGCCCTGTCTCGCTCTATGCTTTCTACCCAGGAAGAGACCTACGAACCTCGTCTTATCCTTCCCTCCAGGGTTTTTCATACGCTCTCCCCTGTGACGTTAGACCAAATCCCACCGGGCAAGACCTTTGTTCCGCCTGATCGACAGAATGATATACTGTCATGGGCCCACACCTCAAAGGTGGGTGGGCATTTTGGTATTAGGCGGACACGAGAGTTACTGGAGAGGTGGTATTGGTGGCCAAACTTAGCCAGCCACGTCAAGAGATATGTCGGTTCCTGCTACTCGTGTGCTCGCAACCGTCCATTACGGCAGAGACCGGCTGGGCTCTTGCATCCTTTACCAGTGCCAAATAGACCATGGGAGGTGGTAGGCATGGACTTTGTGGGTGATCTTCCATGTTCACAGGGACATAGATTTGTGTGGGTCATTACGGACCATTTCTCCCGGATGGTTCATCTCGTACCGTTATCGAGAATCCCATCTTCCAGGGTACTAGCCAAACTATTCCTCAAGCATGTCTTTAGGCTTCACGGGATGCCAGATCGTATCATTTGTGATAGAGGCCCGCAATTTACTTCCCGTTTCTGGCGAGATCTTTGTAGCCTTCTGCAAATTGAGTTGAATCTATCTTCGGCATACCATCCGGAGACCAATGGTTTGGTTGAGCGTACCAATCAATCCATGATTATATACCTTCGACACTTTGTTGCTTAGAACCACGATAACTGGTCCTCCCTCCTACCCTGGGCAGAATTTGCCCTTAACAATTCGCTGGCTGAGGCCACTGGGAAGACACCGTTCGTACTCAATAATGGGCAACACCCTAGGGTACCGGTACCGTTTCCCGCTGCTGCACCTCCTCCTCTTGTGGCCGACTGGGCAACTAATGCCAGAGAGGTTTGGGATCGGACTCAAGAGTCAATCCAAGCAGCTAAGGACCGTATGAAGACGGTATCCGATCGGTTTCGTCGCCCGGCTCCTGTCTTTTCTCCAGGGGACTTTGTGTGGCTCTCTGCAAAAAACGTGAAACTTAGAGTGAGCTCTGTCAAATTTGCTCCTCGCTTCCTGGGTCCTTATGAGGTTCTTCGACAGGTAAATCCTGTAGTCTACCAATTGAAGTTACCCGTCCATCTTAGGATCCATGACAAATTCCATGTTTCACTGCTAAAGCCGGCAATTTTACCTCACGCTCGTGAAGTGCACTCTCCTGCTTCTGATTCCTCTCGCTCTAGCTATGAGGTACGAGCCATAGTTGGTTCTAAGATGGTTAGAGGGCGCAGGTTCTTCTTGATAGATTGGGAGGGCTACGGCCCGGAACATCGCTCTTGGGAGCCTGAGGAGGCTGTCCATGCTCCCGACTTAGTTGCCGATTACCTGCGTCGCCGGGAGGGGGGCCCTTGAGGCGGAGGTACTGTTACGGTTGCTGCGAGCACTGGAGACTATGTCCAGATTTCTTGCTACTGCACATGTGCGAGCGCTGGAGACTAAGTCCAGATTTCTTGCTACTGCACATGTGCGAGCGCTGGAGACTAAGTCCAGATTTCTTGCTACTGCACATGTGCGAGCGCTGGAGACTAAGTCCTATCTTGGAGCCATTGCACATGTGTGGGTGACATCATCGCTGACACGAGGTCACATGTCTCTGACATCTTCTATGCCGATTGGTCGCTGGTCATGTGCTTGTGACGCCTTGCTCGGTGATAGGCCAGCATGACGTCACTCTTGTCGTTCTGGCAGCGGATTGGCTCTGGTGTCCTCCATCTTGGATGAGGCACAGAGTCTATATAAGACCCTGACACACGCCGCATGGCGCTCAGTCCTCTTGGTTCATGCATGAGGGTAGACGCCCTGTGCACGTTCCTCTAGGCATTCCTCTGTCTATGCTAGGTGAGCGCTACCGGCAGGGTAGCGTTCTTATACCTTACAGCTTCGGCTGCTGTCCGTATCCTTACCTCTTAGGGGAGCGGACATAGGCAGGTGCCTGAGGCACATGGTCTGGCTGGGCCTTGTGATTCGACTCGTAGGTGGACGTTGCCGCTAGGGTAACGTTCCTTATACTGCGTCTGGCAGTTGTTCGTATCCTCGCACACTAGGGGAGCGAACAGAGGTAGGAGCTTTGTGCGGCTTACGCTGCTGTTCGTCTCTTTTGCACCACTAGAAGAGCGGACCTAGGCAGGTGCCATATCTAGTGGTTCGTTTCCTCGCACACTAGTGGAGCGAACGCAGGTAGGAGCTTTGTGCGGCTTACGCTGCTGTTCGTCTCTTTTGCACCACTAGAAGAGCGGACCTAGGTAGGTGCCATTTCGCACACATTGCCTTTGTCTCTGTGAATATTAACAGAGATCATTCCACACACCCTCCAAGTAAGGGAGGAATTGCTTTACTTACTTATTATATCCTTCTGTGAGTTAACAGAGGTATTGCACTCTGCCATAGTCTGCAGCAAAGTCTTTGCACGGTGGACCCTGACTGTCTGATACTCATTTAGGTTATTATCAGACAGCCCCCCGTAACACACATACTATATATTGGGGATAGGATCTTAGAGATGGAATACCCCTTTAAGTCCAGTTATCCTGCTGAATGAATACTAAACAACAGAGCTCGCTATTTAGACATGTTTTCTTGTGGCGTATAACGGACTGTCATGTTTGGTAGTCGTTTAGCAGGGCAACTATAAAAGCAAATACCTCCATTTGAAAATGTAGTATAGCTCTCCTGATCAATTATGTTCCTTACTTCATGAGCAGGGCATTGAAGTAGCTTACTGATGCATGGTTACTGCCACTCACTGTGTCTGAACACAGGAAACTGAGCTGACAGCCGCTCTGTGCATGCGACAGCGTCTATTGTTAAGGAGGGGGCTGCGGTGGATCGACGCTGCACAGGTACTGTGGGACACCGGGAAACACCGGTGGTGTTATAGGGGGTGACCTGGCAGGGCATGGGGAGGACTTTTCTGTTGCATGTGTCATGGCACATGCGACAGAAATCAGCGGACTAGGGCGAATGCAGCTGGCGCGCTTCTGTGCACGCGGCCATCTTGGATTTCCAGGAGGGGGTCGGGAGGGGGGCACTTTGGCGACACCGGGGGACTGGAGGGGACCGGGGAGGAGATTTATCTCCCATCTGAGATGTTTGTTCATGCCAGATGGGAGATAAATAATTTTTTACCGGCGCTGTCATTTACTGTAAAGTGATCATCGGTATACGGTGTATACCGGTGATCACGTGAGCGGGGACCGGAAAAACTGGCCTAAATCATGATCTCCAGGGTCTCGGCTACCCCCTGAAACCCCAGAGATTTTCTGACGCTGGAGGGCGCTATTCACTTATTTCTGCCTGCTGTTTATAAACGGCAGATCAGAATAAGGCTACATTCACACGACCGATCCGTTTTTGCGGTCCGCAAAAAACAGTCCGTTTTCTTCACGAGTGCATCTGTGTGGCATCCGTTTCCATTCCGTATACGGTCCGTATGTCATCTGTTTGTCATCCGTGTGCCTTCCGTTTTTTTGCGTACTGCAAAAAAACTGAAGGAGGGAAAATACATAAATTTACCCAGGATCCATAGCTTCAACCTACCTGAGGCGGTCGCATGTTCACTCCAGTGCCATTTTCTACTATTTTTCACAGCGTAGAGCGCTCTGGTGATTTTCCTGTGCTTGTACACTTGATATCAGTCTTTCCTGTCATTATAATGGCAGAAAGACTCATAATGTCCCACTCTCCTGCATTTTGTAATTTTGCACCCTTTGGTGCCTTTTATGTGGCACTAAGGGGTGCTTAGCCTTGTATTTAGCAAAAAAAAAAAAATACAAAATGACGTGGGATTCCCCCTATTTTTGATAGCCAGCTAGGGTAAGCAGACGGCTGCAGCCTGCAGACCACAGCTGGCAGCTTCACCTTGGCTGGTAATCCAAAACAGAGGGCACCCCACGCTGTTATTTTAAATTAAATAAATAATTTTTAAAGAAAACACGTGGGGGTCCCCCCAAAATTGGATCACCAGCCAAGTTAAAGCAGACAGCTGGGGTCTGATATTCTCAGACTAGGGAGGTCCACTGTTATGGGACACTCCCCAGCCTAAAAATAGCAGGCCGCAGCTGCCCCAGAAGTGGCGCATCCATTAGATATGCCAATCCATGTGCTTCGCCCCATCTCATACCGTTGCCCTGGTGCGGTGGCAAGCAGGGTAATATTTGGGGTTAATACCAGATGTGTAATGTCACCTGGCAGCAAGCCCTGTGGTTCGTGATGTCAGGCGTCTATCAGAATCCCGACATCACCAACCCAGTCAGTAATAAAAATAAAATAGACGACAAACACATTTTTATTTGAAAAAACACTCCTCAACACATTCCCTCTTTCACCAATTTATTAGAAAGAAAAACAAATCCAGGTCTGGTGTAATCCAAGGGGGTCCCACGATGATCCATACCATAGTCAATGTCCCAGTCAATGAAAAATTGAATGTTCCATATTGGCCTGGGAGAGCAGTGCAGTGACCTGAGCTTACATCAATAGGTCAGCCCAGGTCACTGCAGGGCATGACGAGCGCTGCTGTCAGGAGGTTAGTGAGGTACATTACCTGTGGTGATCGCTGCACTCCTGACAGCAGCGCTATCACTGAGTCCAATGACCGCGCCTTCACAAATAAAGTATCGCGAGCGGCCTGTGACGGCACCACTAGTCACAGTCTCGGGTCGGCAGCGAGAGGAGATGTGACAAGTGGCGGCCACGGAAGACAGTGACAGTGCTGACGCCAGGAGGGCAGGACTTCATAACCTCCTGACGGCAGCGCTTGTCATCCCCGCGGCTGCTGACACTGCAGTGTGGGCAGCTGCGGACACATTACAGTGCGGGCAGCTGCGCACACTGCTGAGCGGGCAGCCACGGGGCTGGGGCTGGGGCTGGAGCGGGACACAGACTGCAGTGGCATCCGACGAAAGTCACACGGAAGTGCTTCTGTGTGACTTCCAGGGATTTTTGCACACGTAGCCAGAGTATACATCGGGTTACTAAGCAAAGCACTTTGCTTGGATACCCGATATTTACCCTGGTTACCAGCTTGCCGCAGGCTGCCAGCGATGGCTCCCTGCACACGCAGCTGTATAAAGCTACAGTTACGTTTTTGGTGATCGAACCGTTCTCGAACGTAACTTGAACTGCCGAAGTTTTAGCAAATCGTTCGAGTTCGTCGAACGACTCGAACACCCCCCCAAAATCACTCGAACGTGAAATTGGCGAACAGTTCGACTCGAACATCGCTCAACTCTAGTCAGCAATCCACACCCACTCAACAGTTGTTATGTGTGGTGGCTGACTCTCAGTCTGACGGGCATGTTGAAGCTGGTATTCAGCTACTGCCCTCTGCTGCTCAGTAATCCTCACCAACATATAGAATGTAGAGTTCCTTCGCGTTGGCAGGTCACATATGAGTCGATGACTTGGCAAATTAAAGCACTTTTGCAGTGCTGTAAGACCAGCAAAAGTGGTAGAGGAAGGGCAAAAATGGGCACTAATATAACGCACCTTCTCAAGTAGGTATGGTAAGTCAGGGTATGTTTTCATACATTTCTGAGCAACTAGGCATGGCACATGTACCAGCCAACCTTTAAAGCTGCCACCAGGTTATGCCTAATGTCGCAAACGACCAGGCCAGGTTGGAGGTGCAGAAATGAGAGCCACTGATCGGTCAGCTGTTTTATACATTGCCACATGTAGTGCAGTGTGTGGTTTGTGACCTAAACAGATCAGCTTCAGAAGAGCGTGTTACCGCTTTGCCGATGCGCTGCTGCACAGATCCCTGCTTGGCAGTGATGGGGAGGGTAATTCAGCCCAAGATGAGGAGCAGGAGGAGAAGGGGAGATAAGAAGTGGCATGTGATGAGGCAGAAGGTTGGTAGACGTTGGGCCTGCTATTCTTAGCGTGGGTAGGATGTGTGATGTTACTTTGTCCCAGCATCCAGCAGGCTCATTCAGTGTGTCATGACAGATATTTATCGTCCCTGTTCACAACAACTTGTCCACTTGTCTGTTGTTAGGTGTACATCCCCAGTTATGGCATTGGTCAAAGCACGGTTGAGATTGTTTAACACGTGCTTGTGTTAAGGCCCCCTCACATGCAGAGATAAATCTTTGGCAGATCTGTAGGTTGCAGTGAAATCATGGACATATTGTTCCATTTGTACACAGCCACAAACCTGGCACTGATTGTCCACAATTTCACTGCAACCACAGATCTGCCGCAGATTTACCTCTGTGTGTGACAGGGCCTTAATGTGGGCACGGCACAACGGGCAAAATAGTGGCAGCTGGAAACACTGTATCGTGGGGCAGCCACAGCCAGGAAATCATGGAAACACTGTTTCCATAAGCCTAAACGGCAACATCAACATGGCTAGCAATTTGGCAATGTGCAAGTTTAGGTTTGGTGTCTGTGGGTACATGGATGGGTATTTAATATATGCTTCCTTTCCAAGATCTTAGGCATGGACAACTGGACGCTTCCCTAGGACAAGGAAGTGGATGTAATTGATGTTTGCTGTGTCTGTTCATTTGCACCTTGTGGACAGCATGTATGAACGCCTGTTTCCTGGATAGCAGATTGTGAAGAATGAAGCACAGGTGACATAGCAGTGGTTTCACCCACAGACACAAATTTGGTACCCTGGTGTTCTGCCCACCTACTAGTCTGCTTGGCTACCATGTGGTTCTGCATACTGGTGGTGCACAGGTTGTCTTTGCACTGGCCTCTACTTAACTTGGTAAGGCAGATGCTACAGATTACAATGTTTTTCTCTGAAGGACTTTCAGAAAAAAGATTCCAGACAGCGGCTGAATGCCCCCTTGCCCTGACTTGGGCCACAGTGGGGGGGCTCTTGTGAACAGTTGACCCAGTTCTCACTCTGGGGAAACCTCTACCCCTTGATGCCTGTGTTGGTGCTACATATCCATCTTCCTCTGTGTTGCTGTGCTGGCTATGCCTGTCAATGAACCAAGTCAGAGCAGTGGACTCATAATCGACCACCTCATCTTCTATCTCATCCTCCTTCCCAGTTGAGATTGTAGGTTGACCTGATGGCAACTGTGTCTCATTGTCATCAGCCTCTGCTTCTGGGAACAGTAAATCAAGTTTTTCAAAGTGGCTTTCTTCTGGCCATAGGTTCTCAAATATTTGCGCATCAACGCAATACTTGTGCACCATCTCCTCACGTCCTTTTTCAATGCTGCATGGCGAGAGACCAGAGCCAACCAAAGGATACGTACAAAGCATATCCTCAGAGTGGCTAATCTTGGGGTCATATGTCTCCTGTGATGGATGAAGGGGGAGGAAGGAGGACCAGGTTCAGGATTGGATGGTCAAGCATTCTGTGTATCCACAGTAGACTATGTGGTTGTGGAAGATTGGTTGCTGCTTGACAAATGTGAAGAGGCCTTGCCTGCCATACAAGAATCTGCTCTCGCTCTTCTGGCTTCCACACACATTTACATTTCAGACTGGGAAGTTTGGCAAGGAACAGAGTTGATGCATCAAACATCTTCTGACCTGACAAAGACTCAGTGCCTTGTCGCCCAAAACTGAAAACACCACGCCCACGTCCACGTCCCTGTTCCTTAACAACTGTCTTTTTGTCATTTTGGGTTTTGCTGACATGTTTAAAGATGTTGATAGCCAAAGCCAAGCAAACTTTGACCCCAAAAATATTGTGGAGAACGTATAATTGAGTACTTTGTACCAGGTAGCACAAAATGGTACAGTCCTGCTTTGTATTTGCAAAAGCCACTAGCAACGTATTAATGTGGCTGATCTGGATGCCTCAAGGCAGGCTGTGAACCCCTAAATATTGTGGAAACAGGACCAGTGTGTTTACTATATCAGGCAGCATTGATTGTTAGAGTACTGCTTTTTAATTATTTGCAAAAGCCACTAGCAACATACTAATGTGGCTGATGAGGACGGACGGTACAAGTCAGGCTGTGAACCGTTTAATATTGTGGAAATAGTAACGAATGGTGCGTTTAGTGTATCAGGCAGCACAAAATGCTAGAGTACTGCTTGCTTGTAACTAATTGCAAAAGCCACTAGCAATCTATTAATGTGGCTGATGTGGACAGACGGCACAAGTCAGGCTGTGAACCCCTAAATATTGTGGCAACAGGACCACTGGATTTAGTGTATCAGCACAAAATGGTAGAGTTTGGTTTTGTAATTGCAAAAGACACTAGCAACGTATGGCTTTGTGCATTTTTTTGCCAAGTGATGCAGATTTGCTGCTAAAATTTTTGCACCATATTACTGCACCCAATCTACACCTCTTGGAAAAGAAAAGCATCAAAACTGCATGCGTTATGATGTGTTTTGATGCATTTTTTTTACCAGGAAGTATAGATTTAATGAAGGAACATACTGTGGAATTTTCAGCAGCAAATCTCCATTCTTGACAAAAAAAGCAGTTTTACGTGAGGAGATGCAGGTCTGTGAACTCGATGACCTTATCTCAGGTGAGGTTACTGAGTTCATTGAGGTCTTATGAGGTCAGGTTACCTGCAATCACAGGTGGAGGATTGTTTGAGCCTCCAACTTTACCACAAATAACCTGAGTGACGTCAATGCTAATCGCTGAGGCTTAGTCTCTGCCTGAAGTTACAGCATGCAGTCATGTTCTATGGCCGCAAGCTCTCAGTTCAGATATAGCAGAGCTGGAATTGTAATGGGACCTCATGTGGATTATGTTGGACCTGGGTCTTTTCGCGTTTAATACATTTTTGAAAGTGGGATTTTTTGTATTTTATTTCAAATATAGGATTTTTTCGGTGTTTGTGTTTATTTCTTTTCATTTACAGATTAGTAATGGGAGGGTCTTACAGACTCTCCCCATTTCTAATCTAGGGCTTAGTGGTAACTGTGAGCAGTCATTAACCCCTTATTACCGCTATTGCTGTTGCACCAGGTCAATCGGGAAAAGCCAAGTAATGTTCTGGGATTGTCGCATCTAATGAATGCAGCAATCCTGGGTGGCTGCAGGTTTTTTTTAATTATTTATTTATTTTTCTTTTAGAAAAAAAGCTGCTTGTGGTTCCTCTTACTTTGATACACATCCAAGATAAGCACATGGCTAAGGGGTGCTTCACACACAGCGAGCTCGCTGCCGAGATCGCTGCTGAGTCACGCTTTTTGTGACGCAGCAGTGACCTCATTAGCGATCTCGCTGTGTGTGACAATGAGCAGCGATCTGGCCCCTGCTGCGAGATCGCTGCTCGTTACACACAGCCCTGGTTCGTTTTCTTCAAAGCCGCTCTCCCGCTGTGACACACAGATCGCTGTGTGTGACAGCGAGAGAGCGACAAATGAAGCGAGCAGGAGCCGGCATCTGACAGCTGAGGTAAGCTGTATCCAAGATAAACATCGGGTAACCAAGGTGGTTACCCGATATTTACCTTAGTTACGAGCCTCTGCAGCTCTCACGCTGCCTGTGCTGCCGGCTCCGGCTCTCTGCACATGTAGCTGCTGTACACATCGGGTTAATTAACCCGATATGTACTGTAGCTATGGTAGGAGAGCAAGGAGCCAGCGCTCAGTGTGCGCGGCTCCCTGCTCCCTGCACACACAGCTGTGCGCTGGTAACTAATGTAAACATCGGGTAACCATACCCGATGTTTACCTTAGTTACCAGTCTCCGCAGCTTCCAGACGGCAGCTCCGTGCAAGCGCAGCGTCGCTTGCACGTCGCTGCTGGCTGGGGGCTGTTCACTGGTCGCTGGTGAGATCTGCCTGTTTGACAGCTCACCAGCGACCATGTAGCGATGCAGCAGCGATCCTGACCAGGTCAGATCGCTGGTCGGATCGCTGCTGCATCGCTAAGTGTGAAGGTACCCTTAGGGTTGCAGCCTGTAGCCATGGGCTTTATCTGCGCTGATATCAATATATGGGGGACCGCACACCATTCTTTTACACGAGCCTAAGGACGCAGACAGTGGGTGTGATTCCAACCAATCAGAGACATTGTCACAGAGGGTGGGGCACTGTCTGACTGCACCAATCAGAGTAGCTGGTGAGTGGGGAAAACAGGGAATGTGTATGAGGGATAATGAGCTGTCCCAGAAGTAGCATTGCATCCGCGTGGAGACTCAGTAAGTATGACTTGCATACATGTAATGTACCGATCCAAGCCGATCATTTCCGACTTTTTGGTGAAATGTTTGGTTTTCCAATCCCGACAAGGATCTTACGATTTTGAAATGTCCCGATCTTTTTCGATCAACATCGCTCATCTCTTGTCAGAGACTGGTTTCATTTTTGCCAGGTATTTTTTTTATCTGGAATGTTGGAGAAGAATAGATGTAAACAAAACTCATTCGGACCTGCCCCTAGACGGCTCGTCCCAGTGTAACTGCAGGTGATGGACATGTCTCTTCAATGATGAGACACATGGCAATCAATTCCAGCAGCACTGGGAGAAAACGGCCGTGGGTGGAGCCAGACTACTACTGACTTTTAGTAAGTATCCCCAAAGCCAGAGCATTTCAGAGAAAAAATATACCTGTCTATAGACTTCCAGCTAGCCTCCGATTCATGCTACTCATGGTTTCGTGAGATAGCAGGTTCAATGTTACCTGATTAAAGATTACATGTAGAATTACTGATGGAACTGGGGTATGACTTCTAACATGTTTTGTATAGCGAGTGAGCAGCAATGTCAGTGATAGGCACACAATAGGGACTGGACCGAAATGTGATCCTGGCTATTGAGTTCAGGATTCTTTAGACAGTGGGAGAGTTTAGAGAATGAAACACTGAATGAGTAAATAATTGGTTATTGCAACCTATGGAACGATTGTTTACAGTTTATCAACATTTACATTGAATTGGTAACATTTGTTTATAAGCTTGGATTAAAAAATGGTAATAAAATTGAATTTGCATGGATTTTAGACAAAAATTCACCTTTAAATCTAAAGTAAAAATCTGAAGACTTCCAAGGGCACAGACTTTCCATAGAACAATCTGAAATAAAAGATATGTGAACTATTTCAAACAAGCCTGAGATTCAGTTAAAAAAAATATGTATAAGGAGCCTGGGCTGATATTAAAATTAAGCTAATTGTGCGGCAGATATTTCTTCCTTTCAAACTCTATTGTAGGATTAATCGTAAATAACAGTAGGAAAGTTTACAATCAGTGGAAACCAATATGTCAACTAAAAACAGTGTATTAAGTTAATTAAGTCAGAGAGCCATACCAGAGGCTATATTCATCATTGGAGTTTCTGGCTGGCTTTTACAAGTAACTAGACTTTAGCTGCGTACTATCCATCTTGGGCATTTTAGACATCTTAAAAGCCTTATTGAGTTTTGAAATAAAAGTATTCAGGAGGTGAAACCAAGCTGCATCTTTTTTTCCATTTTAAGGGCCTGTGTGATCGCTTTTTCTCTACTGAAAAAATGGTTGAATTTACATTTCCTGACTCCCAGCTACAAAGCAGAATGTCAAGCAATCCATTTGCTCTTTACTAAAACTTGTCATAATGTCCAATTGCTTGATTTATGGACAGGTCTCCTGTCACCTCCTCTCCCTGATTTCTTTCATTTACTGCTGGAGTGCCAAGGGAGGTCATGACATGTACACTAGGTCAGAATAATAATGTTCCTGAAATCACATTGTCTGACAGTAACTTATTTGTCTAATTTAAATAATTAACATGATATGTGGAAACTACAGGCTATAACCTCAGTGCATTAAGAAGTAGTCGGGAATATTGGTCTGAATAATAAGCATGAGCATAGCACCAAGTTCTTCTGCCGAATACACAAATCTTTCTCATGGATTCTGAGTATTTTATTTACAAACGAAAAGAAGACTGCATATTATTTCAGCCTGATTTACCCAGAAACCTTTAAATCATTGCTTAGTAAGTCTGCAGTATTTCTGGTGGTATAATCAATGATGCATCACTAAAATTTGAAAACGTCACTTTTTGGAGGGTTATAGAGATACAAGTATTGAGAATTGAAGATAGGAACTGTGGTTAACTCCTTCATAACATTTTACATACCTATACATCATGGTTAGATAATGGTTCCCGACCGATGAGATATGGGTACATCACGGTGATCATGCGAGGCACAGAAGCTATGCCTGAGCGATCACTACTGTTAGAGCTAACACATACAGCTAGGAGCAATGCCTACACTACTCCAGGATGTTTAACCCCTTCATGGCTATTTTCTATGCTATGTTGGTAAGGGGATAACCCCTAAATGTCGAAACTGATATCAATCAAAATATTTAGGAGAGGGAGTGGTAAGTTATTGCAAGGGCCCAATTGTTGCCATGGAAACCCAAAGATGTCACGACGACCTCCGAGTCAGCCATCTACAGCAAGTCTGTTAAACCATGAGAGGAGCATGGTCTAACAGGCTTGTGTCAGTGCAAGACAGACAGATTTAATGTATTGCATTTCTTTTGCATTGCAATTGCAAATTTGCATTGCATTGCATTGTTATGCCAGCAATCAGAGAAAATGAATGCCCCATAAAAAGTATATATATATATAATATATATATATATATATATATATATATATATATATATATATATTTATATTTACTAATATATAGAAAGGTTAGAAGGGAGGCTCTGTGGCCTCCCTTCTAACATTCTCGCACCCCTATAATCTATTCTAAACTATGCTGCCCGGCTGATCCACCTGTCCCCCCCGCTACTCCCCGACCTCTCCTCTCTGCCAATACCTTCACTGGCTTCACATTGCCTAATGACTCCAGTTCAAAACCCTAACCTTGACTTACAAAGACATCTACAACCTGTCTCCTCCCTACATCTATGACCTAGTCTCCCGGAACTTACCTGCATGTAACCTTCGATCCTCGCAAGATCTCCTTCTCTACTCCCCTCTCATGATCTCCTTCTCTACTCCCCTCTCATCTCCTCTTCCCACCATCACATCCAAGATTTCTCGCGTGCCTCCTCCATACTCTGGAATTCATGACAGCTGCAAACAGGCTGGGCTGATCTTCGATGTTCTCAACTGAACTCCGGAGATCAGCCCGGCCTGTCCACAGCTGTCATGAACTGAACCGCAATCGCCGGGGAATCAATCACTTGGCGCTCGCGGCTCAGTCCTGCAAACTCTGAGATCAGTCCAGGCTGCAGGTGAGAGCTCCGGAGTGCAATGCAGGTAACTGAATCTAGGCCTGGCATTACTGGAGATTCCTCCGGTAGCCAGTCCGACGCTGATGCCACAGGTGGAACGGCGTAAAAAATAAATAAAAACAATTCTTGACCTGCTGTTGATTTGTTTATTCTGCCTTCCAGAGATCGCAGCAGTGCTTACATCGAGGTTTCCATGTAAATCTCTAAAATACGTAATTCAGACAAAATTTTCAATGGAAAATTCACTGCAATGAAGCAGATGGAGATACTATGGACACTGTCTGGATAATGAACCAGTGATGTCCCTCTTTTTAGGGGTGCACAAAAGTCAGTCGCAGGTTTGTGCATCTATGAAAACCCATATACCACAAAACAGAGATGAAACACTGCAGAGTAGGTCCGCTTCCCTCATTAGTGAATGGATTCATCAGGCTTTTCATCTGAATCACTTGTTTCAAATATTTAGTTTAAAGCCCATATGAAGGTGCTTAGCATAGTGCACAGGATAATTGTGAATTGATCAAAAATGTCCTCTACATCAAAATGCCACCAAAATAAAATCTTCAACTCCACCCACAAAAAACAAGTCCCCACTTGGTTCTCAGTTCCATCATCTGTTAACAGAAATATTGTGTTTATCCAAGTTACTAGTAACATAAAAGCTCTGGAAAAGAGACATGGCTCCCATCAAAAGAAATCTAGGAAAATCTGTGCTGCTAAATCCAAATGCCCCCCTCTCTTCTGAGCCCAACAATTTGACTAAACTGCAGTTCATATCCACATGTTTGACATTACTGTAGTAAGGAGAGCAACTCATTTTAGGGTACGTGGCTCAGGAAGCATGAGCTGGGAACAATGTGCTGGGCTTAAAGGGCGCTTTACATGCAGCGATATCGCTAGCTAGCGATATCACTAGCGAGCGTACCCGCCCCCGTTGTTTGTGCGTCATGGGTAAATCGCTGCTCGTGGCGCACAATATCGTTAGGAGCCGTCACACGGACTTACCTGCCTAGCGACGTCGCTGTAGCCAGCGAACCGCCTCCTTTCCATTTTAAAATCTCATTTATATTACAGTACAGTTGGAATAAATCTGTGAATTTGCACTTTTTATATGATGCATGCCATTTTCAGATCATGCTGGCTCCCCTCTCTCTCTGTTTGGTTGTAGTTATGCTATAAATGTCTGGTGGCTGATCAACACCATGCTATGCACGCCTGATCTTGGTTTGCAATATATTCCTCCTGTTGGTTTCATAGTTTCATAGTTTTTAAGGTTGAAGGGAGACTCTAAGTCCATCTAGTTCAACCCGTAGCCTAACATGTTGATCCAGAGGAAGGCAAAAAAATCCCAATGTGTCAAATAAGCTCCAATGGGGGAAAAAAATCCTTCCTCACTCCACATACGGCAATCAGACTAGTTCCCTGGATCAACACCCTGTCGTAAAATCTAATATACATAACTGGTAATATTATATTTTTCAAGAAAGGCGTCCAGGCTCTGCTTAAATGTTAGTAGTGAATCACTCATTACAACATCATGTGGCAGAGAGTTCCATAGTCTCACTGCTCGTACAGTAAAGAATCCTCGTCTGTGGTTATGATTAAACCTTCTTTCCTCGAGACGTAGCGGATGCTCCCGTGTTCCAGTCGCAAGCCTAGGTGTAAAGAGATCTTTGGAAAGGTTTCTGTACTGTCCCCTCATATGTTTATACATTGTGATTAGATCCCTTTGTTTTCCCAAACTAAATAACCCCAAGTTTAATAACCTGTCTTGGTGTTGCAGCCCACCCATTCCTCTAATAATCTTGGTCGCTCTTCTATCTACCTGTAAGATTATGCTATTTATAACCTTCTATACTTTTGCTATCAAGAAAAGCATCCATTCCTCTCTTAAATTCATTCAGTGACTTGGACATCACCACTTCCTCAGGAAGAGAGTTCCAGAGCCTCACTGCTCTTACCGTGAAGAACCCTCTTCTATGCTGATGTAGGAATTTTCTTTCCTCCAATCGAAGAGAATGCTCCCTTGTTCTTATCATAGTCCTTGGTACAAACAGATCATGGGAGAGATCTCTATATGGCCCTCTGATATATTTGTACATATTTATTAGGCCTCCCCTAAGTCTTCTCTTTTCTAGAGTAAATAGACCTAATTTTGATAACCTTTCCGTGTATTGTAATGCACCCACTCCATTTATTATTTTAGTAGCCCGCCTCTGAACCCTTTCAAGTTCAGTAATGTCTTTCTTGAGCACCGGCGCCCAAAATTGCACACAATACTCCAAGTGTGGTCTGACGAGTGATTTGTACAGAGGGAGAATGATGTTTTCATCTCGTGCCCCCAGACCTCTTCTAATGCATCCCATCACCCTATTTGCTTTGGTGGCTGCTGCCTGACACTGGGCACTACAATTTACATTCTTATTTACTAAGATGCCTAAGTCTTTTTCCATGTCTGATTTCCCCAGCGGTTTCCCATTTAGTAAGTAATCGTAGCATCTGTTTCTCCTTCCCATGTGCATAACCTTACACTTATCTGTGTTAAACCTCATTTGCCATTTTTCAGCCCAATTCTCCAATTTACTCAAATCCATCTGTAGTTGCAAACTGTCCTCCTTTGTGTTAACTACCTTACATAGTTTTGTATCATCTGCAAATACTGATATTTTACTCTGTAAACCATCCACCAGATCATTAATAAATATATTAAATAGTAGGGGGCCCAATACAGACCCCTGTGGCACCCCACTAGTAACCCTGGCCCAATCTGAATATGCGCCATTAATAACCACTCTTTGTTTTCTACCACTAAGCCAGCTACCTACCCATCTACACACATTTTCCCCGAGCCCAAGCTTTCTCATTGGACATGGGACAGTGTCAAATGCTTTACCGAAGTCGAGATAAATGACATCCAATGATTCTCCTTGGTCCATGTGAGAGCTTACATCCTCATAGAAGCTGATCAGGTTAGTTTTACAGGAGCGATCCTTCATAAATCCATGTTGATATGGAGTTAAACAATTATTAACATTGAGACATTCCATAATAGTATCCCTTAAGCTGGGTTTACACACTGCAACATCTCAAACGACATCGCTGTAACGTCACCGGTTTTGTGACGCAATAGCGATGTTGTTTGCGATGTTGCAGTGTGTGAAACCTATCAGCGACCCGGCCCCTGCTGTGAAGTTGTAATCGCTACAAATCGTTCAGGACCATTCCTAGGTCCTTTGTTTCCCGCTGTGCAGCATGCATCGCTACAAAGTTTCAGTGTGTGAAAGACTTTGCAGAGACTTTGTTAGCAACTTCCCTTTCAAAAGGCTGCTTATCAACGTCCCCAACAACCAGCTAGGTCGCTCTGCAGGTCCGGATCGCTGTTGAGTTGTTGGCCAGGTTTGCCTGTTTGACAGCTCACCAGCAACTTAGCAGAGACTTAGGGAGGTCGCTGTTACGTCACAAAACCGGTGACGTTACAGCGATGTCCTTTGCGATGTTGCAGTGTGTAAACCCAGCTTTAAAAACGCTTCAAACATTTTACCCACAACAGATGTTAAGCTTACCAGCCTATAGTTTCCAGGCTCCCTTTTACACCCTCTTTTGAATATTGGTACCACATTTGCTAGCCGCCAATCCAGTGGAACAGACCCAGTTTCTATAGAGTCTTTAAATATAAGGAATAGAGGCCTGTCTATCACATTACTTAATTCCCTTAATACCCGAGGGTGAATGCCATCAGGGCCTGGTGATTTGTCAATTTTAATGTTACTAAGTCGGTTCTGCACTTCTTCCTGGGTTAGGCAGGTCATACTTAATGAAGCGTTTACATGATCACTCTGCATTTGCCGTGGCATATGCTTTTCCTGTGTGAACACAGTTGAGAAAAAAGTATTTAAAACATTTGCTTTTCCCACATTGCTTTCTATGATTTTACCCTCATTATTCTTTAATGGGCCAACACCATCAATTTTAATCTTTTTTCTGTTTATATAATTAAAGAATAGTTTGGGATTTGTTTTGCTTTCCTTAGCAATGAGTCTCTCAGTTTCTACTTTTGCTACATGTATTTGTTTTTTACACATTTTATTTTTTTCTCTATATATTTTTAATGCTTTTTCGCTGTCTTCTTGTTTTAGCTTTTTAAATGCCTTTTTCTTATTATTCATTGCCCCTTTTACATCCTTATTTAGCCACATTGGTTTTCTCCTGTTCTGAGCCCTTTTATTTCCGTATGGTATGGCTCACTCGCAGTGGGTGTTTAATACCGATTTAAAAATGTCTCACTTATTTTCTGTGCTCCCATTTTTGAGGACATTGTCCCAATCAATTTGGCGAAGGTCTTCTCTAAGCTCATCAAACTTTGCTTTCCTGAAATTCAGAGTTTTTGTAACCCCCCCTCCAAGGCACCTTACTGAAGGACAAGTGGCATTGTATTATATTGTGGTCACTATTCCCTAGGTGCCCATCCACTCGTACGTCTGTTATTCTATCTGGCCTGTTGCTTAAAATTAAGTTGAGAAGGGCTGTGTTACGGTTGCTGCGAGCACTGGAGACTATGTCCAGATTTCTTGCTACTGCACATGTGCGAGCGCTGGAGACTAAGTCCAGATTTCTTGCTACTGCACATGTGCGAGCGCTGGAGACTAAGTCCAATCTTGGAGCCATTGCACATGTGCGGGTGACATCATCGCTGACACGAGGTCACATGTCTCTGACACCTTCTATGCCGATTGGTCGCTGGTCATGTGCTTGTGACGTCTTGCTCGGTGATAGGCCAGCATGACGTCACTCCTGTCGTTCTGGAAGCGGATTGGCTCTGGTGTCCTCCATCTTGGATGAGGCACAGAGTCTATATAAGACCCTGACACACGCCGCATGGTGCTCAGTCCTCTTGGTTCATGCATATGAGTAGACGCTCTGTGCGCGTTCCTCTAGGCATTCCTCTGTCTATGCTAGGTGAGCGCTACCGGCAGGGTAGCGTTCTTATACCTTACAGCTTCGGCTGCTGTCCGTATCCTTACCTCTTAGGGGAGCGGACATAGGCAGGTGCCTGAGGCACATGGTCTGGCTGGGCCTTGTGATTGTACTCGTAGGTGGACGTTGCCGCTAGGGTAACGTTCCTTATACTGCGTCTGGCAGTTGTTCGTATCCTCGCACACTAGGGGAGCGAACAGAGGTAGGAGCTTTGTGCGGCTTACGCTGCTGTTCGTCTCTTTTGCACCACTAGAAGAGCGGACCTAGGCAGGTGCCATATCTAGTGGTTCGTGTCCTCGCACACTAGTGGAGCGAACGCAGGTAGGAGCTTTGTGCAGCTTACGCTGCTGTTCGTCTCTTTTGCACCACTAGAAGAGCGGACCTAGGTAGGTGCCATTTCGCACACATTGCCTTTGTCTCTGTGATTATTAACAGAGATCATTCCACACACCCTCCAAGTAAGGGAGGAATTGCTTTACTTTCTTATTATATCCTTCTGTGAGTTAACAGAGGTATTGCACTCTGCCATAGTCTGCAGCAAAGTCTTTGCACGGTGGACCCTGACTGTCTGATACTCCTTTCGGTTATTATCAGACAGCCCCCCGTAACATTAGGACTGAGCCAAGGGTCTGGCAGTTATGGCAGAATATCAGCAGTTACACCGTTACATACAAGTACTTGAGTCACGGCTCAAGAGTATAGAGGATAAACCTCAGACCATGGTGACATCTGCACATGATCCTCGACTTGCTCTACCAAACAGATATTCTGGCGATGCCAGATCATGTCGTGGTTTCATTAGTCAGTGTCAGATACACCTAGAGGTTAACTCTTCTCGCTTCTCTACGGAGAGGTCCAGAGTAGGCTTTATCATCTCCTTACTTCAGGACAAAGCCTTAGAATGGGCGACTCCCCTATGGGAGCGCTCTGATGTGGTTACTCTGAGACATCAAGACTTTCTTGATGCTCTTAAGGCGGTATTCATGGGTCCGCAGGTTACCCATGATGCGGCCCTGAGACTGTTAGATCTATCTCAGGGTTCGTTATCCACTAGTTCTTATGCCATTGCTTTTAGAACTCTGGTGGCAGAACTAGATTGGCCAGAGAAGGTGTTGATTCCTATCTTCTGGAGAGGGTTGGCTGGCTATGTCAAGGATGCTCTTGCTACTCGTGAAGTCCCTGCTTCTCTGGAGGACTTGATCACAGTAGCAACGAGGATCGATGTACGCCATAAGGAACGTAGACTCGAGGTCTCTTCCTCACGCCCTAAGCATCGGGCTATTCCAGTTGTTGAGGGTCCACTACCATCTTCCTCAGCATCTGAAACATCTCCCACTCCTATGGAGTTAGGTCATACGTTCTCCAGACTACGCAAGTCTGGTCCTCCTATATGTTACGTATGTCGTCAGGCTGGGCACTATGCCAACAAGTGTCCTAGTTGTCAGGGAAACTCCCTGGCCTAGTAACCATTAGAGGGGGGTTACTAGAGACGTCTTCTGCACCCTCTAAGTGTTGTATCCCAGGTCAGCTCTCGTTATCTGAGAATACATGGCCTATTATGGCTTTTGTGGATTCCGGAGCTGACGGGATTTTTGTGTCCTCAGGATTTGTAAAGGGACACAATATTCCCTCTATCATGTTAGAGGCGCCTATTCCTGTCCGTGTTGTTAATGGAACTATGTTGTCTGACTCCATTACATTGAGGACAGTTCCCTTGCGCCTTTCCCTGTCTCAGGGTCACATAGAGGAGATTTCTTTTCTTGTTTTGCCTGAGGGTATAGACGACGTCCTTCTGGGTCTTCCATGGCTTCGGACTCATGCTCCTCACATTGACTGGGAGTCTGACAGCATTATTAGTTGGGGTTCGAAATGTCAGTCCCGATGTCTTCCCTTACCACCTAAGGTCGTTGCAGTTGCATCAACTGATCTCTCTCCCATACCTACACCCTATTTGGATTTCGCTGACGTGTTCTCCAAACAGGGTGCTGAGGTTCTTCCACCCCATAGGCCGTATGACTGTGCCATAGACCTTATCCCAGGTTCGGTTCCACCTAAAGGCAGGGTTTACCCCCTGTCGATACCTGAGTCGGAGGCCATGTCGACCTATATAAGAGAGAGCTTAGAGAAGGGGTTCATTCGTAAGTCTGTCTCTCCCGCGGGAGCTGGGTTTTTCTTTGTTCGGAAGAAAGAGGGTGATTTGCGTCCCTGCATAGATTACAGGGGTCTCAACGCAATCACAATAAAGAACAAATACCCATTACCTTTAATTTCGGAGCTCTTTGACAGACTGAGAGGAGCTCAAGTTTTTACGAAGTTGGATCTGCGGGGAGCGTATAACTTGGTACGAATTCGAAAGGGTGACGAATGGAAGACCGCTTTTAACACCCGAGACGGTCACTATGAATACCTCGTCATGCCTTTTGGGTTATGTAATGCACCCGCAGTATTTCAGGACTTCGTAAATGATGTGTTCAGGGATTTACTGTTATCCTCAGTAGTGGTGTATCTGGACGACATCCTGATTTTTTCTCCTGATCTGGAGACTCATCGTCAGGATGTCGTTCGTGTCCTTTCCCGTTTAAGGGAGCACTCATTGTTTGCTAAACTCGAGAAATGTGTATTCGAGCAGTCCTCATTGCCTTTTTTGGGTTACATTATCTCACAAGAGGGTCTGGCTATGGATCCTGCGAAGCTCTCTGCTGTCCTGCAATGGTCCGAACCTCATTCCTTGAAGGCGGTGCAACGCTTCTTAGGATTTATAAATTATTACAGGCAGTTCATACCCCATTTTTCTACTTTGGTGGCTCCTTTGGTGGCCTTGACTAAGAAAGGTGCTAATCCCAAAGCCTGGTCTACTGAGACATCTCAGGCTTTTGAGGCAGTAAAAAGACACTTTTCAACTGCTCCCGTTCTTCAAAGACCCGATGAGAGTAAGCCCTTCCTCTTAGAGGTTGATGCCTCTTCAGTGGGTGCTGGTGCGGTCTTGTATCAAAAGAACGGTGCAGGTAGAAAAAGGCCATGTTTCTTCTTTGCTAAAACCTTTTCACCGGCAGAGAGAAACTATACCATTGGGGATAGGGAACTGCTCGCCTTGAGATTAGCCTTGGAGGAGTGGCGTCACTTGCTGGAAGGAGCGAAACATCCTTTCCAGGTCTATACAGACCATAAGAATCTGACGTACTTACAAACCGCTCAGCGTCTGAATCCTCGCCAAGCCCGCTGGTCCTTGTTTTTCTCCCGCTTTCACTTCTCCATCAACTATTTGTCTGGGAGTAAGAATAACAAGGCAGACGCTCTGTCTCGCTCTATGCTTTCTACCCAGGAAGAGATTGACGAACCTCGTCTTATCCTTCCCTCCAGGGTTTTTCATACGCTCTCCCCTGTGACGTTAGACCAAATCCCACCGGGCAAGACATTTGTTCCGCCTGATCGACAGAATGATATACTGTCATGGGCCCACACCTCAAAGGTGGGTGGGCATTTTGGTATTAGGCGGACACGAGAGTTACTGGAGAGGTGGTATTGGTGGCCACACTTAGCCAGCCACGTCAAGAGATATGTCGGTTCCTGCTACTCGTGTGCTCGCAACCGTCCATTACGGCAGAGACCGGCTGGGCTCTTGCATCCTTTACCAGTGCCAGATAGACCATGGGAGGTGGTAGGCATGGACTTTGTGGGTGATCTTCCATGTTCACAGGGACATAGATTTGTGTGGGTCATTACGGACCATTTCTCCCGGATGGTTCATCTCGTACCGTTATCGAGAATCCCATCTTCCAGGGTACTAGCCAAACTATTCCTCAAGCATGTCTTTAGGCTTCACGGGATGCCAGATCGTATCATTTGTGATAGAGGCCCGCAATTTACTTCCCGTTTCTGGCGAGATCTTTGTAGCCTTCTGCAAATTGAGTTGAATCTCTCTTCGGCATACCATCCGGAGACTAATGGTTTGGTTGAACGTACCAATCAATCTATGATTATATACCTTCGACACTTTGTTGCTGAGAACCACGATAACTGGTCCTCCCTCCTACCCTGGGCAGAATTTGCCCTTAACAATTCGCTGGCTGAGGCCACTGGGCAGACACCGTTCGTACTCAATAATGGGCAACACCCTAGGGTACCGGTACCGTTTCCCGCTGCTGCACCTCCTCCTCTTGTGGCCGACTGGGCAACTAATGCCAGAGAGGTTTGGGATCGGACTCAAGAGTCGATCCAAGCAGCTAAGGACCGTATGAAGACGGTGTCCGATCGGTTTCGTCGCCCGGCTCCTGTCTTTTCTCCAGGGGACTTTGTGTGGCTCTCTGCAAAACACGTGAGACTTAGAGTGAGCTCTGTCAAATTTGCTCCTCGCTTCCTGGGTCCTTATGAGGTTCTTCGACAGGTAAATCCTGTAGTCTATCAATTGAAGTTACCTGTCCATCTTAGGATTCATGACAAATTCCATGTCTCACTGCTAAAGCCGGCTATTTTACCTCACGCTCGTGAAGTGCACTCTCCTGCCTCTGATTCCTCTCGCTCTAGCTATGAGGTACGAGCCATAGTTGGTTCTAAGATGGTTAGAGGGCGCAGGTTCTTCTTGATAGATTGGGAGGGCTATGGCCCGGAACATCGCTCTTGGGAGCCTGAGGAGGCTGTCCATGCTCCCGACTTAGTTGCCGATTATCTGCGTCGCCGGGAGGGGGGCCCTTGAGGGGGAGGTACTGTTACGGTTGCTGCGAGCACTGGAGACTATGTCCAGATTTCTTGCTACTGCACATGTGCGAGCGCTGGAGACTAAGTCCAGATTTCTTGCTACTGCACATGTGCGAGCGCTGGAGACTAAGTCCAATCTTGGAGCCATTGCACATGTGCGGGTGACATCATCGCTGACACGAGGTCACATGTCTCTGACACCTTCTATGCCGATTGGTCGCTGGTCATGTGCTTGTGACGTCTTGCTCGGTGATAGGCCAGCATGACGTCACTCCTGTCGTTCTGGAAGCGGATTGGCTCTGGTGTCCTCCATCTTGGATGAGGCACAGAGTCTATATAAGACCCTGACACACGCCGCATGGTGCTCAGTCCTCTTGGTTCATGCATATGAGTAGACGCTCTGTGCGCGTTCCTCTAGGCATTCCTCTGTCTATGCTAGGTGAGCGCTACCGGCAGGGTAGCGTTCTTATACCTTACAGCTTCGGCTGCTGTCCGTATCCTTACCTCTTAGGGGAGCGGACATAGGCAGGTGCCTGAGGCACATGGTCTGGCTGGGCCTTGTGATTGTACTCGTAGGTGGACGTTGCCGCTAGGGTAACGTTCCTTATACTGCGTCTGGCAGTTGTTCGTATCCTCGCACACTAGGGGAGCGAACAGAGGTAGGAGCTTTGTGCGGCTTACGCTGCTGTTCGTCTCTTTTGCACCACTAGAAGAGCGGACCTAGGCAGGTGCCATATCTAGTGGTTCGTGTCCTCGCACACTAGTGGAGCGAACGCAGGTAGGAGCTTTGTGCAGCTTACGCTGCTGTTCGTCTCTTTTGCACCACTAGAAGAGCGGACCTAGGTAGGTGCCATTTCGCACACATTGCCTTTGTCTCTGTGATTATTAACAGAGATCATTCCACACACCCTCCAAGTAAGGGAGGAATTGCTTTACTTTCTTATTATATCCTTCTGTGAGTTAACAGAGGTATTGCACTCTGCCATAGTCTGCAGCAAAGTCTTTGCACGGTGGACCCTGACTGTCTGATACTCCTTTCGGTTATTATCAGACAGCCCCCCGTAACAGGCTGCCCCTGTAGTTGGTCCCGGCACAAGTTGGGACAGATAATTATCCTTAGTTACTGACAGAAGCCGGTTTCCTTTCTGAGATACGCAGGTTTCAGTTTCCCAGTCTATATCGGGGTAGTTAAAGTCCCCCATAATAATCACCTCATTGTGATTTACTGCTTTGTCTATTTGTTTCAATAATACATTTTCAGTAGTTTCTGTTATATTTGGTGGCTTATAACAAACCCCTATGAGGATTTTATTAGTTTTCCCACCTTGTATCTCCACCCGTAGAGACTCCACCTCTTCATATCCCTCTTGGATATCTTCTGTTAGTCTGGGCTTTAAACTGGACTTTATATATAGACAGACTCCACCCCCTTTCCTTCTTTTACGATCCCTCCTAAACAATTCATATCCTTGAAGGTTAGCTGTTCACATTCAGTTGCCTCACCCTTTCCACAGGCATTGCTAATTAAGCACCATACTTGGATCTGGTCCGCCTTTATCAATGGTTGCTGTCTGGCACTGGGAGGGTCAGTTCTGATATAGTCCTGGTATGTGTAGAGCTTGCTCCACATGCTGGGACCTGGGCTGGCCTCTATCCACAATTGCCTCTTTTGGAACATAGAAGCGGTTATATATACAGGTTACAGGTATGTGTGCTCTATTATGGTTCTGCTTTTGACTTTATCTAGGAGGCCGCATGGCACATGAAATACAGAATATAGTGTAGGACCCCCCTATTGAGATTTGCCGTGACGTTGGCAGGGGTGGCTCAAAGAATTGATCAATTATTTGCTAAAAATCTCATTTATATTACAGTACAGTTGGAATAAATCTGTGAATTTGCACTTTTTATATGATGCATGCCATTTTCAGATCGTGCTGGCTCCCCTCTCTCTAAGGGGGTGGTTTGTGCGGCGTCACAGTGGCGTCACTAAGCGGCTGCCCAATAGAAGCGGAGGGGCAGAGATGAGCGGCCGTAACATCCCGCCCACCTCCTTCCTTCCTCATTGCCGGCGGCCTCAGGTAAGCTGTAGTTCGTCGTTCCTGAGGTGTCACACATAGTTATGTGTGCTGCCTCGGGAACGACGAACAACCTGCATCCTCAACAATTAACGATTTTTTGAAAATTAACGTGTCAACGATGGATGATTTGGTGAGTATTTTCCATCGTTAATGGCCGCTCGTTGGTGTCACACGTAAAGACGTCGCTAACGATGCCGGATGTGCGTCACGGAATCCGTGACACCGGCGATATATCGTTAGATACGTCGTTGCGTGTAACGGGGTTTTTACATTGTATTGGGCCATGCCATGGCAGATTTGCAATTTTCGCTCTGCAACTTTCACTGACTATTTGTTTCTGAGAAATACCCATAGTGTAAAAATAGTCACTACATCCATAGATGAATTCTCAGAGTGGTATAAATTCTAATAAAGAGTGACTTGAAGGGATTTTCCACTTTTTAGTGTTGCTGGTGCAACATTAAACCAACAGTCCTTTTCAGGGCCAGTTCAAATTAATAAAAACAATTATTTATTAGCTATGCATTAAAAAAAGGCAGATAACATATACGCAAAGGTGTAAAAAAGTGCAAGTGCATAAAATACAAAATGACAATAATGTACACTACAGGCAAAAAGGGGTATAAAATATATATATATAAAGAAGAGAGAGAGGAGAGAACACTAGGCAGAGCGTGTGGTTCTCTATCCGTCATAGACATATTCTCTGCCAGTCCAATTACCACCTGACCTCTAATGAACTTCCGTCCTTTGGGGGGGAAAGTGTTGAGGCCATGTCTTAAGACCTCATTAACGGGAGATGCCTCACTTTTTTTGTTTGTATTTAGCTTCATATGTAACTTATTCCTTTTAGTGGATCATGTGAACACTAGTGTCAAAGTATTACGCTCCTTTACATGATTTAAAATAAAACTTTGTAAACCGAAGATAAGTCGGACTTTACTGGAAAAAGTGTTAGGAAACATTTGTTCATGTATAAGGCAAATTTAACTGGAGAGAAAAAATGTCTCCAACCCTTATGCTACATTCATTTTTGAGCATTTATTTTTATTTTAAAAAACATTAAAAAGTTTATCAGTGCATTGTGAAAAGATGGACTGTTTGTTACTACTCAGTCACCTTGCTTCTATGAGGAAGTCGCTTTACCATAATTAAAGATATATTTCTGTAAAAAAAAAACTTGAAAGGGGTTAAATACAGTTCTAGGAGACCTTTTTGTGTTTTAAACATTCTTTTGAGAACTGGATGGGAGAATATGAGAAACTGCGATTTATTCACAGCATATCAGATTTTGGGAAAAATTTACTGGTGAACTTGCATTTCAAAAGATTTGATGTTTTCTAATATCAATTGAGAATAATTTCAAAAAGTAACTTATCTTCTAAAATGAAAATAATAATTTGGGGTCATATCATTAAGTATTACTAGTTCCACATGTTTTAACTCCTAGGATGTACAACAGTTTCTAGGGACTTCTACGAGGGCTGCTGAAAAGTCTTTGGCTTTGTGATCTTTTTTGCTTCTATGGTAATGAAAGTTACATTACATGAAAGCCTTATGTGTCTAATATATGCTTTCAAAATTTTGTGTTTGTTGCTTATGGCAACAGTGTTCTACACATGGGGAAAAACAAAATGGCGGAGTCTAATGCGATATTCACAGCAACTGAGCATAGGAGTGATAAAATTCTTGTTTCTGCAAGGGAGGTTTATGAAGATATTCATGGTGATATGTCGCAGACATTGGGGGATCAATGCTCTTCAACTTCCACAGTTAAGAACTGGTTTGCCAAATTTAAAACAGGTAACCAGCACCAATGAGGAGGAACGTCCTGGACGACCTAGAGTGGTTGTTGTTCCGGAGATCGTCGATGCTGTGCACAACCTCATACTGGATATTTGACAAATTTTACGTAAAGCAATAGCAGACATCATGAGGATTTTCCGTGAACGTGTTTGTGTCATTATCCATGAACATTTGAACATGAGGAAGCTATCTGCAAAGTGGGTCCCAAAATGTTTGACAACAGATCAGAGAAGCATGCAAGTGAAAACGTCCCGGTTCATTTGTCAGCATTTCCGGACTGATAAGAACTTCCGGGATCAAGACCAAAAGGCATGGCAAGCTGTCCAAAGGAATCTTGTTCTTGCAAGACAATGCTTCTGCTCACACTGCACAAGCGACCACGACAAAACTGGCAGACCTGGCCTGGTTAACCACCCACTTTATTCACCAGATCTAGCTCCCTCTGATTATAATCTATTTCAAAACCTAAAGAAACACCATTTCTGATGCCATGGCTACTACAGATGCCTAGTTTGAGGCACAACCGAAATCCTTCTCTTTGCTAGACTTACAAAACTTGGAATACCGATGTAAGAAGTGTGTTGACTTCAGTGGAGAGTACGTGGAATAAATGTAAAGTTTCATCATCCTATCTCGTTTCTGTCTGGGTAAAGCCAAAGACTTATCAGCAGCCCCTCTTATTTCCTCATTCTAGGGATTGTTTATTTTATTATAACACACTGTATCTGCTGTATGGCCTTGGTAACCTTGTGAGGGTGATTTTTTTTAAGACATAGTAAATTGGACTGATTGATCCAACCATTTTTACCACTACTTAAGTTAAAACACTGTTAAAGAGATACACAATTTTGGACAACTCTAAATTGTTCCATAATGTAGAGACTTTTGGTGTTTTTACACAAGCGATGGCCAGATCTGCCAAAGTAGGCAAAGCATGAGTGGTTCATAGTGAAGTCCACCCATCAAAGTTATCCAAGTTATGCCATAAATGTGCTCTTCTTGATGACTAGAGCAATACTTCTGGTGAGAGTGAAACTTACACCACTTATGACCTTATTTATTACACTGTGTGAATGAGGTGCGTCTTACTCTTGCATCCCCATCATTAAGCCAGGTGCACAAAGCACCAGTATAAAATGAATTAGGCCCCATGTATTCAGGGATTGAGAAGGCAGTAAAATATAGCAAACTTCTTTATAAGGAACTAATTACCAATGTCAGCTTGCTTTCCACACTGTTCAGCACAATTTATTAACAGTGGTGGTGAGGGTATAAACTAACCAGCTGTAAATGTCCCCTAACCAAATGTATAACTGACTGCTGGTAACATAAAGTCTTATAAAAGTACACCATTGACCCAACCATTAAACAAAATAGAGAAGTTATTTAAAATACACCTGGTTATGAAATGGTTAACTTTCTGGAAGTGTAATTTACAGTGAAAGTCAGGAAACATTATATTAACTGAAATGAAATGTCTTGAAAATATCGAAATTTACTTGAAGATGTATTGCGTGTGAAGCTTATTGCTTTATTAGATTTATGCACAGCTTAAGGAGACAAACAAAAGCTGGCACTGAATATGATGAATAGGAGAATGTCTAAGAGTAACCCCAAGCCATGCAAAGTTGACGGAGCCCTATAAATGCTAGAAACACACTGTCAGAAGGACACTTGGCAATTAGCTTAAGAATGTATCCCTGGTGGTTCTCAGAAGTTCTTTTTGATGATTACTGATTTACTTTCACTCAAAATGCCAATTCATGTAGAGATTTATAAGCTTCGAAGTGAACCAAGAATTTCTGCTGTTCTAAAATATGGAAGGAAGCGATTTATACAGCACTTAATAATAACTGCCATTAATAAAAAGTCAATCCAGGAAATTATTTAACTCTCAAGTACATATACTATGCTACTATGCATCTGTGAAAAAGTTCTCACATCAATTAACAGTAATATAAGCCACTGACATTTGTTTAAGAATAAATATACTCAAAAAATGCAAATGCTGTCATATTAATGAAATCTCTCTCAAATACACTACAAATGTGATATAAATAGATATACAGGCAATATTCTCTTGCAAACGAAAACAACCATTTTTGGTTCAAGGGCATATATGATAGTGATTAAAGTCACAACTGGTCCATATGAGAAGATCAACACTACAGTATTAAAGACCTGTGATATTTGGAGGCTCTGTTGAATATTTTGCGTTTGTGGCTACAAGATTCCAGTTATACCACTCTTATACTCCCTGCATTGTGTATACGATTACTCTATTTGTAGAGTAAGAAGATCTTGCTTTTTACAATACTCTTTAACTGCTTCTGGACTGCCCATAGACTTTAAAAGTCCAAGTGGTCCCTCTCCTACGCTACCAGGACGTTCTGAAACATCACAGGATTTAAGCACCACTACATGCATTTGTGTAGCTGTGGAAGTGGGGATCTGGCTTTTTCTGGCAGGTGGAGCTTCCATAGACAGTTTATTATGACCAAACAAGTGCTGCTTATACAGTAAAAGGAAATACTGTCAGCCCTTTCTCCTCCATACACATTGTTCAGGCTGCATCTCTCTGGTAACTGGGGCTAATATATCAGCCCAAATAAATAAAGTCCCTCTATCAATCCTAATCACTCTTACCAGCCCCAGCCTCATAAACAAAAAAGTTTTCAAACTTATAAGGATTTTATAGAATAAGAAGCACATTGTTAATGTATTTCCTGGTGATCTGTGTGGTTATAAAAAAAATGGTAAAAACACACACTAAGGGGTACTTTGCACGCTGCGATATCGCTAATGCGATATCGTCGGGGTCAAATCGAAAGTGACGCACATTCGGCGCCGGTAACGACGTTGCAACGTGTAAAGCCTATATGCGCCGATAAACGATTGCAAAAGCGTCGAAAATCGGTGATCTGTGTAGCGTCGGTCATTTTCATAATGTCGCACCAATAGGAGATACGATGTTCTTCCTCGTTCCTGCGGCAGCACACATCGCTGTGTGTGAAGCCGCAGGAGCGAGGAACATCTCCTTACCTGCGTCCACCGGCTATGCGGAAGGAAGGAGGTGGGCGGGATGTTTACATCCCGCTCATCTCCGCCCCTCCGCTTCTATTGGCCACCTGCCATCTAACGTCGCTGTGACGCCACACAACCCACCCCCTTAGGAAGGATGCGGGTCGCCGGCTAGAGCGACGTCGCAGGGCAGGTAAGTGCGTGTGAAGATGCCGTAGCGATAATGTTCGCTACGGCATCTATCACAAGATATCGCATGTGCGACGGGGGCGGGTACTATCGCGCTCGGCATCGCTAGCCGATGCTAGCGATGTTGCAACGTGCAAAGTACCCCTTATTTACCTTCTTTTCTACCAATATCACTCTGAATCTGCTAAATAAAAAGAGAATATATAGCCTCGTATACGAAAAAAAAAAAGAAATGAGCTTGGTGACGAATGGGAGCAAAAACCCAGTCTTGCACTGGTTGAAGAAACTTATGAGTTTGTGTTACACTTAGCTGAATTTAACTTAAAAAGTACCTATGCTTCGTGACCAAGCAAGTTCACAACCATGTAAGGAAATTTCTTAAAAAATAGTAACATACTGTGTATAGGAAGCTTGTGAGTATCATCATACCATGTATGAAGTGCTATGAGGAACATCATAATTTGATTGGGGGGCTGTGGGGCCATCATAATATGTTGGGGAGCTGTGTGGCCATAATTTAGTGTTTGGGAGCTATAGTGGCATCATACTATGTTGGAGTGCTGTGGAGGCATCACACTGTGTGTGGGAGGATAGTGGGGACATCATACTATGTTGGAGTGCTGTGGAGGCATCACACTGTGTGTGGGAGGATAGTGGGGACATCATACTATGTTGGAGTGCTGTGGAGGCATCACACTGTGTGTGGGAGGATAGTGGGGACATCATACTATGTTGGAGTGCTGTGGAGGCATCACACTGTGTGTATGATGACATCCGAGTGTAGTACGATATACACACAGACAGGCAGCAGATAAGATGGAGATATTAATCTCTCCTTCTCCTCCTCTTATGTTATCTGATCGCAAGATCAGATTGCAGTTGCATGACACTCGGATTAGCAGTTTACTCACTTCTGCATGTAAAATGTAAAATATAGCTCCATTGTTGGTTCTGAAATGTCTTGGAGTGAGATGCGAGTGACATGTGAATGTCATTCCATATGTCATGTGAGTGCTGTGCAAGTAAGTTTTTTCCACCCTCGCTAGTCTCTATGTGATATCTGTGTGTCATCTGTGTGTCATCCGTGTGACGTCCGTGTGTCATGCGTGTCCTTTCCTTGTCATCCATGTGAGGTCTATGTTACCACCAGGGCCAGATTAAGGTTGGTGGGGGCCCCTGGGAAGAAATTCTGGTGGGGCCCCCTAACGTTAACATTTTTAGCCATAACAGTAGAGCGCGAACTGTAGCATTTAGATATAAATCCAATGAGCATGTATCTTATCCTGTTCTGCCACATTCAGATTTACAGTACTACAATGCAGACACAGTTCAGGATCACTCACAGCAGTCACTTATACACAGAAAGTAGAGTTAAGCCTGCTTTAAACATTTCAATTACATATGCAATCTCATATGTGATCGCACCCGCCCCCATCGTATGTGCAGAACAGGTAATTTGTTGCCCGTGTCGCACAAACGATTAACCCCGTCACACGTACTTACCTTCCAAATGACCTCGCTGTGGGTGGCGAACATACACTTCCTGAAGTGGGAGGGAAGTTCGGCGTCACAGCGACGTCACACAGCGGCCGGCCAATAGAAGCGGAGGGGCGGAGATGAGAGGGACATCCCGCCCACCTCCTTCCTTCCACATTGCCGGCGGGACGCAGGTAAGCTGTGTTCAGACGTGTGCTGCCTCAAGAACGATGAACAACCGGACAATCAATTTTTAGAAAATGAACGACGTGTATGCGATCAACGTTTTAACGCACAATCAGGGTCGCACGTAGCTGTCACACACTACAATATCACTAACGATGCCGGATGTGCGTCACTTACGACGTGACCCCGCCGACACATCGTTAGATATATTGTAGCGTGTTAAGCCCGCTTTAGTCACATATTTTTTATTGATCCCAGTGTTAAGGCAGCCAGGGCCGGCTCCAGGTTTTTGTGGCCTCCGGGTGAAAGAGTCTCAGTGGACCCCATCCACACACAGACACGCACATACACATACAGGCATACGTACATATACATATTTGAAGACAAATTCAGAAAAATACATATAAACAGACAAATATATGCACGGTCATATACACTGACATACATGCAGACACAGACGCATTAGGGCTCGTGCTCACGTTGCGTAATTCCATGCATTTACGCAGCGTATAGCACTGCAGTGTAAATGCATGCGTCCCCTGCACAATCTATGAAGATTGTGCATGACACATGCGCACGTTGCTTTTATGAACGCAGTGATTTGGGTGCTAAAATGTTGACCCAAATCTGTGCGTTCATAAAAGGAGCATGTCAATTATTCTGTGCGCTATGGATGCAGCTCCCACTCTGTCTATGGTGGGGGAAGCAGCTATACCGAATGAAATCGGCTTTTTTAGTACAGAAAAACTGTATCTATTATGCAGTGTTTCTGCAGCGATTTGACGCGCACATGTGCTGTCAAATCGCTGCAGAATATTCAGCAGTTACATGCGCATGAGCCTTACAGGTGTTAATATGGGGATGTTGCCAGCAGCCTCACTCACCTCTCCCTCTTGTTTCCGTCCAGCTCCTTCAGGACATGTGGCTGTGTTTCACGATGGCTGTCACTAACAGACATGACTGCACACTGACAGCACTACTGTACATACATCACAGGAGGGGCTGAGGGCTACAATATATACATTACAGGAGGGGCAGGGGGCATAGACGTTACTGGAGTGGCAAACAGCTCTTGTGGTGTACTCATTACTGGGATCGGTGACAGCGCTCTGGGGGACCCATATAGTTCTGGGGGGGCGCACAGACTGCTCTAATTCATATATACACACACAGTACTGCTTTTTACACACACAGCTCTGACACACACACACACACACACACACACACTACATTGCACCCCCTATCACCCCCTACACAAACACACACAATGCACCCCACATCACCTCCTACACACACACACAATACAATGCACTCGCTATTACTCCTCCCCCCACACACACAATACAATGCACCCCTCATTACCCCTCCCCCACACACAATACAATGCACCCCCCATTACCCCTCCCCCCACACACAACACAATGCACCCCCCATTACCCCTCCCCCCACACACAATACAGTACACCCTCCATTACCCCTCCCCCCACACACAATACAGTGCACCCTCCATTACCCCTCCCCCCCACACACACACAATACATTGCACTCTCCATTACCCCTCCCCCACACACAATACAGTGCACCCTCCATTACCCCTCCCCCACACACAATAAAATGCACCCTCCATTACCCCTCCCCAACACACAATACAGTGCACCCTCCATTACCCCTCCCCCCACACACAATACAATGCACCTTCCATTACCCCTCCCACACACAATACAGTGCACCCTCCATTACCCCTCCCTTCACACACAATACAGTACACCCTCCATTACCCCAACCCCCACACACAATACAGTGTACCCTCCATTACCCCTCCCCCACACACAATAAAATGCACCCTCCATTACCCCTCCCCCCACACATAATAGAGTGCACCCTCCATTACCCCTCCCCCCACACACAATACAATGCACCCTCCATTACCCCTCCCCCCACACACAATACAATGCACCCTCCATTACCCCTCCCTTCACACACAATACAGTACACCCTCCATTACCCCTCCCCCCACACACAATACAATGCACCCTCCATTACCCCTCCCACACACAATACAGTGCACCCTCCATTACCCCTCCCTTCACACACAATACAGTACACCCTCCATTACCCCTCCCCCCACACACAATACAATGCACCCTCCATTACCCCTCCCCCCACACACAATACAGTGCACCCTCCATTACCCCTCCCACCACACACAATACAGTGCACCCTCCATTACCCCTCCCCCCACACACAATACATTGCACCCTCCATTACCCCTCCCCCCACACACAATACAATGCACCCTCCATTACCCCTCCCACACACAATACAGTGCACCCTCCATTACCCCTCCCTTCACACACAATACAGTACACCCTCCATTAACCCTCCCCCCACACACAATACAGTGTACCCTCCATTACCCCTCCCCCACACACAATAAAATGCACCGTCCATTACCCCTCCCCCCACACACAATACAGTGCACCCTCCATTACCCCTCCCCCCACACACAATACAATGCACCCTCCATTACCCCTCCCCCCACACACAATACAATGCACCCTCCATTACCCCTCCCTTCACACACAATACAGTACACCCTCCATTACCCCTCCCCCCACACACAATACAATGCACCCTCCATTACCCCTCCCCCCACACACAATACAGTGCACCCTCCATTACCCCTCCCCCCACACACAATACAATGCACCCTCCATTACCCCTCCCACCACACACAATACAGTGCACCCTCCATTACCCCTCCCCCCACACACAATACAATGCACCCTCCATTACCCCTCCCCCCACACACAATACAATGCACCCTCCATTACCCCTCCCCCCACACACAATACAGTGCACCCTCCATTACCCCTCCCCCCACACACACACACAATACATTGCACCCTCCATTACCCCTCCCCCACACACAATAAAATGCACCCTCCATTACCCCTCCCCCCACACACAATACAATGCACCCCCATTACCCCTCTCCCCACACACAATACAATGCACCCCCCATTCCCCCTCCCACACACAATACAGTGCACCCTCCATTACCCCTCCCTTCACACACAATACAGTACACCCTCCATTACCCCTCCCCCCACACACAATACAGTGTACCCTCCATTACCCCTCCCCCACACACAATAAAATGCACCCTCCATTACCCCTCCCACCACACACAATACAATGCACCCTCCATTACCCCTCCCCCCACACACAATACAACCCTCATCACCCCCTACACACACAAATTACACTGCCCCTTACACACACAGCTCTGACACACACACACACACACACACACACACACACACTACAATGCACCCCCCATTACCCCTCCCCCCACACACAATACAATGCACCACCCATTACCCCTCCCCCCACACACAATACAATGCACCCCCATTACCCCTCCCCCCACACACAATACAATCCACCCCCCATTACCCCTCCCCCAACACACAATACAATGCACCCCCCATTACCCCTCCCCCCACACACAATACAACCCTCATCACCCCCTACACACAAATTACACTGCCCCATCCCTTCACAGTCCTGCCTCCCCCCCTCCCTCGGAATACAGTACTCCTCCTTTGCCTGTCACAGAGCAGTGTTCCTTCACAAATATTCCCCGTTATGTGTCCTCAGCCCCTCCTCACTCATCCCCAATAAGTAAACCTGTCTCTTCAGCTCCTTCATGGAGCGCTTACCGCGTCATGTCTCCTGTGTCCCGACGCCCGCAGCACTGTGATGACGTCAGCAAGGTGGTGATCTCATCACGTTGCTGCACGTCGGGGGCGGGACCCAGTCCCGGCGCGCTGTTCAAATGTATTTATGTCTGAAAGATGCAAATACATTTGAATAGGAACGGAAAGAGGAAGCTGCAGTCATTGGCTCTGCTGCGCTCCTCTGCACTGGGTGCATGCCGGGCACACAGCACAGCGCGCTGCCTCCTGCTCCTGCTAGTGTGCCTGGCATGTACACACTGTAGAGGAGTGCAGCGGGGACAGCAGATACAGTGACCCACTACACTGTGCCCCTGCTTCAAGGGGGGGCAGCTTCCACCCCCTCCCCTCGCTGGGTATGGCGGCAGCACATAGCAGGGAGCTCATTGGCACACCTCTGACCCTGGAAGGGCAAAAGGCCGCTGGTACTTCCGGGGTCAATCAGAGTTCTGTGCCCGCAGTTTGTTTTTGCATCTTAAAGACGCAGATACAAATAAATAGCGGTGCTCCAACACCCCGCGCTGACATGTGCCTAGTGCCAAGTATGGTGGAGGCCCCCTTAGAAGCTCTTTTGGTGGGGGCCCCTGGGCTGGAGCCCCGCCTGCCCCGCCTATAATCTTGCCCTGGTTACAACCGTGTGACATGTATTTGAAACATGGAGTTTTACATACTGTCGAAAGTTAGATAGATTAATGAACAGATAGATAGATAGATAATAGATAGATGATAGATAGATAGATAGATAGATAGATAGATAGATAGATGTGCACCACATATATAATGTTCCACCCCACTTCATATTGTAAACTTGCACCCTTTAGTGCCTTTCATGTGGCACTAATGGGTGTTTAGCCTTGTTTTTAGCCCCAAATTCAATAATTAAAAAAAGATGTGAGGTCCCCCTTATTTTTTGTAGCCAGCTAAGGTAAAGCAGACAGCTTCAGCCTGCAGATGGCAGCAATCAAAATAGTAATAGTTCTGGCACACTATGAGGAATTAGGACATGAAAAAGTATTCTTGAATGCAGAATCAATTTTATTAGTGCAAAAAACAAGACTAATTCATCCAACGTTTCGACCGTGTTAGTCGTTATCAAGGATGGAATTATCAAACAGATAGTAGTATGCCTATCTCGTATATGCTATATGTTCTTATACGTTACCTCTCTCGTCATGTGGTCCGCTGTACTATACACCTGAGTGATGTTTATATCTATGTTGATCTCCGTCTAGAAACAACTACAATCATAAGATTGTCTCCAGCTTGGTTTTGCTCGGTACCATAGACCAGTGCAAGAGGTATAGACATTAGTGATGAGCGAGTACTAAAAAGCTCGAGTGATCGAGGCTCGGGCCGAGCATCCCAAGATACTCGTGTACTCGGCCCGAGCACCGAGCCCAATGTTATCCTATGGGAGACCCGAGCATTTTTGTGAAATGACCACCGGCAGCATGTAGAAACCCTAAAAATGGCAAAAAAGTCTCAGAAGAGTGCTCAAATGACATGGCAACAGCATGGGGAAGACCCCTTGAAGCATTTAACACTCAAAAGTCACAGCTGTGAACAATTTTGTCCGCGTTTTACGCCATTTTTACGGACTCACCAGAAAACCTTCCAAAATGACACCAAAATGAATTTTCATGGCGGAAATGTTAAGGGCACATACCCAATAGTGAGATAGAGCTAATGTATGTTACTTTTTGAGATCAATACATGAAAGATTTTACGTAAAACATTGTGTGGCACTCCGATGTCCCTGAGAAGAGACATACATAAAGGCCTCTGAGTCTAATGTGCCCATTTTGAGGAACTGAGTCTTTGTAGTATTTTCCTTTGCCACGGCAGTCCAAAATTGTGAGGTTCACCAATGACCCTGCATACAGACGTGCATGAGGGCCTGTAAACCTGAAGTGCCTATTGGAAGGAAGTGGGTCTATTGTAGTATAGCCCTTAGGCAGGACAGCCAAAAATTGGGAGGCTCCACGTTGTCCCTGGATAGAAACGTGCATGAGGGCCTGTAAACCTGAAGTGCCCATTGGAAGGAAGTGGGTCTATTGTAGTATAGCCCTTAGGCAGGGCAGCCAAAAATTGGGAGGCTCCACGTTGTCCCTGGATAGAGACGTGCATGAGGGCCTGTAAACCTGAAGTGCCCATTGGAAGGAAGTGCGTCTATTGTAGTATAGCCCTTAGGCAGGGCAGCCAAAAATTGGGAGGCTCCACGTTGTCCCTGGATAGAGACGTGCATGAGAGCCTGTAAACCTGAAGTGCCCATTGGAAGGAAGTGGGTCTATTGTAGTATAGCCCTTAGGCAGGGCAGCCAAAAATTGGGAGGCTCCACGTTGTCCCTGGATAGAGACGTGCATGAGGGCCTGTAAACCTGAAGTGCCCATTGGAAGGAAGTGGGTCTATTGTAGTATAGCCCTTAGGCAGGGCAGCCAAAAATTGGGAGGCTCCACGTTGTCCCTGGATAGAGACGTGCATGAGGGCCTGTAAACCTGAAGTGCCCATTGGAAGGAAGTGGGTCTATTGTAGTATAGCCCTTAGGCAGGGCAGCCAAAAATTGGGAGGCTCCACGTTGTCCCTGGATAGAAACGTGCATGAGGGCCTGTAAACCTGAAGTGCCCATTGGAAGGAAGTGGGTCTATTGTAGTATAGCCCTTAGGCAGGGCAGCCAAAAATTGGGAGGCTCCACGTTGTCCCTGGATAGAGACGTGCATGAGGGCCTGTAAACCTGAAGTGCCCATTGGAAGGAAGTGGGTCTATTGTAGTATAGCCCTTAGGCAGGGTAGCCAAAAATTGGGAGGCTCCACGTTGTCCCTGGATAGAGACGTGCATGAGGGCCTGTAAACCTAAAGTGCCCATTGGAGGGAAGTGGGTCTATTGTAGTATAGCCCTTAGGCAGGGCAGCCAAAAATTGGGAGGCTCCACGTTGTCCCTGGATAGAGACGTGCATGAGGGCCTGTAAACCTGAAGTGCCCATTGGAAGGAAGTGGGTCTATTGTAGTATAGCCCTTAGGCAGGGCAGCCAAAAATTGGGAGGCTCCACGTTGTCCCTGGATAGAGACGTGCATGAGGGCCTGTAAACCTGAAGTGCCCATTGGAAGGAAGTGGGTCTATTGTAGTATAGCCCTTAGGCAGGGCAGCCAAAAATTGGGAGGCTCCACGTTGTCCCTGGATAGAGACGTGCATGAGGGCCTGTAAACCTGAAGTGCCCATTGGAAGGAAGTGGGTCTATTGTAGTATAGCCCTTAGGCAGGGCAGCCAAAAATTGGGAGGCTCCACGTTGTCCCTGGATAGAGACGTGCATGAGGGCCTGTAAACCTGAAGTGCCCATTGGAAGGAAGTGGGTCTATTGTAGTATAGCCCTTAGGCAGGGCAGCCAAAAATTTGGAGGCTCCACGTTGTCCCTGGATAGAGACGTGCATGAGGGCCTGTAAACCTGAAGTGCCCATTGGAAGGAAGTGGGTCTATTGTAGTATAGCCCTTAGGCAGGGCAGCCAAAAATTGGGAGGCTCCACGTTGTCCCTGGATAGAGACGTGCATGAGGGCCTGTAAACCTAAAGTGCCCATTGGAGGGAAGTGGGTCTATTGTAGTATAGCCCTTAGGCAGGGCAGCCAAAAATTGGGAGGCTCCACGTTGTCCCTGGATAGAGACGTGCATGAGGGCCTGTAAACCTGAAGTGCCCATTGGAAGAAAGTGGGTCTATTGTAGTATAGCCCTTAGGCAGGGCAGCCAAAAATTGGGAGGCTCCACGTTGTCCCTGGATAGAGACGTGCATGAGGGCCTGTAAACCTGAAGTGCCCATTGGAAGGAAGTGGGTCTATTGTAGTATAGCCCTTAGGCAGGGTAGCCAAAAATTGGGAAGCTCCACGTTGTCCCTGGATAGAGACGTGCATGAGGGCCTGTAAACCTAAAGTGCCCATTGGAGGGAAGTGGGTCTATTGTAGTATAGCCCTTAGGCAGGGCAGCCAAAAATTGGGAGGCTCCACGTTGTCCCTGGATAGAGACGTGCATGAGGGCCTGTAAACCTGAAGTGCCCATTGGAAGGAAGTGGGTCTATTGTAGTATAGCCCTTAGGCAGGGCAGCCAAAAATTGGGAGGCTCCACGTTGTCCCTGGATAGAGACGTGCATGAGGGCCTGTAAACCTGAAGTGCCCATTGGAAGGAAGTGGGTCTACTGTAGTATAGCCCTTAGGCAGGGCAGCCAAAAATTGGGAGGCTCCACGTTGTCCCTGGATAGAGACGTGCATGAGGGCCTGTAAACCTGAAGTGCCCATTGGAAGGAAGTGGGTCTATTGTAGTATAGCCCTTAGGCAGGGCAGCCAAAAATTGGGAGGCTCCACGTTGTCCCTGGATAGAGACGTGCATGAGGGCCTGTAAACCTGAAGTGCCCATTGGAAGGAAGTGGGTCTATTGTAGTATAGCCCTTAGGCAGGGCAGCCAAAAATTGGGAGGCTCCACGTTGTCCCTGGATAGAGACGTGCATGAGGGCCTGTAAACCTGAAGTGCCCATTGGAAGGAAGTGGGTCTATTGTAGTATAGCCCTTAGGCAGGGCAGCCAAAAATTGGGAGGCTCCACGTTGTCCCTGGATAGAGACGTGCATGAGGGCCTGTAAACCTGAAGTGCCCATTGGAAGGAAGTGGGTCTATTGTAGTATAGCCCTTAGGCAGGGCAGCCAAAAATTGGGAGGCTCCACGTTCTCCCTGGATAGAGACGTGCATGAGGGCCTGTAAACCTGAAGTGCCCATTGGAAGGAAGTGGGTCTATTGTAGTATAGCCCTTAGGCAGGGCAGCCAAAAATTGGGAGGCTCCACGTTGTCCCTGGATAGAGACGTGCATGAGGGCCTGTAAACCTGAAGTGCCCATTGGAAGGAAGTGGGTCTATTGTAGTATAGCCCTTAGGCAGGGCAGCCAAAAATTGGGAGGCTCCACGTTGTCCCTGGATAGAGACGTGCATGAGGGCCTGTAAACCTGAAGTGCCCATTGGAAGGAAGTGGGTCTATTGTAGTATAGCCCTTAGGCAGGGCAGCCAAAAATTGGGAGGCTCCACGTTGTCCCTGGATAGAGACGTGCATGAGGGCCTGTAAACCTGAAGTTCCCATTGGAAGGAAGTGGGTCTATTTTAGTATAGCCCTTAGGCAGGGCAGCCAAAAATTGGGAGGCTCCACGTTGTCCCTGGATAGAGACGTGCATGAGGGCCTGTAAACCTGAAGTGCCCATTGGAAGGAAGTGGGTCTATTGTAGTATAGCCCTTAGGCAGGGCAGCCAAAAATTGGGAGGCTCCACGTTGTCCCTGGATAGAGACGTGCATGAGGGCCTGTAAACCTGAAGTGCCCATTGGAAGGAAGTGGGTCTATTGTAGTATAGTCCTTAGGCAGGGCAGCCAAAAATTGGGAGGCTCCACGTTGTCCCTGGATAGAGACGTGCATGAGGGCCTGTAAACCTGAAGTGCCCATTGGAAGGAAGTGGGTCTATTGTAGTATAGCCCTTAGGCAGGGCAGCCAAAAATTGGGAGGCTCCACGTTGTCCCTGGATAGAGACGTGCATGAGGGCCTGTAAACCTGAAGTGCCCATTGGAAGGAAGTGGGTCTATTGTAGTATAGCCCTTAGGCAGGGCAGCCAAAAATTGGGAGGCTCCACGTTGTCCCTGGATAGAGACGTGCATGAGGGCCTGTAAACCTGAAGTGCCCATTGGAAGGAAGTGGGTCTATTGTAGTATAGCCCTTAGGCAGGGCAGCCAAAAATTGGGAGGCTCCACGTTGTCCCTGGATAGAGACGTGCATGAGGGCCTCAAAACATTAAGTGTCCATTGTCAGGAAGTGGGTGTATTATAGTATAGCCCTTTGGCAGGGCAGCCAAAAATTGGGAGGCTCCACGTTGTCCCTGGATAGAGACGTGCATGAGGGCCTCAAAACATTGTTCCCATTGCAAAGGAGCGGGTCTCCTGTCGTTGTAATGTCCATTCTGCAAAGAATGGGCGAAAAAATTTACCACTGGGGGTATACCTGAAACAAAGGCCTAACTCTTGTAACGGTCATCATGGTGGCGCATGAGGAGAAGGAGTAGCAGTCCAGCGATTATCCAAAGTCCAGAAGTGTGTACCCATGGGTGACTGGAGGTACATGGCAAATTCCCGTTACAAACTTTAAATTCCGCTCTCATTTGCTGGTGGTGTGGTGAAGTCTGGCCCAATCCAACCCTTGTTCATCTTGATCAGAGTCAGCCTATCAGCATTTTCAGTTGACAGGCGGGTGCGTTTATCTGTAATGATTCCACCTGCGGCACTAAAAACACGCTCTGACAAAACGCTAGCGGCAGGGCAGGCCAGGACTTCCAAGGCGTAGAGAGCCAATTCATGCCACATGTCCACCTTGGATACCCAATAATTGTAAGGCACAGAGGAATGTCGGAGTACAGTTGTTCGATCTGCAAGGTACTCCTTGAGCATCTGGGCAAACTTAGGATTTCTTGTGGCACTACCCCGCACCTCAGGGGCTGTGGTACGTGAGGGGCTGAGAAAACTGTCCCACATCTTAAAGACTGTTCCCCTACCTCTGGCGGATTGGACTTGTGCCTCTCTCGGCTGTACGCCTTGGTTGTCCACTGATTCCTGACCTATGCCGCTAGCGTTTTGTGAGGGGAATGCTTTGCCTACTTCCGTGACTATGGCCTTCCGGAACTGCTGCATTTTGGTTGACCTCTCCGCCTCGGGAATAAGAGACATAAAGTTCTCCTTGTAGCGTGGGTCTAACAGTGTTACCAACCAGTAATGATTGTCGGCCAAGATGTTCTTAACGCGAGGGTCACGAGACAGGCAGCTTACCATAAAGTCAGCCATGTGCGCCAGACTCTTAACAGCCAGGACTTCAGTAGCCTGACCAACACGATGACTGAACATGCTGTCCTCCTCCTCCTCCTCCTCCTCCTCATCTACCCTGTCCTCTGGCCAGCCACGCTGAACCGAGGATATGACTGGTGTGCATGTCATATCCTCAATTTGGCCGGAGATTTGCTCCATGTCTTCATCCTCCTCCTCGTCATAGTCCTCCACTGCACGTTGTGATGAGACGAGGCTGGGCTGTGTGTTATCACCCACACCCACTACTGTTTCTTGCTGCAACTCATCGCGCTCCGCCTGCAATGCATCATGTTTGGTTTTGAGCAGAGACCGTTTTAGAAGGCAGAGTAGCGGTATGGTGACGCTAATAATGGCGTCATCACCACTCACCATCTTGGTGGAGTCCTCAAAGTTTTGGAGGATGGTACATAGGTCGGACATCCATCTCCACTCCTCAGGTGTTATGTGTGGAGTTTGACCCATTTCTCGACGGCTTAGGTGATGCAGGTACTCAACAACTGCCCTCTTCTGCTCACATATCCTGACCAACATGTGCAGAGTTGAATTCCAACACGTGGGGACATCACACTCCAGTCTGTGAGCCGGAAGATGCAAACGGCGCTGAAAGCCGGCAAGGCCGGCTGAAGCAGTAGGTGACTTTAGAAAATGTGCAGACAGGCGGCGAACTTTTACCAGCAGATCAGACAGCTCTGGGTATGACTTTATAAACCGCTGAACCACGAGGTTGAGCACATGGGCCACGCATGGAACATGTGTCAGCTGGCCTCGCCTCAAAGCCGCCACCAGGTTCCGGCCATTGTCACACACGACCTTTCCTGGCTTTAGGTTCAGAGGTGTGAGCCAGTGATCTGCCTGCTGTTTCAGAGCTGTCCACACCTCTTCTGCATTGTGGGGTTTGTCACCTATGCAGATTAGCTTCAGCACAGCCTGTTGCCGCTTCGCCGAGGCAGTGCTGCAGTGCTTCCAGCTTGGGACTTGTGTGGAGGGTACAGTGGATGAGGATGCGCAGGAGGAGGAGGAGGCTGAAGAGCATGACATTCCGGAGCTGTAGAGTGTGGGTGAAACACTGACTGAGGTAGGGCCTGCAAACCTTGTTGTGGGAAGGACGTGTTCCGTCCCTCGCTCAGACTGGGTCCCAGCTTCCACAATATTAACCCAGTGTGCCGTCAACGAGATGTAGCGGCCTTGCCCACAAGCACTTGTCCACGTGTCTGTGGTTAGGTGGACTTTGGGTGAAACAGTGTTGTTCAGGGCACGTGTGATGTTTTGTGACACGTGGTTATGCAACGCGGGGACGGCACACCGGGAGAAATAGTGGCGGCTGGGGACCGAGTAACGTGGGACAGCTGCCGCCATCAGGTCGCGGAATGCTTCTGTCTCCACCAGCCTAAAAGGCAACATTTCCAGCGCAAGCAGTCGCGAAATGTTAGCATTTAGAACTGTGGCATGTGGGGCGTTGGCAGTGTATTTGCGCCTGCGTTCAAAGGTTTGCTGAATGGATAACTGAACGCTGCGCTGGGACAAGGACGTGCTTGATGATGGTGTTATTTCTGCGTAGGCAACTGCAGGTGCAGGACCGGAGGAGGCTTGTTCGCAGGCAGCATGGACAGGGGATTGGCTCGCATGCACAACCAGCGAAGACGTAGCAGTGACATCAGCAAGCACTGCTCCTCGACTCTGTTGTACTTCCCACAAAGTCGGGTGCTTGGCTGACATGTGCCTGATCATGCTGGTGGTGGTCAGGCTGCTAGTTTTGGTACCCCTGCTGATGCTGGCACGGCAGGTGTTACAAATGGCCTTTTTAGAATCATCTGGAGCCAACTTAAAAAACTGCCAGACTCGGGAAGACCTAACATTTGTACAGGCACCTTGTGTCGTGTTGTTGTTCCGGGGAACGGTTGCCTGACTTCTGCCTGGAGCCACCACCCTGCTTCTTACTGCCTGTTGGGATGCTATGCCTCCCTCCCCCTGTGCACTGCTGTCCTCGCTCTGCATATCCTCCTGCCAGGTTGGGTCAGTTACTGGATCATCCACCACGTCGTCTTCCTCTTCCGCACCCTGCTCCTCCTCCTGACTTCCTGACAATTGTGTCTCATCATCGTCCACCCCTTGTTGAGACACGTTGCCAACTTCGTGAGAACGTGGCTGCTCAAATATTTGGCCATCTGTACATACGATCTCCTCATGACCCACTTCAACATTAGCTGGCGAGAGGCCAGAATGTGCGAATGGAAATGTGAACAGCTCTTCCGAGTGTCCAAGTGTGGGATCATTAATGTCCGAGGACGTGTACTCAGCCTTGTGGTAGGAAGGAGGATCAGGTTCTGAAATGTGCGGTGCAGTATCACGGCTACTGACACTTGACCGTGTGGAAGACAGAGTGTTTGTGGTGGTGCCAATCTGACTGGAAGCATTATCCGCTATCCAACTAACAACCTGTTGACACTGGTCTTGGTTCAAGAGCGGTGTACTGCTGCGGTCCCCAAGAATTTGGGACAGGACGTGCGAGCGACTAGATGTGGCCCTTTGTTGTGGCGAAATTAGAGCTTGCCCACGACCTCGGCCTCTGCCTGCACCACCATCACGTCCACTTCCTTGTTCCTTGCCAACGCCCTTGCGCATTTTGCAATGCTGTGCTGACGTGTATTCACTAGACTTGGGCGTTATATCCAAGTTTGTGCAAATTGTGCACCTGTACGCTGCCACCGACAGGCACACACGTGCGGTTTTTAAATGCAAGCACGGACGCACTAAGAACCTAACAGGTTTTAGGAGCAAAAATTAATGAGAACTCTGACACTATCAGCCACTGCTGACTGACGTGTATTATACACTACACTTGTGCGTTATATAATAGTTTGGTAAAAACGCACACAAGTGCACCTGTATGCTGCCACCGACAGGCACACACGTGCGGTTTTTAAATGCAAGCACGGGCGCACTAAGAACCTAACAGGTTTTAGGAGCAAAAATTAATGAGAACTCTGACACTATCAGCCACTGCTGACTGACGTGTATTATACACTACACTTGTGCGTTATATAATAGTTTGGTAAAAACGCACACAAGTGCACCTGTACGCTGCCACCGACAGGCACACACGTGCGGTTTTTAAATGCAAGCACGGACGCACTAAGAACCTAACAGGTTTTAGGAGCAAAAATTAATGAGAACTCTGACACTATCAGCCACTGCTGACTGACGTGTATTATACACTACACTTGTGCGTTATATAATAGTTTGGTAAAAACGCACACAAGTGCACCTGTACGCTGCCACCGACAGGCACACACATGCGGTTTTTAAATGCAAGCACGGACGCACTAAGAACCTAACAGGTTTTTAGGAGCGACAATTACTGAGAAGTCTGACACTATCTGGACTGTTTTAGACTGTGTACACCAGCCCCAGATATGATGAAGGCTGGTATACGGAACCATTACTAGGAATGTGTTACGGGGGGCTGTCTGATAATAACCGAAAGGAGTATCAGACAGTCAGGGTCCACCGTGCAAAGACTTTGCTGCAGACTATGGCAGAGTGCAATACCTCTGTTAACTCACAGAAGGATATAATAAGTAAGTAAAGCAATTCCTCCCTTACTTGGAGGGTGTGTGGAATGATCTCTGTTAATAATCACAGAGACAAAGGCAATGTGTGCGAAATGGCACCTACCTAGGTCCGCTCTTCTAGTGGTGCAAAAGAGACGAACAGCAGCGTAAGCCGCACAAAGCTCCTACCTGCGTTCGCTCCACTAGTGTGCGAGGACACGAACCACTAGATATGGCACCTGCCTAGGTCCGCTCTTCTAGTGGTGCAAAAGAGACGAACAGCAGCGTAAGCCGCACAAAGCTCCTACCTCTGTTCGCTCCCCTAGTGTGCGAGGATACAAACAACTGCCAGACGCAGTATAAGGAACGTTACCCTAGCGGCAACGTCCACCTACGAGTAGAATCACAAGGCCCAGCCAGACCATGTGCCTCAGGCACCTGCCTATGTCCGCTCCCCTAAGAGGTAAGGATACGGACAGCAGCCGAAGCTGTAAGGTATAAGAACGCTACCCTGCCGGTAGCGCTCACCTAGCATAGACAGAGGAATGCCTAGAGGAACGCGCACAGAGCGTCTACTCATATGCATGAACCAAGAGGACTGAGCACCATGCGGCGTGTGTCAGGGTCTTATATAGACTCTGTGCCTCATCCAAGATGGAGGACACCAGAGCCAATCCGCTGCCAGAACGACAGGAGTGACGTCATGCTGGCCTATCACCGAGCAAGACGTCACAAGCACATGACCAGCGACCAATCGGCATAGAAGGTGTCAGAGACATGTGACCTCGTGTCAGCGATGATGTCACCCGCACATGTGCAATGGCTCCAAGATTGGACTTAGTCTCCGGCGCTCGCACATGTGCAGTAGCAAGAAATCTGGACTTAGTCTCCAGCGCTCGCACATGTGCAGTAGCAAGAAATCTGGACTTAGTCTCCAGCGCTCGCACATGTGCAGTAGCAAGAAATCTGGACTTAGTCTCCATCGCTCGCACATGTGCAGTAGCAAGAAATCTGGACATAGTCTCCAGTGCTCGCAGCAACCGTAACAGAATGGCTATATACCCTGCCTGCCTGCCTGCCTGTATACTGCTACAATAGTCCTGACAAGGACTCTTCTGGTCACCAGCCTGTATTCCGACCTGGCTATACCCTGCCTGTATACAGCAACAATAGTCCTGAGAAGGACTCTGCTACTGTACTCCGACCTGGCTATACCCTGCCTGCCTGTATACAACTACAATAGTCCTGAGAAGGACTTTTGGTCACACTGTTTGCAGCCCTGCTACGGAAATAGCTATAAAGGGCCGCAAACCTTTCCCTGAAGCAGCGACACTCTCCCTGCACTGACTGTCTGGATGGCTGTGAGCAGAGCACAGCGCGCCGGCCGGTATAAAGGCTCGGTCACGCTGTGCGGGCCGGCCAATCACTGCAATTCCACAACTAACAGGGCTGCGGCATTGCAGTGGTCTGCCAGCCAATCCCTGCATGAGGGCTGGCTCTCAAAAGAGCGCCAACATGCAGGGATGAAGACCACGAGTACAGCACGAGTATCGCGAGATTACTCGGTCCCCGCCGAGTAGCCCGAGTACAGTGATACTCGTGCGAGTACCGAGTAGTAACAAGCATGCTCGCTCATCACTAATAGACATTTTTATCCGTTAGCTCACTGGACGCCATATATGGAAAAGAGTGTGTTTCATTAGGTTTTTAGTCTTGTGAAGTGTCATATACCATTTATTCCTTTTTTTAGACATAGGATCGTAACTTCCTGATCTCTTATACCTAATGGTGATGACCATTTTCTATTGAACGTGTATTCTCCCATTATGATATAGGTGGGTTTATGCTTGCTGTACTCATATTATTAACATCATGCATTGTTTTAGCCTAATAGGTCATGCATACGTTGTAATGTTTTCTTCATATATCACCAGGAATTATGTGCTACATAAGATGATTTGTTTATTCATGGCATCAGCCATTTTATGATGCTAACTGTGAAAGAATTCTTTTGTATTGGTTTTGTTATACCATGTACTGATGTATTTTCTATGATTTTCTCTGTTAGATAATTCCATCCTTGATAACGACTAACACGGTCGAAACGTTGGATGAATTAGTCTTGTTTTTTGCACTAATAAAATTGATTCTGCATTCAAGAATACTTTTTCATGTCCTCATTCCTCATAGTGTGCCAGAACTATTACTATTTTGATTGACTCCCATTTTTTCTGGGCACCTATTTTTACACAGTGAGCCAGACATAATCGCTTACTGCAGATGGCAGCAGGCAGCATTAGCTTGGCTGGTATTCCAAAACAGAGGTCACCCTACACTGTTGCTTTAAATTAATTTAAAAATAACTAAAAAAAGAATCAAGTGGGGTACCCCAAAATTAGGTCATCAGCCATAGGAAAAGCGGACAGCTGGGGTCTGGTGGCAAATAGGGTAATATATGGGGTTGATGCCAGCTGTGAATTTCCATCTGCCATTAAAGCCATGGCATAAGTAATGGGTGGGTGTCTATCAGGCACCCCAATTACTCATCTATTATTTGTAAATAGAGATCAGCGAACCAGCCGAGGTTTGGTTCGCATTTGCCAAGCTAGCCTTTGTGCACCAAACGGTTGGGCAAACAGTTTGCCAAGCCTAGCAGAACCCATTGAACTCAATGGGAAGCAAAAGAAAAGACATAGACAACACCTTTATAGGGGTCCAAAAGCTTGATAAACAGTTCAAACCTTTTTACTTTGGAGCCACACTGTTGTGGCACAGCCATTATCTTCCTAAACTATTAACATAAGAAATATTGAATGAGTGACAAAAGTAGGCCTGTTGCTCTGAGACCAGATATAACTTGGAGACCCATCTTGGAGTCTCAACATTTCCAAAAATTAGAGACAGACAGCAGGAAAGTGGCATCAATTGGCCCACAGTACCTATTGTGTTTTAGCACTGCATCACACTGGGTCTGGCCAACCATTTAGAGTTTTCAAGTAAAGAGGTTGGTGGATGGATGAGTAACAGAAGTAAGCCTGTTTCTCTGAGATGCCTGCCACTACAGACAAGAAAAAACTTGGAGAGCCATTTTGGAGTTTTCACAATTCTAAAAATTATGGGCAGACAGAAGGACTGTGCCATCAATTGGCCCACAGTACCCATTGTGTCTTTTCACAGCAGACAGGCATGGGCCTTGCACCACGTGGGGTCTGTTGAGAGCCCTCATACCTCATTCAACAGCGAAAACTGATTTTCTGCTTAGCTCCAGTCAGTTGGCTGCAATATTATCTTCATAGACTGTCATTGTTAGACACATTTAAGGATAGTAAGAGTGGTAGATGAGGGAAAAGTAGCTGCATGCCTGCCAGTCTGGGAGTCCTACTGCTACAGGCTACCTAAAACAAGGAGACCCATCAGCATAAGTCTGGGAATCTGACTGCGCTAAGAAAAGAGGTACATCACACATGAGAAAAGAATAATAAAGGTAGCTGAAATGTCCAAATATTGTGTGTGGTGTGACAACCGGAGACCATATAAAAGCATTAGGTGGAATAACGGTAACCATCTCCACATAAGCAAAGTTTACCATTCTGGGAAAAGGGGTGTAGGGTAGAGATGAGCGATCCTGAAGAGAATAAGATCTGGTTAGGATCACTGATGCCGCCAGGATTTGCCAATGCGATCAATAATCCTAGCCGAACCCATTGAATTCAATGGGAGGCAAAACGTATGTGATATAAAAGGTCTGCAAAAGAAAGAAAATAAGGAAGTAAAAATCTCTCCAAGTCTCTCCAAAGGCTGCTGCACTACGTCTGGGGCCACTAATTATGCCTCATACATATTCACTGCTTTCCCCACCCACTGGCGTCTCTGATTGGCTGCAGTCAAACTGCACCCCCATTATCTCTGACAGTGTTACCATTGTAAAATAAATTAATTAACAAAATTCCATGCAGTTCCCTTATACATTGATACCAGCAAAGATAAAGCATACGGCTACAGACTGCAACCTCCAGCTGTGCGCTTATCTGGGCTGTGTATAAAAATAAAAGTAAACACGTGTGGCTTTTTTAAAAAATAAAAAAAAAAATGGCTTGCAGTTCCAGCCATGATAAAGTCCGATAGCTGGGAACTGGTATTCTCAGTCTGGCTACCTAAAACTAGAAGTCTGCAGCCGCCCAGGATTGCCACATCCATTATATGCGACAGCACCAGAACTTTTTCCCGGCTCTTCCAATTGCCCTGGTGCAGAAGCAATTGGGGTAATAAGGGGTTAATAGCAGTCCACAGCTGCCACTAAGCCCTAGATTAGTAATGGAAGTCATCTATGAGAACCCCATTACTAATCTGTAAGTGAAAAGAAATAAACACCGAAAAACCTGTATTTGAAATAAAATACCAAAAAAGACCACCCTCCTTCACCAATTTATTAACCCCCAAAACAACCTGGTCAGAAGTAATCCACATGATGTTCCACGATGATTGTAGCTCTGCTACATCTGAAGGCACTGAGCATGGCCATAGAACATGATAGCCCGTTGTGAGCTTCAAGCAGAGAATAAACTGCAGCAATGAGTGGTGACGTCACTCAGTTTAGTTGTGGTCACAGCTGGAGGTTCCCACGGCCCTCCACCTGTGACCGCAGGTAACCTGACCTCAGTGGACATCAATGAACTCAGTGACCTTCCCTCAGAAGATCCCCTGAGGTTCCCTGAGCTCAGGTTACATGCGGTCACAGGTGGAGGGCCATGGGAGCCTTCAACTATGTCTGCGACTACCCTAATTTGATGTCACAGTTATTGTTGGCCTCACGCTGTCAGTTCAGATGTAGCAGAGCTGGAATCGACATGGAACATTGTGTGGATTACTTTGTATCTGGGTATTTTGGGGGTTAATAAAGTAGTGAAAGAGGGTGTTTTTTTGCCTATAATTTCAAATACAAGATTATTTTGGTGCTTTTGTTCATTTCTTTTAACTTACAGATTAGTAGAGATGAGCGAACTGGCCGTGGTTCAGCTCGAGTTTGGTTCGCCGAACGGGGGTCTCGTTCGAGTTCGGTTCGGCGAACGTTCGACGAACCAAACTCGAACCTATAGGATATAATGGGAGGCAATCACAAACACATAAAAATGCATGATAAATGTACACAAACAGTTAATAAACATTGCCATAACACTTACCGGTCCCCGCGATCCCTCCTGCACTATAAATATATATACATGTAAAAAAAATCCCTTCTTTTGAGTACCTTTTTTTTGTATGGCCAGTGTTACTGTTATGAACTGGTAACTGTGGACGATCACAAAAATCCCATCAGCAGAAAAGCACAAAAAAACACAAGCGTAGTTGGAATCTGAGCTGACCGCAATCCCCTATCTGTCAGACCACACTAGAAGTAGCCTTGGAGCGTTCCTAAACACACCTAGACACCTCGTCACAGCCGGAGCAACTTACTACACCTCACAGATAGAAATGAAGAAACCTATCTTGCCTCAGAGCAGTCTCCAAAGGAATAGCAAGCCCCTGACATATAAAGCCAACGGTGATATAAGAAAATACAATACACAGATAAGAAATATAGATTAGCAAAGGCAAGGCCCGACTTCCTAGATACAATAGGAAAGGAAAGAACATTGATTGTGCTCAGTGCAAAACCCTGTGGAAACATACCAATCTTCTAATATACAAAGCCCATAGACCACACGGTCTCTCCCCCACCATATCAGGTACTCTTGTAAATAATGGGAGAAACAAAATCCCCACAAAAACACAAGAAGTACAAAAGTGCAAATAATCAAGTAGAACAGAGAGAATCTCCCTTTTCTTGCAGTGGGGCTTGCAGATGGGGAACCCCCATGCTCATCAAAACAGAAAGACAATTCCTTTCCTGCAAGAAAACAGACCTTAAGCAAAATGAAAAGAGACACAAACACCCTTAGGTGTGGCTCAAGCAATAAAGCAAAGAACGTGCAACTTATCTGGAATGGTACAGGCACAGGATAAATGGAAGGACAATCTCCAAGCCAATTCAGAGACTGAGGAAAAACATTTATCACCGGCCCCAGCTAGCAGACACTGCTCTTCTATATAGCCCAGGCTGATCAGCAATTGGACTTCCCAAACCCTAATTAACTCCCACACCTTTTGAGTCACAGTCAGCTTCACCCCCAGTCCTGACCACCAGAAGGGAGCTCCAAACTATCACCCCCTCGGATGACATTCACAACAGTACCCCCCTTGAGGAGGGCTAACCGAACCCTCACCAGAACCACCGGGTTTGTCAGAATGGGCATGATGAAAGGCACAAACCAATCTATCAGCATGAATGTCAGAAGCAAAAACACAAGAATTGCCCTCCCGACCATAACCCTTCCACGTTATAAGGTACTGAAACTTTCTTCTGTTAAGACAGGAATCCAAAATGTTCTCAACTTCATACTCCAGATCTCCTTCTACCAACACAGGGTCTGGAGGCGCCACCGTGGGAACTACTGGCTCCACATGTTTCTTCACAAAAACTTATGAAAAACATTGTCAATTTTAAACCACTCAGGAAGAGTCAAACGAAAAAATACGGGATTAATGATCTCCGAAACCTTATAGGGTCCAATAAATTTCGGCTTAAATTTAGGAGAGCAATCTCTCATAGGATCATTTTTGGAGGACAACCAAACCATGTCCCCCACTTTAAAAAGTGGACCAACAGTCCTACGCTGGTTGTCAAACCTTTGAGCATTCTCCTGGGACTGAAACAATTTGTCCACTACTTGACCCCAAATCTGCTGCATTCTCTCCACCACAGAATGAACTCTTGGACAGGCCGAAGCCTCAGCCTGCCCTGAAGAGAACCTGGGATGAAACCCAAAACTGCAGAAAAAAACGAGACATCAAAGTTGCAAAGCTAGCCCTATTATTGAGAGCAAACTCTGCCGATGGCAAAAACGAAACCCAGTCATCCTGATCCGCAGATACAAAACATCTCAAATAGGTTTCCAAGGTCTGATTTGCTCTCTAAGTCTGACCATTAGTCTGAGGATGAAAAGCAGAAGCAAGAGACAGCTCAATTCCTAATTTACAACAAAATGCACTCCAAAATCTGGACACAAACTGAACTCCTCTGTCTGACACAATATTCTCAGGAATACCATGTAAATGAACCACCTGTTGAAAAAACAAGGGCACCAACTCTGAAGAAGACGGCAACTTCAGCATAGGTACCAAATGGACCATCTTAAAGAATCTATTACAAATAAGCCAAATAACTGTCATTCTCTGAGAGACAGGAAGATCTGAAATAAACTTCATGGCAATATGAGTCCAAGATCTCTTGGCACAATCAATGGCAACAACAACCCAATAGAAAGTGAACAATAAGGCTTGGATTTGGAACAAATCCCACAAGATTGCACAAAACTCCTGACATCCCGAGATAAATAAGGCCACCACAAAGATCTACTCACAAGATCCTTAGTAGCAAAAATACCAGGATGACCAGCCAATATGGAGCAATGAATCTCGGACATAACTCTAGTCCTCCATTGATCAGGAACATACAGTTTCCCCACAGGACATCTCTCAGGTTTGTCCCCCTGAAATCTCTCAAGTGCTAACCTCAAATTGGGTGAAATAGCGGAGAGGACCACACCTTTATTCAGGATGGTAGATGGCTCAACAATATCAAGAGAATCGGCAAAGAAACGTCTAGTGAAGGCATTGGCTTTAATATTCGTGGTGCCCGGAAGAAAAGAGACCACAAAATTGAACCATGTAAAAAATAGAGCCCACCTAGCCTGCCTAGGATTCAGTTTCCTGGCAGATTCATGGTAGGTCAGATTATTATGATTGGTGAGCACCACAACTTGATGTCTCGCCCTCTCCAGCCAGTGTCTCCATTCTTCAAAGGCCCAATTCATAGCCAATAATTCTCGATTACCCACATCATAGTTTCGTTTGGATGGAGAAAGCCTCATAGAGAAGAAGGCACAAGGCTTCAGCTTGGAAGTTCTAGGATCTCTTTAAGACAAAACAGCTCCTGCTCCAATCTCTGAGGCAACTATCTCCACTTGAAACAGAAGAGAAAGATCAGGTTGCTGCAGGACTTGGGCAGAAGTGAACCTTTTTTAAGCTCCTGGAAGGCCATAATTGCCTCTGGAGTCCAATTCTCAACATCAGCTCCTTTTTGGTCAAATCAGTCAAAGGCTTAACAACACTAGAGAAAGTGTCTATAAATTTACTGTAGAAATTAGCAAAGCCCAAAAACTTTTGAAGGGATTTCAAAGAAGCTGGCTTAACCCAGTCATGAATGGCCTGAACCTTGATCGGATCCATGTCAATAGAAGCCGGGGATAAAATAAACCCCAAAAAGGAAATTTTTTGCACGCCAAAGAAACATTTTGATCCCTTAACGTGCAATGCATTTTCCTTAAGTACCTGAAAAACTGTCCGAACTTGCTCAACATGAGCGGCCCAATCATCAGAAAAAAATCAAAATATCATCCAAATAGACAATCAGAAATTGGCCAATTAGGTCCAGAAAAATATTATTCATGAACGACTGAAAGACGGAGGGGGCATTAGTGAGCCCAAAAGGCATCACTAGGTACTCAAAATGCCCCTTAGGCCGTCTTCCATTCATCACCCTCCTTAATTCGAATGAGACTGTATGCCCCCTTAAGATCAAGTTTCGTAAACCACTTAGCTCCCTTTACTCTGGAAAACAGGTCTGACATCAGGGGTAATGGATGCTGATATTTAACAGTGATTTTATTAAGGAGATAATAATCAATACAAGGTCTCAACGACCCATCCTTCTTGAACACAAAGAAAAAACGGGCACCCAAAAGTGACGAGGATGGTCTAATATGACCTTTTTCCAATAATTCCTTATTATAGCTTCTCATAGCATGATGTTCAGACACAGATAGATTGAAAACTAGTCCCTTAGGAAATTTGCAACCTGGCACTAATTCAATGGCACAATCACACTCCCTGTGAGGAGGCAATGAATCAGAACCAGTCTCATTAAACACATCAAGGAAATCTGACAAATATTCAGGTACATCGTGTGGCTGAGAAGAAATAGACAACACAGAAAGATCATTATGCACACATTGACAAGCCCAACAAACCACAGACAAGGATTTCCAATCTAGAACTGGATTATGAGTCTGCAACCAAGGGAATCCCAGTGCCAAAATATCATGCAAGTTGTGTAATACTATAAATTTACAAACCTTCTAATGAACTGGCACAACCTTCATAGTTACCTGAGTCCAAAACTGAGGTTTATTTTCAGCTAGGGGAGTAGCATCAATGCCCCTTAAACGAATAGGAGTTTGCAAAGGTACCATAGGAAAACCACATTTCTCCACAAACACAAAATCCATCAAGTTCAGGGAGGCCCCTAAATCAAGAAAGGCCATAGCTGAAAACGAGGATCAAGAGCAAATCAAAGAGAAATTTAGGTTGCATAGTACCCACAGTAAATGAACGAGCAAATCTTTTTTCCCTTTTAGGGCAGACAGAAATAGTGTGAAACACAACTTGTTCTTCTTGCCCCTTGTCACCGCTTCTTTTTGTATTGGCCATCGATCCCATGGCGGTTTTAATCAGAGAAGATTCGGACATTCAGGGCATTAAAACAAAGAATTATCACCATAAGATAGGCCTTTTTGTGGATTATGTAATTCTCTCATTATCTGATCCTGTAAACTCCATCCAAAATGCTCAATCTATACTCCATGAATTCTCCATTGCTTCCTATTACAAACTAAACATAGATAAATCAAAAATTCACCCATTTTTCCTTGATAACTCAACCATCCAAACCATTAAAAAAAATTGTCATCTTTTTCCTTGGCAGAGAACTCAATAAAATATCTGGGAATTCAAATAACAAAAAACCTACATACTTTAGTGAAATTAAATATGGAAAACCTCCTAGAAACTACAAGTAAAGAAACAGCCTCCCTGTTCAAAAAGGATATTACATGGTTTGGCAGATTACTATCCTTTAAAATGATCATTCTACCAAAGATACTCTATTTTTTTAGAGCTATTCTGCTCACTATACCCACGCTATATCTAAACAAACTCCAAAACATTCTAAATGACTTTGTCAGGGATCACAAGAGGCCTAGAGTTTCCAAATCCATCCTAATGAAGAGAAACACGAGAGGAGTGTATAGTCTGCCGACTTTAGAATGCTATTACAAGACAGCTATCATTAAACAGAGCCTTAATTGGCTACAGAACAACCATTATTTACCTTGGGTAGATCTTGAACTTGCATCAAACAATTATTCTTCCCTCAAATCACTCATTTTACTTTTTATTCTCAATCCTAAACTACCCCTACACAAGTCCTCCACTTTGGCTTCTACCATATTGGCATGGAAACATTTGTGTAGAAGAAAAACAAAAACCCCGACATTCCAACAAATTAAAAATTATCCACTAAAATTACTCGCACATACAGTCAGGGCCAGAAATATTTGGACAGTGACACAAGTTTTGTTATTTTAGCTGTTTACAAAAACATGTTCAGAAATACAATTATATATATATAATATGGGCTGAAAGTGCACACTCCCAGCTGCAATATGAGAGTTTTCACATCCAAATCGGAGAAAGGGTTTAGGAATCATAGCGCTGTAATGCATAGCCTCCTCTTTTTCAAGGGACCAAAAGTAATTGGACAAGGGACTCTAAGGGTTGCAATTAACTCTGAAGGCGTCTCCCTCGTTAATCTGTAATCAATGAAGTAGTTAAAAGGTCTGGGGTTGATTACAGATGTGTGGTTTTGCATTTGGAAGCTGATGCTGTGACCAGACAACATGCGGTCTAAGGAGCTCTCAATTGAGGTGAAGCAGAACATCCTGAGGCTGAAAAAAAAGAAAAAATCCATCAGAGAGATAGCAGACATGCTTGGAGTAGCAAAATCAACAGTTGGGTACATTCTGAGAAAAAAGGAATTGACTGGTGAGCTTGGGAACTCAAAAAGGCCTGGGCGTCCACGGATGACAACAGTGGTGGATGATCGCCGCATACTTTCTTTGGTGAAGAAGAACCCGTTCACAACATCAACTGAAGTCCAGAACACTCTCAGTGAAGTAGGTGTATCTGTCTCTAAGTCAACAGTAAAGAGAAGACTCCATGAAAGTAAATACAAAGGGTTCACATCTAGATGCAAACCATTCATCAATTCCAAAAATAGACAGGCCAGAGTTAAATTTGCTGAAAAACACCTCATGAAGCCAGCTCAGTTCTGGAAAAGTATTCTATGGACAGATGAGACAAAGATCAACCTGTACCAGAATGATGTGAAGAAAAAAGTTTGGAGAAGAAAGGGAACGGCACATGATTCAAGGCACACCACATCCTCTGTAAAACATGGTGGAGGCAACGTGATGGCATGGGCATGCATGGCTTTCAATGGCACACTGGGTCACTTGTGTTCATTGATGACATAACAGCAGACAAGAGTAGCCGGATGAATTCTGAAGTGTACCGGGATATACTTTCAGCCCAGATTCAGCCAAATGCCGCAAAGTTGATCGGACGGCGCTTCATAGTACAGATGGACAATGACCCCAAGCATACAGCCAAAGCTACCCAGGAGTTCATGAGTGCTAAAAAATGGAACATTCTGCAATGGCCAAGTCAATCACCAGATCTTAACCCAATTGAGCATGCATTTCACTTGCTCTAATCCAGACTTAAGACGGAAAGACCCACAAACAAGCAAGACCTGAAGGCTGCGGCTGTAAAGGCCTAGCAAAGCATTAAGAAGGAGGAAACCCAGCGTTTGGTGATGTCCATGGGTTCCAGACTTAAGGCAGTGATTGCCTCCAAAGGATTCGCAACAAAATATTGAAAATAAAAATATTTTGTTTGGGTTTGGTTTATTTGTCCAATTACTTTTGACCTCCTAAAATGTGGAATGTTTGTAAAGAAATGTGTAGAATTCCTACAATTTCTATCACATATTTTTGTTCAAACCTTCAAATTAAACGTTACAATCTGCACTTGAATTCTGTTGTAGAGGTTTCATTTCAAATCCAATGTGGTGGCATGCAGAGCCCAACTCGCGAAAATTGTGTCACTGTCCAAATATTTCTGGACCTAACTGTATTTCTAAAGAAAACATTCCCTCCATTTGGCTCGACTTAGACCTCAGACGTATAGGTGATATACATACTGGCCACGATTACATCCCTTTCTTAGATTTAAAGATAAGACATAAAATTAATGACTCGGATTTTACTCTACTCATTTCCCTAAGAACTTCCCTTCACAAAATTTTAGCCAACAAAATCTCTATCCCTGAGACTGTATGCCTTCTTATCTGAATCCCGATAAGAACACCATCTGGAAAACTAAAACCATTTATGATGCCATAAATAATGATATGGAACCAGTTACCCAAAGCTATATGTTGTCGTGGGGAAAAGACCTCCAAAAGAGCTTCTCAGTAGAAAATTGGCAATCAAGCCTAAAAATTACATACTCCTCAACCTTCTCTGCTGTCTTGCATGAATCCTATTATAAAGTACTAACAAAATGGTACTTTACGCCCTCTAAACTAAACAGAATAAATGCAGGAAAATCAGCTTTGTGTTGGCGGAATTGTAGTAAAAAAAGGCACCCTACTCCATATCCTATGGGAATGCCCGAAGGTTAAAGCTCTCTGGGAAGAAGTTTTAAAACTAATAAATCAGATCACACACTCCAAAATAAAACTCTTACCGCAGATGGCTTTGTTATCACTAGACCTACAAGATATAGACTCCTCTCATATCTCAGTTGTGATTCACATCTTTTTAACAACTAAGCAACTCATTTTGTCCAAATGGAGAACAGAACATGTTCCCAACATCTCTGATGTCAGTCATCTGGTATCTATCCATCATGATTATGAAAAATGGCATGCGATAATCAATAGCTTGTTCCCTTCATACCATAGAAGGTGGAATAGCTAGAATCTCTTTATAAAAAGCAATAATCCCTAGAAAATATTGATTATGTACCAGCTCTACCTCCTTTCCAGACATACCTACATCCCACCTCTTACATACATACATCCCCTCCCCCTTCCCTGGTGTTTTTTATTTTTTATTTATTTATTTTTTTCTTGTTCTCTCTCTTTCTTGTTCTATTTCTTTCTCTCTTTTCTTTCAATATTATACCTAGATTAGTTTTCAGTTATTTCCTGTTAATTATAATAAGGTTAAATCATGAATAATAATTAGATACTTATTTATTTGAGAAACCTATGCACTGTAATTAGTAGGTGATTGTTCTTTCTTATCCTTTCTCCTTCCCACTTCTCCTTCCCTGTTCCCGTGTTCCCCAAATAAAAAAAACTTTTCCTTAATTTTTCCACCCCATCTTTCCTCCCCCCCTCTAAGGTATTGTTAATCTTCATGCTTAGTTCAAATGTTATATTATATGTATTGACAAATTCTTATTCAAAAATTGTCACAAATGTTGTTCAATTCTTTACTTTGCCTAGAGATTAATAAAATTATTGAAACACAACTTGTTCTTCCATCTAAAACCCTGCTGCTCAGCATTAGAGAGGACCCTATCATACTGCATAGGCTCTGAAGACTGTTCCGCAAGCAAGACATCAGCACGTATCATTTTGCGCTCACGTAAACGTCTATCAATTTGAATGGCTAAAGTCATAGAGGCATCGAGACAAGAAGGGAAAGGAAATCCCACCATTACATGCTTCACTGTATCCGTGAGACCCTTCCGAAAAAGTGTCGCAAGTGATTCATCATTCCATTTAGTAAGAACCGCCCACTTTCTGAATTTCTGACAAAAAATTTCAGCAGAATCCTGACCTTGGATCAAAGCCAACAAAGCCTTCTCAGCTTGATCAATCACATTGGATTCATCATACAACAATCCCAGGGCCTGAAAAAGGAATCCACATTAGCTAGAATCGAATTATCAGGAGCCAAAGAAAAGGCACAGTCCTGAGAGTCACCGCGCAACAAGGAGATTACAATCCTACCCTGATGCACGAGACTGCCTGAGGACTTAGGTCTTAAGGTAAAAAATAATTTACAATTATTTTTAAAGTTCAGGAATTTAGACCTATCCTCCGAGAACAATTCAGGAACAGGAATTTTAGGTTCTAAAACAGGTGTCTAACAGCTGACAAAAACACCAATATTGTTGGGACCGTCAAAATTACAAGTTTTACGTGAACACACAAATCCCTATAAAATCACTTTTATTAATCAATAATTACTTAAAACTGCCCAGGTGATTCACTCACACACATAAATAGCAATGGGAAGTTCCGTATTAAACAGAGGGATCATCCAAAGAACAGAATTTTGTGATATACTACTTGTTCCTGATATTTAAAGGCAGAGGTCAGATTACACTGGAGAAATCTCCTTTCAACAACAATACGGGTCAAATTGTGGAATAATCATACTCAATACCTTGCTACAATGACCCTACTATATACCTAATGCTGACCCTTACCTGCCAACAGAGGGTATGACACCGTAACTTGTCTGGGCGCCCCCGCTCCTCGTTGGCTAGCCCTCACTTACCCTTCACTTAACCTACCAATCTACCATAGGAGATCAAAGATATGCACCCATTGCACATATATAGATAATTATAAAATTGATAGCTCGTGGTCTATCGGCTCTGATTTCAAATTAGTGCCAGATTATTGCACCCTAATCAAATAGTGCAAAGCACTCAACCAGTTGTATCAGTAAATCACCCACAATATTTTTAGAATTATTAAGGGATGCAAGCTGGTGCCCAAACAATGCACCTTAATTAGATAATGCCAGGCACCTGGCCCAATAGATCAAAAAAATCACCCTCAATGTTTTACACTTATTTGGGGAAACAAACTGGTGCCGAATCAATGCACCTTGATTTGATAGTGCCAGGCACCTGACCAGATGTATCAGGGAAGTCACCATTTTAGATTTATTGGGGAATACAGATACAGATCATAACCTTAATTACTAGCCGTGACCACTCTATGTCACATATAAACAACACACATTAAAGGGTGCTTTACACGCTGCGACATCGCTAACGATATATCGTCGGAGTCATGGTGTTTGTGACACACATCCAGCGTCGTTAGCGGCATCACAGCGTGTAAAAGCTAGGAGCGAAGATCAGCGATCGCAAAAACGTCAAAAATCGTTGATCGTTGACACGTCGCTCCTTTTCATAATATCGTTGGTGGTGCATGCCGCTGGTTGTTCGTCGTTCCTGCGGCACCACGCATCTTTGTGTGTGACACCGCAGGAACGACGAACATCTCCTTACCTGCGTCCACCGGCAATAAGGAAGGAATGAGGTGGGCGGCATGTTCCGGCCGCTCATCTCCGCCCCTCCTCTGCTATTGGATGGCCGCTTAGTGACGCCGCTGTGACACCGAACAAACCTCTCCCTCTAAGGAGAGATTGTTCGGTGTCTCCAGCGACGTCGCTAAGCAGGTATGTGCGTGTGACGCTGCCGTAGCGATATTGTTCGCTACGGCAGGGATCACCCCCATGACGGAACAGCGACGTGGGCGGGTGCTATCGACGAGAGCTCTAGTGTCCGAGGGAGTAGAACCATGCGCAGTTGACTCCTGGAGACAGGAGCCTGATTAGAATCCGGTGTTTGGCAATTTACAATCAGGGATCTATTTAAGCCTGCACTTTAATGGCGGCAGACGCTACCATAGAAGACAACTGAGCATCACAAGTGGTTGTCATTCCTTTTCTCCCAGGCCTCCTGATAATCCGAAATTTAGGGCGGGGAAACGCGTCGAGTGGTTCAGACTGCACCAACTATATAATATGCTCCTAATGTGTGTTGTTTATATGTAAAATAGAGTGGTCACGGCTAATAATTAAGGTTATGAGGGCTAGCCAACGAGGAACGGGAGCACCCAGACAAGTTACGGTGTCATACCCTCCGTTGGCAGGTAGGGGTCAGCATTAGGTATATAGTAGGGTCATTGTAGGAAGGTATTGAGTGTGAGTTTTCCACAATTTGACCCGTATTGTTGTTGAAAGGAGATTTCTCCAGTGAAATCTGACCTCTGCCTTAATTATCAGGAACAAGTAGTATATCACAAAGTACTGTTCTTTGGATGATCCCTCTGTTTAATACGGAACTTCCCTTTGCTATTTATGTGTGGGTGAATCACCTTAGCAGTTTTAAGTAATTATTGATTAATCAAAGTGATTTTATAGGGATTTGTGTGTTCATGTAAAACTTGTAAAACAGGTGTCTGTCTAAGATAAGCTGATATACCCTGATCCTCAGAGGAGAGATGCTCAACACGCTCAGTCAACTGTTTAGTATCCATAGCCAGCAGAAGATCTTCCACGGAACCCAAAACATAAGAGGAAAAAATATACATATAAAAAAAAATTCCCGTCTTTTGAGCACCTTTTTTTTGTATGTATACTGTTATGATCTGGTTACCGTGGATGATCACAAAAATCCCATCAGCAGAAAAACACAAAAAAACCACAAGAGTAGTTGGAACCTGAGCTTACTGCAATCCCGTATCTGTCAGACCACACTAGAAGTAGCAGTGGAGCGTTCCTAAACACACCTAGACGCCTCATCACAGCCGGAGAAACTTACTACACCTCACAGATAGAAATGAGGAAACCTATCTTGCCTCAGAGCAGTCCCCAAAGGAATAGCAAGCCCCCAACATATAGTGCCAACGGTAATGTAAGAAAACACAATACACAGATAGGAAATATAGATTAACAAAGGCGAGGCCCGACTTCCTAGATACAACAGGAAGTCAAAGATTGCGGTCAGTACAAAACCCTGCGGAGAAATATCAGTCTCCTGATATACAAAACCCTGAGACCACACGGTCTCTCCCCCACTATATCAGGTACTCTTGTAAATAATGGGAGAAACAAAATCCCCAAAAAAACACAAGAAGTACAAAAGTGCAAATAATCAAGTAGAACAGAAAGAATCTCCCTTTTCTTGCAGTGGGACTTGCAGAATGGGCACCCCCATGCTCATCAAGAGAGAAAGACAATTACTCTCTTGCAAAAAAACAAACCTTAAGCAAAATGAAAAAAAACACAAACACCCTTAGGTGTGGATCAGGCAATAAAGCAAAGAACTTGCAACTTAACTGGAATGGTACAGGCACAGGATTAATGGAAGTACAAATTCCAAGCCAATTCAGAGACTGAGGAAAAACATTTATCATCGGCCCCAGCCAGCAGACACTGCTCTTCTATATAGCCAAGGCTGATCTGCAATTGGACTTCCCAAACTCCCAATTTACTCTCACACCTGTTGAGTCACAGTCAGCTTCACCCCCAGTCCTGACCACCAGAGGGAGCTCCAAACCATCATCCCCTCGGATGACATTCACAACAGGCAGCATTGCTGTTCTTGCATACATATATGAATGAAGACTCCATTTGGGTTTTGAAAATGCACCATCTTTGGCTATCTCCTCCTCCTCATCTGCTGAGCTACAAGCTGCGTAGCTCTGCATTCACACTAAGTGGCAGCTACAGCTTCATCATCAGGCTCTATGTTGACACACTCCTCCTCTTCCTTACATCACAGGACAGTACGCATGCACCTCAGGTGTCTGAGTCTCATCATCATCACTTCCACCGATGGGGTGGATCAGATGATGAGGGTCAGGATCCTGCTGGGATCCTACTTCGTCTGGGCCAGGATCCAACTCACAAAGATTTTGGACATTGGTGCAGATGCTTTCCTCCTCAAGAGTCTGGGAATCTTTGGAGTGGACCTGTGATGTCCATGGGATAGAATATGTCTCCAGTCTCACCCATGTGTAGTTCAACACAGTCAGTTTAACGGTTGGCGATTTGTGACATGAGCACAATCCAATCAAGAGTAATTGGGGTGACACTTCTAAGGAAAGAACTGTGTGATGTTGAGGTGCAGGAAAAGGAGGAGAGGCCACTTGATGCAGCACTTTCAACCCACTCCAGCACCTGTTGTTTATCAGCCGCTCAGTTAAAGCGATGTGTGATTGCTAAAGAAATCTAGTAGAGCAGAATTTCCCCCACGTACACCTTCAACACCCCACCTATTCCCCCTTCCACGACAACCTCGTCATGATTTACCACTTATGGTTGATGTACCCTTCAACTTTCAAACAGATTTTTCACAAACCTATGCCCACACCTGTCAGATACCTGACACAAAAGATAAATTATGTATTTCCTGCCTGAGCTGGCAATATTGTGAAGGAACAAAAAGTACCACTATCTACAAAAGCGTTTCACTGCAGAATTTGGTGCAGACATGGAAAAGTGCCTAGAAGACCTTTTTAGGTACTTAAAAGAGAAGAGCAGGAGCGCATGTGAAAGATTTCAGGGACACGGGTGTTAAAAAGGTATTGTAACCGCTCACCTGGAGATGTTATGCGACCCTGCACAACCTCGGTTTAAGAGTTGGTTGTGGAGCTGGGCGATAACCCAGACACCACTAGGGAATTCCTCTATCTGAGTGTTCTATGTCTTGTGGGGCGGTCATGTGACCAGTCATGTGGAGCCCGCGTCACCGCCGATCCCAGTATGGATTTCTAGCCTTCCACTTAAAGCAGCTCCTGCCATAAGTCCCAATGAGGGAATGTAGAGTAGGCTAAGTAATTCCACAGTCCTGGGGAGCGCTAAGGAGGAGAAGGATGGTTTTTTCTTGCTTAAAATTCTTTATTTTCTTTCACACCACCACTAAGAAGACCTTTTTAGCTTGTTCAATAGCAAATTTTCAGCAGGCACTAATAACAATACCTACAAATGTGTGTTCACTGCAGAATTTGGAGAAGGCAGATATAATGGCCAAGAACAACTTTTTAGCTAATTGCCTAGAAAATCTACAGCAGGCCAGGCGCTGCTAACTAACAATACCTATAACCTATAAATGTGTTTCACTGTGGAATTTTGAGCAAGCAAATAAAAATGCCAAGAACACTTTTTAGCTAAATGCCTAGAAAATTGACAGCAGACCAGGTACTGATAACTAGCAATACCTATAAATCTGTTTGAATAATTTTGAGTAATCAATTAAAATTGTTAAGAACATCTTTTAAGAATCTTCCCTAGTAGCTTTTTAGGCTACGCATTGCTAACGAGCAATATCTATAAATGTGTTTACGTAATTTTGAGCAGGCAATTAAAATTGTCTAGAACCACTTTTTATATACTTCCCGATCAACTTTTTAGGGTAGGCACTACTAATTAGCAATACCTGATAAATGTGTCTGCATAATTTGGAGCAAGCAAATAATATTGGCAATAACCAGTTTTTCAGTACTTCCCAAGCAACTTTTTAGGCCAGGCACTGCTAACTAGTAAAGCCTATAAATGTGTTTGAATCATTTTGAACAGGCAATTAAAATTTGGAAGAACCACTTTCTACATATTTCTCCAGCAACTTTTTAGGCCAGGCACTACTAACTGGCAATACCTTTAAATGTGTTTGCATACTTTTGAGCAGGCAGTAATACATAGCAATACCTATTTACTTACTTCACTGGAAACTCTTTAGCAGACACTACAAGTATGAATCCCTATTTATATCATGGAAATGTGCTGATTTGTGACACACACCTTTCGCTACACTTCACGCCCCTGTTCTAAACTATCACTCTCTTATCTATCTCAACTACCTAGCATTAAACCTTTAGCTAAGCTCACAGTATAGCAGCACCAGCGGGAGCACTGGTGGCAACACCTTCCCTAATGTTTCACATTCATAAAATAGCACCAACTCAACATGTCTGCATTCTCTATGCCAACGGACGTGTGACTTAGGCAGCCAATCACATAAGCCCTTGTGCCTGCACCAAATAGCCTTCTCCCAAGTCCCAGCCCTCTCTGTTGATTTTACACATCCCCCATTCATCAGACAGCACCACAATCCTATATAAAAGCAGATCTGTTATTACAAAAGTATTTTTGGAAACGTTGGACAGTGTTTGGGGGCAAAACTCACAAAACAGATGATTGCCGACTTTTGGGGTAAGTGCTCGGGGTTACTGAGCCCGAATGAACATGCTAAGGCTTGTACCGAATTTGAAATTGGCGAACCTTTGTCAAACAGGTTCGCTCATCTCTAGTGACTGCCCTGGTAGATGAAACAGATAACGTAACTTACAATAAAAAGTCATTGTTTGTGGACATTTAAAATAATCATCTGTTGGAGAGCAAAACCTTAAAACTGCATACAATCACATCTTCTGCATAAAAACCTGACAGATCGGTAGTGTACCCTGAACGACAAAAATAAAAAAGAATTTTCAAATATTTGGCTTCATTACAGAAATATATTGATTGTCTTTTTACAGTTTTTAAAGGAGTAGGGCAACAGAGAGGATGACAATGAGGTTGTAGAAGAACCCACCCCACACTACAGCCTTTTCACCCTTTTTTTTTTTTTTCAAAAAGGTCTGCTATACTCTGCAGTGATGCCTCACGACATTCCTCAGGAGTGAACTTGAAAGACATAAAAAGACAAAATTATTAAAGAAATATAGACAAAAGACACCTCAAGTCTTTAAATCCATCCTCTCATGTCTCCTCTACCTCCTCTAGTGTATCCACCTGTTTTCTCAACCACTCTCTTAATGTGACCCTCCATTCCAACAGTGCAGAGAGAATCCCCCAAACTATGTACTGTGCAGCCAGGTGTGGCCCAGAAAGAGCATAAGCTACATTGGATGGCAGATGCTGCATCAAGTGGCTCTCCTCTTCCTCCACCTTGACATGACACACAGTACAGTTCTCAGAGGTAGCACACGAATTACCCTGCTTTTCCCCCATGTCACAGCTATCTAACCACCCAACTGACTATGAGGAACCACAGATGTAAGAGTCTACAGAGATGTTCACACATTCTACTCCATGGGCAACAGAGCTCTACTCAAAAGATTAACAGGCTCTAGAAGAAGAAATCATCTGCAACAATGCCCCAAATCTTTGCCAGTTGGATCCGTGGCCGACAAAGTAACGTCCAACCAGAATCCAGACCCTTGTCACCAGTCGTTAATCCACGGGGGTGGAAGAGATACTAATGAGACTTTGATTCTTGAGGCAGACGCGTACTGTTCTGTGCTGTCAAGGCAGAAAGAGGAGAATGATCACTCTCAAGGCAAGAAGTGGGACAACAGAGAGGATGACAATGAAGTTCTACCTCCCACTGAGTGTGAACCCAGTGGCACGCAGCTGAGTAACTCAGCAGAGGAGGTGGAGGAGGAGGAAGTGGAGGAGGTTTCTCTGTGGCTTCCCAAACAGACAAAGAGTGATGCAGCCATGACAAGTACTGCATCCTCAGCCACAACTCTGGCTGTGGGCAACGGTGGTTGTGGAGCTGCAGTTTCCATGCCAAGCAAAGTTTGTCTTGGTTGAGCTTTTTCTGAAACCACAAAATATGACCCACATTACATTATCTGCCAACTTTGAAAACAACGAGTCAGTAGAGTCAGAAATTCCAATAGCTTGATTTCTACATGCATGAACCGGCATGTGCACATGCAACATGCATTAGTCTGGAAATTTTACTGCTCTAAAATGCAGCCTACAGGGCATCGCCAAGCACCAGCTGCTCCATCTATCGCATCTGTTTCTTCTTCTCCTCCATCACCATGTCAGACAGGTTTCCGGTAATTGAACCTCCACTTGTTTTCCTGCTACAGCCGGAGTGAGTGAGAGCCCATCGGCTGTTATGGAAATGGACATGCCTGTTTTTTTTTAGCAATCTCAGGCAAAGAGCACAACAATCTTTCTCAATCTACCATAACATCTTCCCCTGCAATTCCCTCACAGTCCACCAATTTGTGGTCTACACCTTAGTCCACACTCTCATGGCGGGCAGCCTTCAGTCCCACATTTGTGGTCATGTAAAAGATTAATTCCATCTACACATGCCAAAGCTAACAGCTTTAACCATTTAAAATCCGTTGGTCCCGTAAATTATTACTATTATTATTAATATTAGTTGTTATTATTATAGCTCCACTTATTTCATGGAGCTTTACATTTGAAAAAGGGAAATACATAATAAAACAAGTATAATACTCATGAACAATACAAGGCACAGACTGGTACAGGACACTGACCGCGGGGATCATATACTACACGGGATGGGTTAGTATACAGTTTGGTTAGGGTAGAGCTGGTCATGCAGTGGACTACTAGTGGACTAAAGGCTGTTTTACTTGCAGCGACATTGCTAGCGATGTCACTAGCGATCACACCCGTCCTCGTCGTTTGTGTGTCACGGGCAAATTGCTGCCCATGGCGAACAATATCGCAGGTACACGTCACACGAACTTATCTTCCTAAAGACGTCACTGTGGCCGGCGAACAACCTCTTTTTTAAGGGGGCGATTCGTGCGGCGTCACAGCGACGTCACACAGCAGGCCACCAATAAAAGCGGAGGGGCGGAGAGCAGCCGCATGAATTTCACTCCCACCTCGTTGCCGGAGGACGCATAAACACTGTTGTTCGTCGTTCCCAGGGTGTCACACGTAGCAATGTGTGCTGCATCAGGAATGACAAACAACCTGCGTCCCAAACGAGCAACGATATTTTGAAAATGAACGACGTGTCAACAATCAACGATTTGGTGAGTATTTGGGATCGTTAGTGGTCGCTCGTAAGTGTCAAACGCAATGACGTCGCTAACGAGGCCGGATGTGCGTCATGAATTCCGTGACCTCAGCAACATCCCGTTAGCAATGTCATTGCGTGTAACGGGGCCTTAAGGGGTAGTGCAGGTTTTCTTCTTGTCGGAAGAGTTAGGTCTTCAGGTTCCTTTTGAAGGTTTCCATGATGGGTAAAGGAGGGTGGAAGTTGAATTAGGTTGAATGAACACTTATTTGAAAGGAGAAAACATACTATTCCACCATGCTTCTTGCTGGGGAAGGGGTTTGAGAAAGATTGTTTCATTCAGAGTGTGCATTTCACAGAGCTCCTTTTAGAAGTACTGGGGGAACAGGGGCTAGGTGAATGGGTACGAGTTAGAAAGGTTGTGTAAAGTCATGGTATATTGTTCATGATGGCTACCATTGACTGTGGGGATCTGGTGAGGAGGACCAGCAGTTGAAGAGATATGACTACTAGTGAGGAGAAGTATTGAAAATGTTAGTAGATGGGAGCAGAGGAGAGGCCATGAGGTGGCTGTGTGTGTCTGGAGACAGAAGATTTTATGTTAAGCAAGAGATCTTAACAGATATCCTCTCATGCATAGTGTGATTCCATAACCCTTTTTGTGCCTCTTTTATTTCCTAAATGACACCCATAGAATAGTAAATACCTTCCTTATCAGGTACCACCACTAGGACCCTTAGCAATGGGGAAAGCAAGTTTCTGCTAAGTGTGACGCCCTGGACTATCCAGGTAGTCACAGACATAACGACATACACCCCCCCCACTGTAGACAGTTACAACAGTCAACCAAAAACCCTTGTTGCCTCCCTCCAGGGTCTGATGTCCACATCAGGTGGGGCGGAGCCAGGCGGTAGGCCCCACCCACCGAGGAGTTCACAGACCTGGAGGCGGGAAAAGCAGTAGATAGAGTTTGGGGGTGAAAGTAGGAGGACACGAACTGCAAGTGTCTGGGTCGGAGCCCAGGCACTGACAGCAAGGTTGGCAGATGGTGGTGGCCGTCTGCAGGAGGTAGTGGACCTCTGCAGAACCGTAGGACCGGTGTTGGGCGATGGCCCACCGGTAGCGAACCAGGGAGCAGAGTGAAGCTAAGAACACAGGCAGGGCCATCGGACCCCGACCAGGCTTGGAGCCGCCGACAATAGTCAAATCCGAGTGTGACAGGAACCCCGGGGGTTTTCCAACAACCAAGACCCGACAGAAGGCAACAGTCCACACCATGAGGTTATATAGCCACCGCCACAGGCTAGAGATCCAAGGGCCAGCGCCTGCGGGCAAAACGGGCTCCTACGGCACCTATACGCCGAGGAGCGGACTACCGGTGGGCAACCACAGGAGTCAGAACATTCTAACAGGTGCAGGGAAAGACAGCCACCATCAGCCGTCCGGGGAGAGCACAACAACACTGCAGCCAGCTGCGGGACCCGTCCATCCGGCCGTTTGGTTTACCAGAGACTCTGTCATTGACTGTCTGAGTAAGTACACCAGTGCAATCTGGCACCACGCCGCGCTGCCCCTGCAACCCTGCACCCCAGCCATCCAGCCTCCCCGTTACACCATCGGGCCCCGGGATCACCAACCCCTACCCATGGAGGGGACAACATCCCAGCTGCTCCCTACCATCTCTCCCGGGATCCCTGTCATCAGCAGCAGTGGTGCCCTCATCACCACATCCCATGGATGGCGTCACGAACTCTCTCCCCAAACAAACCATCCCTTTTCACTCACGGGTGAGGAGCGCTGCTCGAGTCCCCGGGTCCGGCCCACCTCTCGAGCCACCGAGCAGCAGCAGCAGAAGCCCCGGACCTGAGCGTTTGCGAGCGCATCCCCTCCGCCCGCAACATAAGCTTAACAGAATTAAGCATAGATGGAGTATATACACTAAAGTCATTTTATATGAGACTCTGAAATAGCTGAGAATAGCATTTGGCTTTTCCAACAGTCTGATGGACAAAGAATGGACCAGATGTGTACATGTGAAACCTCTATTCCATTCATATGGGGTTCCGAAGAGCTATCTGCTAAGGATTGCTGGGGGTCCCATAGGCCAGACCACAAAACAATCAAAGAGTTTTCCTCCATTCTATGCATAAGAAATACATTTATATTCTTGGAAAATACCACTTACTGTTATATGCATGGGTACTGTAAATACTATTGCTATTGAATAATTTTATTAACATTGTAAACACGCCCTTTGGTAAATATATAATGCAGTCTTCAGGCCACTGTAATAATTTTCACTTCTTGACAAGCCAAATTCACTAACCTTACATTTCAACAATCCATGAATTATAAGCCTTTCCATCTTAGTGAATCGACCACTTGACAGGGTTATACTAACTATTCAAAATGTGCGATTTGCTGGTATGTGAAAGCAAGGGTACTGACCTCTCCATCCTTAATTGTAAAGACAAAGGAGATCCAATCATGATTTATCAATGCAGGTGCAAAATACATGGGTAACAACAATTTTGCCTCAAGCTTTGATTTAATTGCTGATGATGTAATTGAAACTTCATGACAGTAAAGCCTTAAGGCTCATGGTAAACAAACATGAGTGAAATAATTGGATCAATGGAATAAATATATCCTTATACCGTAAAGAGATAGAGCTATGTGAGACCCACATGGGCTACTGTAAATATGACAGCATCACTTTCACTTTCACCACAATATTTCTTCTAATTAGAAGGAAATTATAACTATATATTATGCAGATATAACTAAATGAGGACTTGGTGTTTTATGTCCTTCAATACAGCCATTTTTTTATTCTTGCTCTTTTGTTTTTTCCTCTTCTTTTTCCAAGAGCCATAGCTTTTATATTTTTTTGGGTCGATATAGCCACATGAGAGCCTGTGTTTCTTCTTGGAATGACACCATTCATTTTTTCAAACAATGTGCTAGAAAAAAATTGGTTTGTGTCACCATTTTATATTTTATGCATCACTAAAAATTGGTTTGTGTCACCATTTTATATTTTATGCATCACAAGTGACTGTGTTTCTTTGTATCATTTTGGTGTGAATATAATATTTTGGTTACTTTGTGTTGCATTTTTGTTAGGTTGAGCAAAGACTGAAAAATGATAATTCTTGTGTTTTCATTGTTATAATCTTAGCTTTATTGTATTTACTATATGTTTAAGATAATTTCAGATTTTGATAGATAAGACTTTTAATCTTGTGCTGATACCAAATCTGTTGCTCTTTCTTTTTATTTGTTTTTAAGTGTGGCGAAAGAAAAGGGATTCAAACGTCATTTTTTATGTTTTACATTTATGGAAAACATTCTTCTCTATTTTAAGTGGATTAAAATCTGTATTTTTTGGTTTGTTTTGTGTATAATGCATTACAAAATTATTGCAATATTTAGAAAAAATGATTGTTTCCCAAACAACTCGGCATGTGGTTAAACTTAACATTAGTAAAAAGATGGCAGTTATGGGGGCCTTCAGTAGGTCCTTGGCTGCCATGGCAATTCAAGGATCCAGGATGGGGGACATTATTACAACATAGAGAACAGTATGGGGAATGTTTTTATATAGAGGTGCCAGGTTAGGAGGCATTGTTACAGGATTAATTAAAGAAAGGGGCCAGGATGGAAACTATAACAAGATAAGTGACACGATAGGAGACATCATTAAAGAAAGGGACCAGGATGAGGATTATTATAGGACTAGAAGGTGGCCCAATTCTATGCATCGGGTATTCTAGAATTTACGTATTGTGTAGTTAATGTATGATTTTTGTTATATATATATATATATATATATATATATATATATATATATATATATATATATATATATATATGATGTTGTGTGTAGTTACCAAGTGTTTGTACATGTTCTGGGTGTTGTCTGGGTGTGGCGGGGGGTGAGAGCGGTGTTGTTTGTGTGTTGCGTTGTGTGTGTTGCGTTATTTGTGGAGCGCTGTGTGTCTGTAGCGTTGTGTGTGTGTGTTGTGCAGTTTGTGTGGTTGTGGGGTGTGTGTGTGTTTTGGGGGAGGTATGTTTTGTGCAATGTGTGTGTTGTGCGGTATGTGCGTATATTTGTGTGTGCCGCGGTGTTTGTGTGTTGGGCGTTATGTGTGCGTGGCGTTGTCTGTGTGGGTGGGTGTCTGTGTAGGGTGGTGTTTGTGGTTCCCAGTGTGTGTGTGGTGTATTGTGCAGTGCGTGTGTGGCGGTGTGTGTGTGCGTGTGTGTATTTTGGGGGGAGGTGTGCACCCCCCATCGTGCTCCATCCCCCATGCTGCGCACCCCCATCGTGCTCCATCCCACATGCTGCGCACCCCCCATCGTGCTCCATCCCCCATGCTGCGCACCCCCCATCGTGCTCCATCCCCCATGCTGCGCACCCCCCATCATGCTCCATCCCCCATGCTGCGCACCCCCCATCGTGCTCCATTCCCCATGCTGCGCACTCCCAATTGTGCTCCATCCCCCATGCTGCGCACTCCCCATCCTGCTCCATCCCCCATGCTGCGCATTCCCCATCGTGCTCCATCCCCCATGCTGCGCACTCCCCATCCTGCTCCATCCCCCATGCTGCGCACTCCCCATCCTGCTCCATCCCCAATGCTGCGCACCCCCCATCCTGCTCCACAGTCACACATCAGACAGTATACACGCACACATCTGATCGCATACACTCACACCCCACTTCTGCCTGTGCCCTCCGGTGTGCGGTCCCAGCAGCTGTGCTGCACGCAGTGCTCCTCTGCCTTCTGCCAACTCGCACACACCCGATCGCATACACGCTCACACCCGATCGCATACACGCAAACAACCGATCGCATACACGCACACACCCGATCGCATACACACACACACACACACACACACACACATTGACGATATTGAACATACGCGCTCACACTCACAACATCCGGAGATACCACATGCTTCTGGCCATGTGATCCTCCGGCAGGTCCTGGAAGGTCACTGCACGCACAGTATCGCCGCCGAGAAGCAAGCGATATCACTGGATGTTGTGAGTGTGTGGATGCGATCTGATGTGTGTGTGAGGTGTGTGTGAGAGTGAGTGTGATCTGATGTGTGTGTGTGTCTGTTCTTATGTGTGTGCGTGTGAGTGTGTTGCGCCGCTGCAGGACCTTGATGCGCTCACCTGGGACCCGGTGTACGCTGGTAACTATGCTACAGAATATTACTCGATGTGTACCATGGTTACCAGCGTAGCCCGCCCTCCGCTCGCACGGGAGCCCACACCAGCGTACGGTGGCAACTCCAGCATTGCGAGGGTATGTGTCGGCTGGGTTGGCGGCGTACGCTGATGTGGGCTCCCGGGGGTAAAGCACTCACCTGGGAGTTGGGGCTCCGTGTCGTTTCGGGGAATGCATGCGGGGGGCGGGGCCAGAGCGAGCGTGCAATGCGCAAGGGGGGCGGGGCGTGGCCGAGTTGCCAATGCGTGCAGGGGGCCGGGGCGAGAGGCCAATCCGTGTGGGGGGCGGAGCCTGGGCGAGCGGCCAATCCGTGCGGGGGGCGGAGCCGAGGCGAGGCGAGCGGCCAATAAGACGCTTGTCGCGGTAAGGACACAATTTTGGAGCCAGACAGACAGAGAGACAGACAGAATAAGGCAATTATATATATAGATAGGGGACATAAAAGTGGACTTTATTAAAGAAAGCAATCCGGATGACGAACATTATTAAAGAAAATAGCCATGCTGGCCGACATTATTACAAGATAGGGGACAGGATAGAAGACATTATTGAATGAAAAGCATTATTATAGGATAGGGGCCAGGATGAAGGACATTATTACAAGATAGGTAACATTATTACAAAATGGGGCCAATTGTGTGAAAATTCTAGAGAACGGGGGCTTGAATAGGGGACACTATTACTGTACATTGTTAATTAGGATTAATAATAATGGCTCTTCCACTGCCCTTAGTGTATCCTGCAGGCTGCATAAACAGGTAACGTTTTCTGTCACTGCAGCCTCTAGATGTAGCGAAGTCGAGGATTGTTATGTGACATCGTTTGGATTACATGGGACCTACAGGGGTGTTTTGGGGGTAATTTAAGGGGTGAAAGAGGGTGTCTGTATTTTTTATTTCAAATAAAGTTTTTTTTATGTTTGCGTTTATTTCTTTTGACTTACTGGATTAGTATTGTTGGTGACTTATAGATGTCCCCCTAACCTTGGGCCTGATGGCAGCTGTGATGTTTGACAAATCACAGCTATCATCAACCCCATGCATTACCCTGAATACCACTGCACCAGGTTAATTGGGATAAGCCAGTTAAAGCACCAGACTTTTAGCATCTAATGGCTGCGCTAATTCTGAAGCTACTGTGGACTGGTATCCTTAAGCTGAGATGGGTTAATAACCATGGCCCTTCTCACCCTGATAATACGAGCCCCCAGCTGTCATTTTTATCTTGGCTGGAGATAAAAAAATAGAGGTGACCCCCTAGCTGTTTTTTAAATTATTTATGTAAATAATTAACAAAAATGGAGTGAAATCTCCTCTATTTTTGATAACCAGCCAAGGTAAAGCTGACAGCTCGGGGTTGCAGCCCGCAGTTGTCCATTTTACCTGTGCTATGTTAAAAATAAGGTGAGAGCCCAAGTAATTTTTTTTTCTTATTATTTTTTTACTGTGGTGCATCGGTCAATCACAGCCATGCCAATACTTGACACGGCTGTGATGGGGCCAGAAATGCCCACACCAGAAAAGCTTGCATATTGGCCTTTCAACAGGCTTTAGTTGGATAACAAAACCAAAGAGAAACTGGAAGTACAGGTAAAAATCTGTCTTCAGGTCCAGGACCCAAATACAAGATGTTCAGTACGAACCCCAAACTTTACAGTTCGGGTTTGTTTATCACTAATCACTACTGTAATATATTTTATTTTTATGTAATTTTGCAGTTACTGTTACTATGGGGGTAATAAATGGGTATATTACTGTGCAGGGCACCAGGGCAGTACTTTTGCTCCTTTCTTCTTTGCCTTGCACAGTGTAGAAATGGAGGAAAAGTTTTGGGATACTCTGGATACTCTGGTTTTCCAAAGATATACTGATATGGAATTTAGATTGTGAACCCCAATGGGGATAATAATAATGATGTTTGTAAAGTGCTGCAGAATTTGATGATGCTATATAAGAAAAGCATAATAAAAGATATGGCAGCAATGCATGTGATGTACTAAACTCTTTAAAGCAGAGGTATCAAACAAGTGGCCCCCTCTGAAGGGGGCTGCTGCCATTAGCACTTTACCTCAGTTAAATGATCTGCAGCACTGCACAGAGAAGCTCTCTGTACAGCTATGTCAATGGCAGCCACCGGCCGGTATAAAACGTCAGCTGCTGGCCTCTGATTGGTCGGTGGCTGTCATTGGAATAGCTGTAGAGAAGTTCTCTGCACAGTGACGCAAATCATTCAACTAAAGTAAAGCGCTGATGGTGGTGACATCCTGCACTGGGCCGCGATTGCCAATGATTCTGCGGCCTGCAAGAAGCAGGTAAGAGGGCATAGAGGGAACGAAGGACAATTGAGAAGAATATTTTTTTCTTGTGTATGGAAACAACGGAATCATAGGGGACATTACTACAGCATGGGACATTGCTACATGGGTAGGTCTATATTGATTTATGCCTCTCCCATTATTATTTTTCCCTCTATATTCCCTGCAGATCGTCTATGATTTTGAAGAATTAATTTGATACTATGCATTTATCATGCATGTATATGTATACAGATTTGTAATGTGCATAACTACTATCCACATGAATGGACACATAGGGAAATGATATTCATATTTTGATCCATTCTTTGTCAATCAACATTATTCTTAAAGAGTGTTATTATTTGGTATTGCATCTCACGACTGGGATTTGTTAATTTTTATTCTTTTTCCTTTCTATTTTTCTATGGAACAGATTGTAAGTCCTTGAGAAAGACCCGCTGTAGGATCAAAACGTTGTACTGAATTTTTCATTTGCCTACATACATATAAATATAGTATACAGGTTTTTTGAGCATCACTTTTCTTCTTTTTCATTCATTGAGTGTTGCGGAATTTCCTTCATTTGAGTGGACTATTTTTGCTTCTGAGCACCTACGTCCTTCATATAGATGAGCCAAATTTAACTTATTTGTTGATTGCTACATGATGAGACATTGCTACAGGATGGGACATTGTTTATAGAAGGGGACCAGCATGGGCATAAGGATGGGCACCTTACTACAAGGGGACAAGAATAGACACAATACCACTGGGGACAACAAAGGGGCACATTACTGCAGGGAACAAGGATGGTGCACATTACTACAGGATGAGGACAAAGATGGGGCACTTTACTACAGGGGACAAGGATAGCACACATTACTACTGGGGACAAGGATGGGCACATTACTACAAGGGGACAAGAATGGGCACAATACTACTGGAAACAAAGATGGGGCACATTACTACAGGGCACAAGGATGGGCCACATTACTAATGGATGAGGACAAGAATGGGGCACATTAATACTGGAGTAAAGGATGGGGCACATTACTACAGGTGACAAGAATGGGACACAGTACTACAATGGACAAGGAAGAGCACATTAATACAGGTGACAAGGATAGGCACAGTACTACAAGGAGACATGGATGGGTACATTAATACAAGAGAACACGGATAGGCACATTACTGCAGGGGACAAAATGGGCACATTAATACAAGGGGACAAGGATGGGCACATTATCACAGGATGGGACATTGTTTAAAGAAGGGGACATCATGGGAACAAGGATGGGCACATTACTGCAAGGGGACAAGGATGGGCACATTACTACAGGGGACAAGGATAGGCACAATATTAAAAGGAGATAAGGATGGACACATTACTACAAGGGAGCAAGGATTTGCAAATTACTTCAGGGGACAAGGATGGGCAAATTATTAGAAGGGACAAGGATGGGCTCATTATTACAGGGGACAAGGATGGGGCACATTACTACAGGGGACAAGGATGGGCAGATTACTACAGGATGAGGACAAAGATGGGGCTTATTACTACAAGATTAGGACAAGAATGGGGCTCATAACTACAGGGGACAAGGATGGGGCACCCTACTACAAGGGGACAAGGATGTGCACATTACTACAGGGGACAAGGATGAGAACATTTTTCCATGGGGACAAGGATTGGCACATTACTACATTGGACAATGATGGGCACATTACTACAAGATGGGGGACAAGATGGCACATTGCTACAAGGGGACAAGGATGGCCACATTACTGCAGTATGGAAAATTGCTTAAATAAGTCTACAAGGATGAGCACATTATTACAGGTGACAAGGATAGACACATTACTACAAGGGAACAAGGATGGGCACATTACTACAAGGGGACAAGGATGGGGCACATTACTACAGGGGACAATGATGGGGCACATTACTACAGGGAACAATGATGGTCACATTACTACAGGGAACAAGGCTTGGCACATTAGTACAGAGGTCAAGGATAGGCACACTACTACAATATGGGGATAAGATAGGCACATTACTTCAAAGGACAAGAGAGGTACATTACTACAGGGGACAAGTATGGGCACATTACTACAGGAAACAAGAGGTGCACATTACTAAAGGAGACAGGGTGGGTACATTGCTGCAGGGGACAAGATGGGAACATTACTTCAGGACACAAGGATGAGGCACATTACTACAGGGGACAGGTTGGGCATATTTCTACAGAGGATAAGATGGGCACATTACTAATGTGGACAAGATGGGCACATTACTAAAGGGGACAAGATGGGCACATTATTACAGCAAAGGGAAAAGGATGGGGACATTACTACAAGATTTTGGCCAAAATTACTATATGGTACTAATTGTAAAATGATATTACTTACAAAACAGGAATATAATGTAAAAAAATGTAAAAAAAAATCAAAATAATGCCTGACTTTTTTACCATTTAAAATGAAATTAAAAAATGCACATTTGTTATAATAAACAAGAGGAAAAATGTTCAAAAACATGATCCAAAGGTGTATAGAACAAAATATGGTATCACTAAAAATGTCACTTTGCCCTGAAAACAATGCGGCCCCCCAAATAAAAATATTTTCTATGCGCAGCCTTTATAATCAGCCGAGTTTGAGACCCCTGCTTTAAAGGGAATCTGTCAACTTGTTTTTGCTATTTAATCTGAGAACAGAAATATATATGTCAAGAGAGCCTGATTCCAGCTATATAATGAGTGCCAGTGCTAGATTTAGAATTGGGCCCTCCCTTGCTCCAAATGTATAGAACCTTATAGCATTCTAAATCCAATAAAGGCATATAAGACATATGTGTTTCCCTCCCATATAATAGTATTTATTTATCTAATTTAAGATGTGAAAAAGTACATTCATTTTGAAGATGTATTCATCTATAGTCAGAAGATATTGTCCTATAATTGCTTAATTGCTTAAAAGTGTAAATGATAAAACAATAGCTGTTTGTTGCAATGCAGATTTCTTTCTTTTTTCCCCTTTCAAATGAAGACATGCAAAACAGAGCCCAGAGAGTCAATTTACCAGAGGACTGATATAAAGTAATTTTAACAGGTTTCTCACATCACTCTGTAAGAAAACAACCGTATGGGGAGAAAACTTTACACCTGCATCTTAAGGCCATAGGGAACAGTTGGTGATTTTATCAATCTAACATAATTATTTGATCATGGTATGATCAAAGTATATCATGAAGGACTGAACACATATATCCAGGATAGTCAGCTGGGGTTAACAGATGAAACTCTGATGGTGTTCAAAAGTGATTATCTCTAGTAATTTTCATTAGGAGAATCTTTGATCCTCGCCTAGTGCCCCCTTAGGTAGTTGTCAGCCTGATCATAAAAACTCAAAGAAGATCTTAGTTCTTAGTCACACTATGTCCAAGTGGATTTGGCATTTTATCTCCATTCTCATAGTTAAGTTTTCACTTATTATCATGAAATGCAATAAAGCAAAATAAGTATGAAAGATGAAAAGGGGTGTATTATGATTAATATTATAATCGTTCTTATTACTGCTTTACATTCATTTACATGCAGTGTTTTATATTTTGTTGACCAGCTATATATTAACTTAAATGTAACAATTATTTTAATTTGTATTTCATAAATAAATAGTATTCATGAACATATGCAACTGTATGTTATATCTTATCAGAGAAATCCGCTTCTTTCTCTGCCAGAATTGATCAGTCATTATCAAAATTCTGAGTTCTGAGATAAATTCTACATTCAGTGAAGAGTTTAACATTACTGAGATAGGAGATTGCAGTTATTACTGGGAAGATTCTATTTAGATGGAAGCAAGATAAGGGAGGAGCTCTGCATCTAGCCCCTCCCTCTGACTCTAGCCCCTCCCTCTGCCTCTAACTCCTCCCTTTGCCTATTGCTCCTCCCTCTTACTCTTTCTCCTCCTTCCTCCTGTCATCATAGAATCTTATCAGTACCAACTGCCATCTCCTATCTCAGTAATGGGAAAGTCTTTGTTGAATACAGATTTTACCTCAGAACTGAAAATTTTCATAATGATTGATTAATTTTGGTAGAGAAAGAAGCTAATTTGTCTGATAAGATATATTACAAAGTTGGTTATTTTTATGTGTAATACTGATTTATGAAATACAAATTAAAACAACGGTTAAGCATTAAATGTACTTAACCCCTTATCCCTGTTTTCACCTTCTTGACTAGGCCAATATTTTCATTTCCGACCAGTGTCACTTTGTGAAGTTATAATTCTGGAGCACTTCAACGGATCCCAGTAATTCTCAGAAAAAAAAATTGTGGCATATTGTACTTCAGGTTAGTTGTAAATGTAAGACAATATTTTTTGCATTTATTTGTGAAAATATCAGAAATTTGGCAAACATTTTGCAATTTTCAAACTTTGAACTTTTGTCCTTAAACGAGAGAGTTATATCACACAAAATAGTTTATAAATAACATTAAATACCTGTCTACTTTACATCAGCGACAATTTTTAAATATATGTTTTTGTTTGGAAGTTAGAAGGGTTCAAATTTTATCTACTTTTTTCAACCAAATTTACAAAACCATCCCATTTTAACTTACTCTGAGGGGCCTAGCTGACAGAAAATACCCATAATTGACCTCATTCTAAAATCTGCAAAGCTCAAAGTGCTCAAAAGCTCATCCAAGAAGTTTATTTATCCTCTAAGTGATTCACAGGAACTAAAGCAATGTGGAAGGAAAATATGAAAATGATACTTTTTTCCCACAAAAGTGTTACTTTAGCCCTAAATTTGGCATTTTCAGAAGGGTAGCAGGAACCATAAAAATTGTTGGAAAAATTGTTGGAAAATTTGTCTTGAGTGCAGCAATACCCCATATGTGGTGGAATACTACTGTTTGGGCACACAACACAGCTTGGAAGAGAAGAAGCGCAATTTAACACTGTCACATTTCCAGGACTTCTGATGTACCTAAACAGTGAACGCCCCCACAAGTGACGCCTTTTTGTAAATCAGATCCCTCGATGAAGTTATCAAGATGTTTGGTGAGTGCCTTGAATTCCCAGGTGCTTCACAGAATTTTATAACGTTGAGCTGAGTAAATAAAACATAATATTTTTCCCACAAAAATGTTGTTTTATTCCCAAAGTTTGGATTTTCACAATGATAACAGGAGAAAATGCACCACATAGTTTGATGTGCAACTTCTCTCAAGTGGGCTACCGCACTAGGGCAAATGGAAGAGCACCAGGATTGGCCCATCTAATGGATGCACCACTTGTGTGGTGGCTACAACCTGCTATTTTTAGGCTGGGAAGGAATAAATAACCATGGACTTTCCCACCCAGAGAATATCAGACCTTAGCTGTCAGCTTTATCTTTGCTGGTGATGCAATTTAAGAGGGACTCTAAAAACCCTTTAGTTACACATGAAAAGCACTAAAGGGTGGCAGCTTAGAATATATAGGGGGTAGGACATTATACACCTGTTTGACCTCTATCTATCTATCTGTTTTAGCTACCTACCATCTAGCTCTAACTTTATATACTTGCTTTATTATTATTTTATCAACTTCAATGTGCCTAAAATATTGTGTAATGTAAAGATTTTGTTAAAAAATTATCTCACATAAATACATGGAATATTCCTCTCTGTGTCTGATGCGTGTTGGCGCTGTGGAACAGAAAAGGGCACGATACTTCATATATGCTGGTAATGCGTGAAAATAAAATCTTTTTGGGAGAAGATATTTCTGGTTTGCTCAAAGTTAACTGGCGAAACTGTTCCTCTGACCCCTCAGATAACTCTTCTATCGCTGCTTCCGGGCTCTATTGGATCTCAGAAGAGGAGTCTTCGGTGATTTTGTGTAACAGCTGCTTGTTCAGTGATAGCGAGGCATTGGTGAATAACAGAAGTACCGACTCTGTGGGAGTGGCAACAGGAGTGTGTTCAGATATGTCATATGAAGAATCAGCTGAAGCGATGGGAGATAACTCAAAATTAGTATGGGTTTTTCAGCCGTTGATAATGTTTAGGGAGTTTCCTGACCTCCATGCCATTTTCAGGTGATATTATATTCCGCTAGCCGTGGACTTATCGGCTCCATATATGTCACCTTTTGATACCCCTTTTCCCTCCTTCCCAACTCCCTCACCATCTTTTGTTTGTTTTGTTTTTTCTCTTCCTCTCTCTCTCTTTCTATTATCATTTCTGTATTGTTACATGTTTTATCTTGTTCTATTTTGCTACAGTTAATAAAGTTAAGATGGAATCCATTTGTTCCTTTCAGCATAATACTACCAGGCAATTGTGGAATCCTTTAATAGGCTTGGGTATTTCCAAGCCCTGCGTGGTTAGATGATTATTCAGAGTTAACACTTCCATGTAACTTCAACTTTTTAACCCCTTCCCCTCCGAGCGATTTTCCAATGTTCCGTGTTTTTTTTTCCCTCCCCTTCTTCCAAGAGCCCTAACTTTTTTATATTTCAGTCAATCTTGCTATATATAGGTGCTTATTTTTTGCGGGATGAGTTGTACTTTTGAATAACACCATTAGTTTTACTATATAGTGTACTAGATAATGGCAAAAAAATTCCAAGTGCCAAAAAATTACATAAAACGTTTGACTGATTGTTTTTGGGATATTTTATTCAACATGTTTATCATATGGTAAAACTGATGTGTCGGTGTGATGCCTAAGGTCGGTATGAGTTTGTAGACACCAGAGATATATAGGTTTACTTTTATCTAAAGGGTTAAAAAAAATCACAAATTTGTCCAAATAAATGGCGCACATTTTGCACCATCTTCCGAGATCTGTAGCGTTCTAATTTTTTGGGCTCTATGGCTCATTGATGGCTTATTTTTTGTGTCTTGAGCTGACATTTTTATTGGTACAATTTTTGTGCAGATGCTACATTTTGATCGCCTGTTATTGCATCTTACACAAAATATGCGGCAACCAAAAAATATAATTTTTGGTGCTTAGCTTTTTTTTTTGCTACTACGCTGTTTATCGATCAGATTAATTTTTAATTTCCTGTGTTAATACATTGGGTGTTTCTGAATGCGGCATTACAAAATGTGTATATTTTTTTATTTTTTTAACACTTTAATTTTCAATGGGGCGAATGGGGGTGAGTTGAATGTTTAGGTTTTTTTTATTTTTTTTATTTTTTTTTACTTTTTTATATTACTAGTTCCCCTATGGGGCTATAAGGATCAGCAGTCTGATTGATCATTATTTCTGTAGATCAGAGCAGAATTGCTCTGATTTGCAGAAAAGCTGCTTTACTCTCACACCCAGTGCTCTGCTGGGTGTGAGATAAACTGACTCATGATAGCTACAGGAGTCATCCCATGACCATGTACAACCATCAGATTGCTGTAATCCCATCATGTGACTTCCGATGGTGCCAGGTAAGTTAATGTTTAGTACGGCTGGAAAGTACGGAGCGGTGTGACATTTTCACAGCGTGCTGTAAGGGGTTAACAGGCCGCAAGTTGGTAGTAAATCCACTCATGCCTGATAGCTGCACATGTCAGCTGTTCAAATCAGCTGACATGTGCAGAGATGGCTGCCGGCTGCCCTTAGTAACCGGCAGGGATTAACCTGACTGTCATGATGCATGTCGGCTTTTCCCTGCTGCTGGTTACACCCATCTCTGTCCTGGTCATGTCAGGGGTTAACTTCCCTTGCCTCGTTCTGGATTCTAGGATGCTATATATTGCCTCTCTACTTATGGCTCAGTGCCAGTGATATTTCTACCTTGCAGCGTGTATACTGGTTCTGGTGAGTGTTCCCAATCTGTTCTGCCCCCCCGCTACTGTTTTCTGACTTGTACCCTCCCCCATTCATCTGCCTGTCCCGGTCCCTGAATTCCCTCTCCTGTCTGTTGTTTGTGTTCCCTCTGCATACCTGATCTCCCGGCTTCTGACTTGGTTCTGTTTTCTGAGTTTGATATTGATCCTCCCTTTGCAGTGACTCAAGTTTCCTGGCTAGACTCTGACAGTTTGACTACTCTATTGCCCCCTGGTCGCTTGCTTGTTTACTGCCTGCCGAAGTTAGTCTGCTGTACTTCAGCAATCTTTTCGTCATAGTGTTTCTTTGTCTCTCCTTCACTACTCTGCTGCCACCTAGTGGGGATTACGCTATACTACATCTTATTAGCCTTTGTACAGTGTGACATTATCACTGCCCAAATACTTTTCCTTTAATGGACCCATTACGTACCCTAGCTGATCAGCTGGCAAATCTGACTGAAATGATGCAGGATTTGTCCGTAGAACATAGGGCCTTGGCCACGTCACATAACCAGCTTCAGGGGGAGCTAACGGCTGCTGTTAAAACCTTCCAGGGTTCCATGGCACAGTCGGTCGTTAGACAACCTGAGCCTACGGATATCTCACTACTCGCTCCTGAACCCACAGCACGAATCCCTGATACATTTTCCGGAGAGAAGGAAAAGTTTCACTCCTTTAAAGAGAACTGTAAGTTACTTTTTTCTCTTAGGCCCTGATCATCAGGGAACGAAAGTCAACGGGTAGGGATCATTATCTCATTACTCAGGGAGGGTCCCCAGACTTTGGCTTTCTTATTACCCCTGAAAGCCCCTAAACATATGTCTGTGGATAGATTGTTTGACGCCCTAGGACTTATCTATGACGAGCCTGACAGAGTAATGATGGCGGAGGACACAATCATGGGGCTCTCCCAGGGCAGACGCACTGCTGAAAGATACTGTTCAGAGTTCAGGCAGTGGTCCACCGTGGTGTCCTGGAATGACTCTGCTTTGAGATGCCAGTTCAGGAGAGGACTTTCTGATTATCTCAAGGACGCCCTGACCTTTCATCCTCCACCCAGTTCTTTGGAAGAGGCTGTAACCCAGGCTGTATGTATGGATCGAAGGTTGCGGGAGAGAGGAGTGACTCAGCAAGATGCCGCATTATGGCCAGCCAAGTCCGAGGTTGTTCAACACGTGGAACCCATGGAGATCGGTGCCACTGATTCCAAGGAGAAGGAGAGAAAATGGTGATGGGATTTGAGGCTATGTTTCTATTGTGGAGGTTCGGGACATTGGAAAAAGGACTGCCCCTCCTGCCCTCCGACTTCTAAGCCATCGGGAAACGCCTTAGTCTGGGGGATGATCGAGGAGATCCCCCAGACTCCCAGGTACCTTTTTCCTCATTCTAAAAAAATCTGTTGAAGGTGGAACTTTATGTGGGAGGTTGTGGCATTTCTGTTACTGCTTTTGTGGACTGTGGATCCTCCATGAATTTCATTAACTCTACTCTGGTGTCCAAAGCTAAGATAGGGACAGTTAGGCTTGAGACTCCTGTTTACCTTGTTGCCATTGATCAGATACCATTGTCCCAGAATGTTGTTGAACTTGTCTCTAAGGAATTTCTCCTTAAAGTGGGGTCCCTGCCTCAGGAACGTATAACGTATCTCATGTCACGTCATGGACAACCTGCCGGTGGGACTGGTGCTGGGATTCCCCTGGCTACAGATGCATAACCCTGTTATTGATTGGGAATCACGTGATATTGTGAAATGGGATCCTAACTGTTCTGATGGTTGTCTTTATACTGTTCAAGTGTCTTTTACTAATCTGAAGGGTATTCCGGAGTACCTGAAAGATTTTGAAGATGTGTTTTTCGAAAAAGAGGCTGTGGTCTTGCCACCCCATTGTACTATTAACCTGATTCCGGGAGCTAAATTGCCCAAGGCCCGTTTGCACAATATTTGTGGCATAAACAAAAACTCCTAAAACTTAAGATTTATTATTTCATTTAAAAAGGGGGGAACCCCACATCCAATATATTAAATTAAAGAATATAAAATACACAAGGGGGCTGATCCTATTAGACCCTGTTGCTGCCCTTCCTTGCAGCGGAGGTCGGCGCCCTATTACCTGCGCACTTGGCGACCCCGCTCACCGTTGACTTTTGCCTAATGACCCTGTTATTCCCTATAACCAGGGGATCAATTCAAATACCCTCGGGTCAAGCAACACCAAATGACCTAGTCAACAATGAAAAAAAGAAAAAAGAACAAAATGTGTGAATATTTCAAACAAAGATGTTAAAATAAGTATCCAACCAATAAGATTACATCAGAAGGACACAATGGCAATATGCCCCTTATAGGCCATTAACCAATTCCTACCAAAATTTGGAGGAAGCCACCCAACGCGTTTCCCCTTATTTGTCTAGGGTTCTTCAGGAGTGGGTAAACAAACTTATTCACTATATATCACACACAGCATACTCAATATATCAGATATCCCAGACATATGTAAGTGCTGTGTTGGGACTCAAGAGTAGAATAGAGACAATGTAACAACCCTCTGTATGGTTGCAGACAAGGCATTAATCAAAAGACAGAATTCCCAAAACGAAATGGCACATATTTCATACACTTTCCTGTTTAAGATACATATTTAGTACAATCACAGACACAAAAAAGACGCTGAGCTATCATGCTGCTTTGGTTGTTGCTGGGGTGTCCTTCGAATTAGAGGCTAAGATTTGTGATGCCCAGTCACTTGCCCCTCCTTCGTTACCTGATACCAAGCTCTTTGTTCCTGTTCAGTTTAGGTTACCAGTCCTCCAGGAGTTCCATGATTCTGCGCTTAGTGCTCATCCCGGTCTCTCAGCCAATAGAAGAGCTATTGCCAGATTGTTTTGGTGGCCTTCCTTGTACTCTGATGTCACCGTGTTTGTGCTTGTTCTAAAATCTCCCATAACCGGCCGGCCGGGGAATTGGTTCCGTTGCCAATTCCGGATAGACCCTGGACTCATTTGTCCATGGATTTTATCACTGAGTTCCCTATCTCTAATGGTAAGACTGTTGTGTGGGTGGTGATGGACAGGTTCAGCAAACAAGCGCACTTTGCTCCCTTGGCAGGTCTACCTAATGCGGAGACACTGTCTAATTTGTTTATTGAACATTTTGTGCAGCTGCATAGCGTTCCTATGACCATTGTGTCGAACTGAGGGGTGCAGTTCGTGTCTAAATTTTGGAGGGCATTCTGCAAGAGATTGGGTATCCAATTAACATTTTCATCTTCCTACCATCCCGAGACCAACGGGCAAACTGAAAGCAGATTTTACGGTGTCTGGCTTCATCTCAGCAGGATGATTGGTGTTCCTCGTTGCCCGTGGCTGAATTCGCTTTCAATAACAGTCATCCAGTCCACTGGCACCATCCCATGTGTTTGTAATTATGGTTACCATCCCCATTTTGGTGAATTTTCCAGACTGAATTCTGGGTGCCCAGAGGCTGATTCGGCAGTCCACCGATTGTGGGAGATCTGGAGGGAGGTCCGTATCAGATCGTCGAGGTTATTAACCCAGTGACCTTTCGTCTGCGCTTGCCCAAGTCGTTCCACATTCCCAATGTATTTCACAAGTCCCTTCTTAAATCGTTCGTTCCCTCCACTGCTGAGTCTCCATGTCCCCCCTCCTGCCTCTGTTGATGGCCAGATAAGAAATCTGTGGAGAGAAAAGCGCATATAGGGTCTTACCCCAGTATATAAGGGGTGGGAGGAGGGTGAAACTACTCACCAGATGTCGTTGTGAGAGTCACAACAACTGTATTCGCATGTAGAATCTGATCCAAGGCTGCAGCCACCCAATTGGCAGATAACAGAGAGCAAAAGAGAAGGGTGTTTGATACTGTGCCAAAGGATCACAGGAACAGATGTTTAGATTAATGCATCTTTATTTCATCCAGGTCTACGCGTTTCCGGAGCCACTGCCCCCTTCCTCAGGACCGTCAGGAAAGACAAAACATCAAATCTGTCCTGGTGGACACCAGCATGCAGATAAATAGACAAGATAACATCATGACACCACCCCTTCTTGAAAAAAAGGGGTGGGAGGAAACAGTAAAAAAAAAAAAAAAAAAAAAAAAAATGTCCATGCTGATGTACTAAATGTATCTTTACAAATAAAATTAAACCATGACTGGTATCACATAATCGCAAATGTCAGTCAGGATACACATATTGGGTCAAGAAAAATAATAAATTATGAAAAACCAAAAAACCTGTGTTTGTTCAGTGAAATGTACAAAAATATATATGAATTTATATATTCCATAGTGTATATATGTCAACATGTGTGCTTTATACATATGAATCTGCAATCAACAGAAGAGAGCCAAGAACCCACTCCTGTCGGGCGTTCAAATGATCACCATACATAAGAGAGTGGAGGCATAAACCGGTGCAGCCACCCCTGTGTGACACATTAAACAGGAAATGAAAAGACAAAATCACTAAAATAGTGACAGTGAAGGATCAAGTGAAAGACAAGGATAACCTGGAATTTAAAAATGAAAAAACCTCCAGATGGGCTCCAGACTTTGAGGATCTACAGGCAGTTCACCAAAGTTCATAAACGTGGGAAAATGAGTGACTGCGCCTGCGTGCAAGGTCTGTGTCAAGAGCTCGCGGGTCAAAGGAGTTCAGGCCCGTGGGAACCAACCTACCACGCCTGCGTGATTCCCAACTCGTAGTAAGCTTACAAGTAGCAAGTCCTACATATTAGTATCCGTGCAGTGATCGCTAGAAAAACAGCGCTAGCAGTTGATGAGTGCTGGGAACACTGAGCCAATATGTGTATCCTGACTGACATTTGCGATTATGTGATACCAGTCATGGTTTAATTTTATTTGTAAAGATACATTTAGTACATCAGCATGGACATTTTTTTTTTTTTTACTGTTTCCTCCCACCCCCTTTTTTTCAAGAAGGGGTGGTGTCATGATGTTATCTTGTCTATTTATCTGCATGCTGGTGTCCCACCAGGACAGATTTGATGTTTTGTCTTTCCTGACGGTCCTGAGGAAGGGGGGCAGTGGCTCCGGAAACGCGTAGACCTGGATGAAATAAAGATGCATTAATCTAAACATCTGTTCCTGTGATCCTTTGGCGCAGTATCAAACACCCTTCTCTTTTGCTCTCTGTTATCTGTTGATGGCCAGACAGAATATGAGGTGATACACATCGTCGACTCTCGCATGGTCCGTGGCTCACTTCAGTACTTAGTACATTGGAGGGGTTACAGACCTGAGGACCGATCCTGGGTCTCGGCGCGATCAGTTCATGCAGACTGACTGGTTCGTGCCTTCCATAACAGGTTTCCTGGGAAACCTGGGGGTCCGGTGGCTCCCCTTGAGGATGGAGTACTGTCATGATCCAGCTTTTCCCTGCTGCTGGTTACTCCAATCTCTGACCTGGTCATGTCAGGGGTAGAGATGAGCGATGTTTGAGGTTCGCCAATTTCATGTTCGAGTGATTTTGGGGGTGTTCGAGACGTTCGACGAACTCAAGCTTTTTGCTAAAAGTTCGGCAGTTCGAGTTACGTTCGAGAACGGTTCGAGCACCAAAAACGTGGCTTTTCACAGTAAAGGCTACTTTACACACTGCGATATTGGTCCCGATATCGCTAGTGTGGGTACCCACCCCCATCTGTTGCGCGACACGGGCAAATCGCTGCCCGTGCCGCACAACAGCCGTCACACATACTTACCTGTCCAGCGACGTCGCTGTGGCGGGGCGAACCGCTTCCTTTCTAAGGGTGCGGTCTGTGCGGCGTCACAGCGACGTCACTGAAGCGTCACTGAACCGCCGCCCAATAGCAGTGGAGGGGCGGAGATGAGCGGGACATAACATCCCGCCCACCTCCTTCCTTCCGCATAGCGGCCGGGAGGCAGGTAAGGGGAGCTCCTCGTTCCTGCGGCGTCACACGCAGCGATGTGTGCTGCCGCAGGAACGAGGAACAACTTCGTTACTGCTGCAGTAACGATTTTTAAGAATGGACCCCCATGTCGCCGATTAGCGATTTTGCACGTTTTTGCAACGATGCAAAATCGCTTATCAATGTCACAACGCAACGGCATCGCTAATGCGGCCGGATGTGCGTCACAAATTCCGTGACCCCCAACGACTCCGCATTAGCGATGTCGCAGCGTGTAAAGCCCCCTTTAGGCTATGTGCACATGTTGCTGTCTGCATGCGTCCTGCATCCCCAGCACAATCCCTCTCTCTTTCCTACTCACCGATCACGGGCGCCTCGCTGCACGGCTGTCACAAATCTGTGACATCTTTTCCTCTTTTAAAAATGGCTGCCGCTTCATTATTCAATTAGTTATTCCGTACTTTCCACGCCCACCGGTGCCCATTATTGGTTGCAGTCAGACACGCCCCCACAATGAGTGACAGCTGTCTCACTGCAACCAATTACAGCCGCCGGCGGGCGGGGTCTATATCGTGCAGTAAAATAAATAAATAAATAATAAAAAAATTTAAAAAATGCAGTTCCCTCCATATTTGATACCAGCCAGGATAAAGACACACGGCTGGAGGCTGGTATTGTCAGGATGGGGAGCTCCACGTTATGGGGAGCCCACCACCCTAACAATATCACCCAGCAGCCGCCCAGAATTGCCGCATCCATTAGATGCGACAGTCCTGGGACTCCACCCAGCTCATCCCGAATTGCCCTGGTGTGGTGGCAGTCGGGGTAATAAGAGGTTAATCATGCCAGGCGTCTCCCCGAGACATCTTTCATGATGCGGGTCGCCTTACAAGCATAACTTCACGAGTTAAAATCCCAGCTGTGTCGGTAATGATTTTTTTTATTTTAAGTTAATTAATTATCACTCATAATTCATAATTCATTATAAAATATTATTATTTTCATTATTGCACAGAGGGGAGTAGCCGGACATCATCTATGAGCCATCTCTCTCTCTCTCTGTCTCTCTCTCAGCTGGAAGAGTTGGATACAGCGCCAGAAGATGGCGCTTCTATGAAAGAAGAAGGCGGCTGTGGACTGCAATTCACAGCGGGGGTGCCCAGAAAGCTTGGGCACCCTGAGCTGCGGATTTCAACACAAAAATTGGGCAAAGCCCACGTCATTTTTTTAAAAATTATTTCATGAATTTCATGAAATCATTAAAAAAAAAGGGCTTCCCTATATTTTTGGTTCCCAGCCGGGGTACAAATAGGCAGCTGGGGGTTGGTGGGCAAGCCCCGTGGCTGCCTGCTGTAACCTGGCTAGCTTACAAAAACATGGCAAAGCCCACGTTAATTTGGGGGGGAGGGGGCAAAAAACTCCTGCATACAGTCCTGGATGAAGTATGCTGAGCCTTGTAGTTCTGCAGCTGCTGTCTGTATGGAGGACAGCAGACAGCAGCTGCAGAATGACAAGGCTCAGCATGCTCCCTTCACTAGTGTATTGCAGGAGAGCAGACAGCAGCTGCAGAACTACAAGGCTTAGCATACTCCATCCAGGACTGTATGCAGGAGTTTTTTGCCCACCACAAAAAAATGACGTGGGGCTTCGTCATATTTTTGTATGCTAGCCAGGTACAGCAGGCAGGTACGGCTGCCCCAAACCCCCCAGCTGCTTATTTGTACCCGAATGGGAACTAAAAATATAGGGAAGCACTTTTTCTTAATTATTTCATGAATTTCATGAAATAATTAATAAAAAAACGACGTTGGCTTCGCCTCATTTTTGTGTCCAGCCAGGGTACAACTAGGCAGCTCTGGATTGGAATCTGCAGCACAGGTTAGCCTGAGATTTCTGGGCCCCTCTGCTGCGAATTGCACTCCGCAGCCGCCCCAGAAATTGGCGCTTTCGTAGAAGCGCCATCATCTGGCGCTGTATCCAACTCTTCCAGCTGCCCTGGTGACGGGTGGCTTGTTGGGCAATAATGAGTTAATACTAGCTTTGTTTAACTTGCTAGTATTAAGTAAGAGATTTTAATGTCAGGCAATTTTGACCCCGGCCATTAAGAATCTCCAATAAAGGGTTAAAAAAAAGACCACACAGAGAAAAAATACTTTAATAGAAATAAATACACAGACACACTTAGAGACTCCATGTTTATTACTCCCTGTCAGCCCTCCACGATCTATGGTTTTCTGTCTTCTTTCTCCTTCAACCCATGCAGCTCTGCTACATTACACAGCACTGCATAGGAGTAAGAACGCTGCTGCTCCCCATGCAGTCCTATTCACTCAGTGAGTGAGCAGAGTCTGCAGGCTGTAAGCGGTGACGTCACCGCTGACAGGCGGGTTGCTATAGCAACGGGGATCTCCATTATTGATCGGCTGTGGCAGCCGATGAATAACGGAACGGGGAAGTAGAACGGGGAAGCCGACCATGTGCCAGAGCATTTTGCCGGTACACGGAGATGCTGGAACGATCACCGCGTACCGGAGAGATGCAATGAAAGGGCCTAGCAATGACGTCTAGCCATGTGACTAGTCTGTAGCCAATGAGATAATAGACACGTGACTGGTCACATGCTTTTTTTGACATCACGGAAGGTCCTATCATCAGTGCTGGTTACCGGGAGGATGCAGCGATTATCGGAAGGAAAAGCGGCGGGAGACAGAGTGCAGGACGCGTCGCGGGGGACCAGTAAGTGTATGGCAATGTTTATTAACTGTATGTGTACATTTATAATGTGTTTTCATGTGTTTGTGTTTCGCTGCCATTGGCAACAATGGGGCTCGAGAGGGTCGTCGAACGGTTCGTCGAACCCGAACTTGAACGGAGCCTCCGTTTGACGAACCGAACTGAACTCGAGCCTTCAGAGGCTCGCTCATCTCTAGTCAGGGATTAACTTCGCTTGCCTCGTTCTGGATTCCAGGAAGCTACCTATGGCTCAGTGCCAGTGGTATTTCTGCCTTGCAGCCATGCTGGTTCTGAGGAGTGTTACCGATCTGTTCTGCCCCCCTCTTACTGTCTCCTGACTTGAACCCTCCCCCGTTTGTTTGCCTGTCCCGGTCCCTGATTTCCCTCTCCTGTCTGTTGTTTGTGTTCCTGTTACGGGGGGCTGTCTGATAATAAAACCTAAAGGAATGTCAGACAGTCAGGGTCCACCGTGCAAAGACTCTGCTGCAGACTATGGCAGAGGATAAGGGGTATATAAGTGTGCCACTGTAAAAAATAATACCACAAGTGCAGAGTGCAATACCTCTGTTAAACTCACAGAGGAATATAATTAGAAAATAAAGCAATTCCTCCCTTACTTGGAGGGTGTGTGGATTGGTCTCTGTTAAAGATCACAGAGACAAAAGCAGTGAGTGGGAAATGGCACCTACCTAGGTCCGTTCCTCTAGTGGTGCCAGGAGACGGACAGCAGCGTAAGCCGCACAAAGCTCCTACCTGGGTTCGCTCCACTACTGTGCGAGGACACGAATCACTAGATATGGCACCTGCCTAGGTCCGCTCTTCTAGCGGTGCAAAAGAGACAGACAGCAGCATAAGCCGCACAAAGCTCCTACCTCTGTTCGCTCCACTAGTGTGCGAGGATACGAACAACTGCCAGACGCAGTATAAGGAACGTTACCCTAGCGGCAACGTCCACCTACGAGTAGAATCACAAAGCCCAGCCGGACCATGTGCCTCAGGCACCTGCCTATATCCGCTCCACTAAGAGGTAAGGATACGGACTGCAGCCGAAGCTGTAAGGTATAAGAACGCTACCCTGCCGGTAGCGGCTCACCTAACATAGACAGAGAGATGCCTAGAGGGACGTGCACAGGGCGTCTACTCCCTCATGCATGAACCAAGAGGACTGAGCGCCCGGGGCGGCGTGCGTCAGGGTCTTATATAGACTCTGTGCCTCATCCAAGATGGAGGACACCAGAGCCAATCTGCTGCCAGAATGACAGCAATGACGTCACGCTGGCCTATCACCGAGCAAAGCGTCACAAACACATGACCAGTGACCAATCGGCATAGAAGGTGTCAGAAACATGTGACCACGTGTCACAAGCACATGACCAGTGGCCAATCAGCTTAGAAGGTGTCAGAGACATGTGACCTCGTGTCAGCGATGATGTCACCCGCACATGTGCAATGGCTCCAAGATAGGACTTAGTCTCCAGCACTTGCACATGTGCAGTAGCAAGAAATCCGGACATAGTCTCCAGAGCCACAGCAATCGCAACAGTTCCCTTTGCATACCTGATCTCGCTGCTTCTGACTTGGTTCTGTTTTCTGACTTTGATATTGATCCTCCCTTTGCAGTGACTCGACTTTCCTAGCTAGACTCTGATTGTTTGACTACTCTAGTTCCCCCTGGTCATTCGCTTGTTTACTGCCTGCTGAAGGTAGTCTGCTGTACTTCAGCTGCCTTTTCATTACAGTGTTTCTTTGTCTCTCCATCACTACTATGCTGCCACCTAGTGGGGATTATGCTGTACTACGTCTTATTAGCCTTTCTACAGCGTGACACTGACATGATCCATGAGGTGGGGGCATACAAATCTGTTGAAGGGGGCATACAGATCTGGGGGGGGGCTGGGGGGCATACAGATCTGGTTGGGGGGCTGGGGGCATACAAATCTGATGGGGGGCTGGGGGTATACAGATCTGGTGGGGGGGCCTGGGGGGCATACAGATCTGGTGGGGGGGCTGGAAGTATACAGTCCCTGGGGGGCTGGGGGCATACAGTTTTGGTGGGGGGGCTGGTGGCATACAGATCTGATGAGGGGGCTTGGGGTATACAGATCTGGTGGGGGGCTGGAGGCATACAGATCTGGTGGGACTGGGGGCATACAGATCTGGTGGAGGGGGCTGGGGGGTATACAGATCTGGTGGGGGGGGCTGGGGGCATATAGATCTGGTGGGGGGGGCTGGAGGCATTCAGATCTGGTGGGGGCGCTGGAGGTATACAGATCTGGGTGGTGGGGGCTGGGCGCACACAGATCTGGTGAGGGGAACTGGGGGCATACAGATCTGGTGGAGGGGGGGCTGGGGGTATACAGATCTGGGTGGGGGGGCTGGGGGGCATACAGATCTGGTGGAGGGGGGCTGATGTCCTCTGTAGTAATGAGCACATTGTGCTCCTGCTTGTTCCCCTTCTGTCCCCTATTATGCAGTGTCTCACCTGTCCCCCAATGCCCGTGGAGCCACCAGCTGCAGCACACAGACTCCTCCGTCATAATGTCTGTTGTACAAAGCGGCAGCTGCAGATTGATGTTATGGCTTTACTGCAGGTGAATGCTTTACGGCGCCACAAAGCATTCAACTGCAGTAAAGGACTGACAGCAGAAAGCGGCAGCGGCCCCAGACAGGCGAGTATACAGCAGTGTGTGTGTGTTTGTGTTCAGTGTATACATGCATGTGCGCTATGTGTGTGTACGTGTTCGGTGTCTGCTGTGTGTGTCTGCTGTGTGTGTATGCGTGCGTGCGTGCAGTGAGGACCCTGAAGCTGGAGCATCGTTTGAATTTCGGCTGCGCAATGGACAATGCCGCGGTGCATGACGAAATAGGGGAACAGACAAAACTGGTGATTATGTAAGTAGATAATCCAAAGAAAGGAATCCAGTTCTCGTATTTTGTGTGTTGTTTGTATTGATAATATTCCTACTTTGTACCATTCCTTCACCCAGAAAGGTTGTTTATTCTATTGTTCCCATTCTTTGAGTAGTTCTTATATGGCTGTTTTCATCTATGACTATATCATGTGTTCTGTTAACACATTTCTGGAAGGGTTCAAGATAATTGCATTAGTTCTTTCCTGCTAACAAAGTTTATCGAACAGAGAACACAATTTAAAGCACACATACCCAATCCTATACTTATTCTTTCTTAAGGAAGCACCTTGAATAAATATTTAACTCCCTAAACCTTTTTAATTGTGTATGTAATGTAGAGTAAGTGCAAAACAATTCTTACCCATTACCTTCTTTATGAGTTTCCAGCGCTGCCCCAGTTCTTTTCCCATTTTGCCTGATTGAATTTTTGACTATCAGGGTCACTAAGAGGTTTTTCTATGAACCTGAAGTCACTTTTTTAATGTAAGGCTATGAAGCTTTGCCCTTATGCTATATACTTTTATATTGTTAAAGGGAACCTGTCACCAGATTTGGGGCCTATAAGCTGCGGCCACCACCAGTGGGCTCTTATATACAGCATTCTAAAATTCTGTATATAAGAGGTCAGGCCACTGTGTAGAACATAAAAATCACTTTACATTACTCACCTAACAGTCGCTGCGGTGGAGTTGGGTCATGCATCGAGGTCCTGTGCAGGTGCACTTTGATCTACCCTGAGCAGGGCAGATCAAAGTATTGTAGTGCGCCTGTGCAGGACTGGCGAGTTTTAATGATGTAGGACGCGTCATGCACACAGGCTTCAGAAGGAGGACAAAGATGGCACAAAGAGGAGGCACCGGCACCGGAGAACGGAGACACCCATGTGACCCAACTCTGCTGCAAAGACCGCTTCGGCAAATATTATAAAGTGATTTTTACATGTTAGAATGCTGTATATAAGAACCCACTGGTGGTGGCCGCAGCTTATAGTCACCAAATCTGGTGACAAGTTCCCTTTAAAGCGACTTTCAGTTCACACATAAATTCCCTGCATGAATCAGCAAGTTGGAATTTCAGCCACATGAGTGGATTAAAGACCAGATTGGCACTGGAAACCAGCAAAGATCGTGATCGGTAAGCATTCAATTGCAGTTACACTACATTACATTCACATTACATTTATTGGGTATACTTCTTTAAGGTCATTAATTCCCAAGAAGAAAAATTGTCAGTATAGGTGAATTTATAAACCACAATATATTCCCTTTTTCCAAAAGGAGGCTCTCCTTTTTTTAATTTATACTTTTAGGAGAAAGAACTTCAGTTTTAAAAACAAAAGCGTTGAATAACCTGTCACAGAAGTTTATCCTTTAACAGATTTACAACATAGCACCGAGATCAAGCTGACAATAGACAGGACTAACATCCTCTTAGAGATACACGTTATTTTGAAAATGTCAGTCATTTAAAAGTCAAAAATCTTTATTTACCAAAAACGTAGACAGCATTTATCTTGCACTGATTAATGAGAAAAGAGGTGACCTTAGATACAATTGCAGTGATTCAGTTCTCAAACAGCCAACAAATGCATATGTAACCAAATATTCCAGTTTTAACAGTAGAGCAGCCTGTCAGCTACTTCATCTGTCAGCACCTGTTCAGGCCATTAAATGAAGACAGCAGGGCATACTAGCGGTATCTATTTGCTGCAGGATATGTACCAAGGTAAAGCATGACAAGAGGATTTAGATGGAAGCCAAGGCCAATCAGTCATTCTCTGCCTTCATTGATAAGAATACCAACATAAAAGAGATAGTTGCCTCTCCCAGAGGTAATATCAATAGCTAACTGTTGCCAAATGAGAACAACTGAAATACTGAATGATTCTGTTAATTTAATGCAAATGGACAGAAGTCTCATGAACCAGTAATTTTAAGATACATTTCATTATTCGTCGATGAACAAAAGAATTGGATTGTCTATCATCAAAGCCTTGGCTTGCAAATCATTACAATCAATGTCAATAACACGATGAAAATGATCTGTGAAATGTAACACAGCCTTATATTTCTTGACTGAATCTAATTAGCAGTTAGTTTAAGCTATATAAATCATGATAGTACTTTAAATATGCAGATAATACATTGAAATATGGTATTGCCATATCCAAAAATGTGGATGTTTTCAGCTGTTTAGTGTAAATAGACTCCAAATACTATTTGAATACGAGAAATTAATGTCAAATATACATTTCAGAACATAAAGTATCTGACAGCAAAAAAATAGCTCAAACTATCTTCATTTGATGATATTTTTTTTATTAAATTATGGATTTTCTCATTCATTTAATAAGAAATTTCAATTTGTTATGTAATGTAGACTTAATATCACATTTTTTAATACCAAATACAAATCTATATATATAATTGCCTTATTCTGTTTGTCTGTCTTGCTCCAAAATGACGTCATTACAGTGACAACCGTCGCCACACCACGCGCTCTAAAGAGCCTGCGACCAACGGCTCAGCTAAGTGAACAGCCCGAACTATGGCGTGACAGGACAACGCCCGACATCTTTCCCCTCACCCACACAAAGTCCTCCTGACTCTCTGGTGAGTGCTGCCCACCTGGGAACTCACATCGGCAACCCAACAGACACATACCCACCGCTCGCCTCCGCCCCCCACACACATTACCCCACTCGGTTCCACCCCCCCTGCACTCCGCCCTCCGCATGTATACACTGAACATACACACATGAATAGTCACCTGTCCCCAGCTATGCAGTCTCCAGCACTGACGTCCTCAGCGCCATGGCCCCGTTCGGCTCTACCCCCCCGCACTCCACCCCCCCACACAAATTACCCTTCTCGGCTCCGCCACCCACACTCCACCCTCCCCATGAATACACTGAACACACACACACAAATAGTCACCTGTCCCCAGCCATGCAGTCCCCAGCACTGACGTCCTCAGCGTCATGGCCCCGCGCTCGGCTCCACCCCCCCGCACTCCGCCCCCCGCACACATTACCCCGCTCGGATCCGCCCCCCCTGCACTCCGCCCTTCTCATGTATACACTGAACAGACACACACACACACAAACACACATACACACAGATAGTTACCTGTCCCCAGCCATGCAGACCCCAGCACTGACGTCCTCAGCACAATGGCCCCGCGCTCGACTCCACTCTCCCCGCACTCCGCCCCGCGCACGCACACATTACCCCACAGCATGGGGCACATGTCAGGATGGTGGCTGCACCACGATGGGGGCACATACCAGCATTGGGCCACATCACAGCATCAGCATATTTTTACTTAACTTTACACTGTTCATGGCCTTCTTTCATTACAAGCCATGGACATCATTAAACATTAGACTCATCTATTAAAACTGTTCCTTCTGTTGTTTGTCATTTTAAAACCAATAAACAATTATAAGAATACTAAATTAAACTTAACCCATCCAGTCCATTCATTACCTCATTATTCAATCTGCTAACCTACATACACATTCTAGACTACCCGATATGTTAGAATCGGGCCACCTTCTAGTTATAAATATGTATCATATTTAATCCTTTGTTTTTCTGAATAGCACATGAGGAAATATATACTATACTATATTGTGGTAAAAGTATTTTTTTTATTTTTTGAAGAGTTATAACTCTGAACTTTACTGTAACATCTGCTCCGGTTACTGTCCCTTATGTTTTTGCATCGAACACTAGGGGATGTGGCGTTTTTGTTGTGGGTGACACGAATACAGCATCAGTACTATTTTATTCCTTGGACTTTTGATGACACTAGATCAGGGAGCTATGGGCTTCATTGTTTGGTTTTGTCTACTCCATTCTGAGAGCCCTGGGTCTCGGCTGCTGCTATTTAATCCTCTGGGTCTCTGACTTCTTCTGCTAGTCAATTATTTCTGCTACCGTACATGAGCTCATCCTTGCTTGTGTTGTCTTACTGATTCCTCCCATATATTGACATTTGTTTGAATTTTTACAATTTACTTGTTTTACAATTTTGTTCAACAAGTGACCTTTTGGCATTGACACCACATAACAACTCTTTTTGCTTATGGTTCACTCCTCCAGTTAGCAGCCCTTCCATGGAAAGAATCCACTGAACTATTGTGAAACTAGATCTCCATAAAGGGGTTAAAGGGTGAAGGTCAGGGTTCCTCTTAGAATCTGCCAGACTGCTTGGCTGGTGCCAAGTCTGTTCAACGTAGCCATTTTTAACCTGTTGCCTCTGACAGATGTGACAATTACCTGTTTACAATTCCATACCTTGTTACAATCCCATTTAACGTTTATTATAAATCTAATGTTGTTGGATTTCATTTAATTTTTTACACTATTCTACATATTTTCAAATGATTTCAGATTCAGTTTTTGAAGTGAGCCATTTCTTAATGATTTTGATCTCCAGTATTCAAATCGGACAGTGAAAATTTATAGCTGTCTTCTTGTTTAAAGTATATCTTGCCTATTCCCATGCAACCACTGGGAAAGATATGATACATAGCTATTGCAGCATATGGAGCCCAACTCTTGTCCAGATCTCCTATGCTGCAGCCACAATACAGCTTGTATTGCATGGTGCTGCAGTATACAACTCCATTTAATTAGTGTGATGCAACTGTGATGAACTGTACTGATTATATCATTTTTAAAGAGGTAATAACAGCTGATCACTGGGTGCTAGATGTTGGATCCCCACTGACTTGATATTGATGACATCAATATCAAATGAACAGAAAACCAGTTTAATCCATGTTTTTATTAGTCCACAAACCAGACACAATAATTGGCCAGCCAGCAAAACCATGTGTAAGGGCCCAGATGTTCCCTGCTATCCACCCCCACACTGTATCCACAGCTGATAGGCAGTCCACAGACACAGTCTTGGGGATAACAGTTGCTTTAATATAGCAGGAACAAAGCAAATCAATACGGAATATATATTTCACAGTCTCTCGTGGGTAGGCCACGGCAAATACAGCTTGGAGTTGAATGCTGAAGTGCAATTAGGGTACTGGAGCTTTAAAGGGAACCTGTCATCAGAAATTTAGCTATAAAGCTAAACGTTTCCCCCTCTGCAGCTCCTGGGCGGCATTCTAGGAAGCTTCCTATAGTTTTTGTGGCCCCTTTTATTCCAAAATAAATACTTTACAAACTTGTACCTTTTCATATGCAAATTTCTTAAATCTTCCATGGGGGCGGGCTGCCTGATGTACGTTGCTGTCCTCCTGCCGATTTACGCCGCCCCCGAACGCTGAATTTCAAACCTCACACTTTAAGTGCACGATTTGTTTCAGAATTAATACTGGTATGCTTTAGGTTCAGAGTCTCTTGAGTTTAGAGGGTAGATATGATAAGATCGTACAGACCTGGAGTCCTGGGGTTAATTTCACTGCTAGTTCAGACACGTGCAGTACTTGTAAGCAAATGAAGACAGTTGCCCAGCATGCTACGGGGAGCGGACGGCTGGTGCGTGGACAATGGCATGAAAGCCACTAATATTGCAGTGGGGCGGGAGACCCTCAAACGTCCCCAATCTGCGTGCAGTAGGGTCTGGTATATAGTCAGTATGCCCTACTGTCTGAAGAGATGCACAATGTCAGGATAGGAAGCCTTCAGCATATTGGCTGTAAAAATCAGGAAATGATGAAAATCTAGGCCTTGGGCCTAGGAGGAGTCTTGTGGTGAAGAGATTCTCCACATAACTTCCCTCAGAGGAGACTCAGCCAGAACCAGCTCATTCCAGTTGTTTCTAGACAGAGGCTGGAGAATAGCTCCACCTATTGAGTCATGTGACCAAGAACTAGCCAATAGGATAACACCCAATGAACACTTCAGATTCTTACAGTTTTCACCAGTAGATGGTGCTAGAACACAACAAATGAAAAATGCTTTACTTATAACATATAGCATAATATTACATATAAGTAAATGTACTTAAAGAAACAGACACAATCTGGACCGGGCCACTACACATGCTAAACATTATTAATAGCCAAGGTAAGGAAAAACAGACCGCACTCCAAATGCTGTGCCAATGAAGTTTTATTCCATGAAAAGGTGCAGAATAAAATAGGCAAGAGGAGACCTGGATGTGGGTCCCTCACAGAGGACGACGGCCGTTTCGCCTGCAAATTAGGCTTCCACGGGTCCACATGTGGGGACGTGTAGACACTCCTTAAAAAGGGGTGCATCCAGGTCATGTCATCACCACAATTAAAAGCAACAAGAGGAATGCTTTTGATTATTTTTGGATTACATCCAAATTGAATTATTATATTAAAACATATATACATAAATACATAGAAAAATCTTTAAAAACACATAAAGACAATAGAAAGTACAATGTGCATTTTTTCAGGCATATATTGGAGAACGTTTTATAAAAACACTGTTAAATCGTTGCGGTCATTAAACCCCAAATCTCCCTGGGCTTTGTATTGTATTATTAACCTGGCCTCCTTTCGCAACAATAATTTATGAAGGTTACCTCCTTGAGGGGGGAGCATGACCCTTGTAAGATCAGCAAAATGCAGGGTGTTGGGATTGCCTCTGTGTTCCTCCCGCATGTGTTCAATTAATCTTGTAGAACCCTTTCCCATGTGTATGGAGTTATAATGCTCTCTAAAACGCACATAGAGGCATCTTATGGTTTTTCCAATATAAAACCTTCCACATGGGCAGAGAACAACATATACAACAAATTTCGTCTTACAGGAGATGAATTGTTTTATTTGATGCGTGTGCGGACCAATCTGTAAGGAGTTACCGGTGAGGTGCATGCTGCAAAATTTGCAATGACCACATTGGAAATGACCCGTTAACGAATGTTTTTCCAACCATGTATTTGGGTTTCTATGTCTATTCCTCACCAATAAGTCTCTTAAATTATTGTACCGTCTGTACGTGACTAGCGGTTTTGAGCATGTCATAGTGCTCAAGTCTGAGTCTCCTTCAAGGATATGCCAATTCCTGACAAGAACTCTTCTTATCACTCCGTCCAAAGGGCTGAATTTAAAACTAAAGATAAATCTATTAGGTGTTTTTTTCTTTCTGGTGTCAAAATTGCGTGTTTTTTGGCAAGCATGTAAATCCTCTGATACAACTCTCTCGTACGCTGAGTCAATGACCATTTCAGGATAACCTCTCTCCTGTAATCTCATTTTTAATTCCATAGCTTGTTGTTGGAAAACCTCACTATCGTTGTTAACCCTGCGTAACCTTAGGAATTGGGCATACGAGAGAACGGTTTTAGTATGAGTCGGGTGGGCACTTTTGTAATGTAGGAGTGAGTTTGAGGCCGTGGGTTTTTTATAAACTTTTGTAAAAATTCTGCCATCTTTGATCTCCACCTGAACATCCAAAAAATTAATGATGTTACCTCCGAACAAGGAAGTGAATGACATGTTCATGGTGTTAACGCTGTTGAGGTGGGTAACATGGACAGCATGAACATGTCATATGACTTATTGGTGAGGAATAGACTTGGAAACCCAAATACATGGTTGGAAAAACATTCGTTACCGGGTAATTTCCAATGTGGTCGTTGCAAATTTTGCAGCATGCACCTCACCGGTAACTCCTTACAGATTGGTCCGCACACGCATCAAATAAAACAATTCATCTCCTGTGATATGAAATTCGTTGTATATATTGTTCTCTGCCCATGTGGAAGGTTTTATATTGGAAAAACCATAAGATGCCTCTATGTGCGTTTTAGAGAGCATTATAACTCCATCCACACGGGAAAGGATTCTACAAGATTAATTGAACACATACGGGAGGAGCACGAAGGCAATCCCAACACCCTGCGTTTTGCTGGTCTTACAAGGGTCACGCTCCCCCCTCAAGGAGGTGACCTTCATAAATTATTGTTGCAAAAGGAGGCCAAGTTAATAATACAATACAAAGCCCAGGGAGATTTGGGGTTTAATGACCGCAACGATTTAACAGTGTTTTTATAACACGTTCTCCAATATATGCCTGAAAAAATGCACATTGTACTTTCTATTGTCTTTATGTGTTTTTAAAGATTTTTCTATCTATTTATGTATATATGTTTTATTATATTAATTCAATTTGGATGTAATCCAAAAATAATCAAAAGCATTCCTCTTGTTGTTTTTAATTGTGGTGATGACGTGACCTGGATGCACCCCTTTTTAAGGAGTGTCTACACATCCCCACATGTGGACCCGTGGAAGCCTAATTTGCAGGCGAAACGGCCGTCGTCCTCTGTGAGGGACCCACATCCAGGTCTCCTCTCGCCTATTTTATTCTGCACCTTTTCATGGAATAAAACTTCATCGGCACAGCATTTGGAGTGCGGTCTGTTTTTCCTTACCTTGGATATTCCTGACCTGATTTTTCTCTGACGTGCACCCTGCAGCCGAGGAACAGCACAGTCTGGCGCTACACCTCCTGTATTCGTGAGTTAGCACATGGTAATAACAGCGAACTTGTGGTGCAGGACTTATTCCTTCTCTTTGTGCAAACATTATTAATAGGGATGATCGAATACCTCAAATATTCGGCTACGCCCATATTAGATTAATAGGTTGCCGCTATTCGACTATTTGCGAATATTCGATGCGCAATGTAAGTCTATGGGAAACCTGAATAGTTGCCGAATAGCAACTATTCGGGGTTCCCATAGACTTACATTGTGCACCGAATATTCGCATAGCAGCGACCTAGTTGTCGAATATTCGCGAAGCTGAATATTGCTGAATATTTGTGATATTCGATCATCCCTAATTATTAATATAACTAACAATTCAGGCTGGGTTATACCCGCTGGAGCATTACCTGGGTGGATTGCATCCACTGGAGCATTTCCTGGATGGCTTGTACTACCATGATTAGAGCATGGCACGCTACAGAGCTGGAAAGTGATGCAATAATGAATCAGGCTATAAGAGATCAGGGTCATATTTATACAGTGCCTTGAAAAAGAATTTATACCCTATAAACGTTTCCACATTTTTTCATTTTACACTCACAAATTTAAATGTATTTTATTTGGATTTTTTCTGACATACTGACAGAAAATGATAAGTAATTGTAAAGTGTAAAGGAAATGACACATGGTATGTGGAAGTTGTGGATTAGAGTAAAGCAGGATTAATTTACAACAAAAAAAGCCCACGCTCTGAAAATTTCACAGAGCATTTTTCATCATTCAAAAATGAAAGGAGTATGACAACTACATACCTACCAATATATAGCCATCCACCTAAACTGACATCCCAAGCAAGGAGAACGCAAAGTAGCGAACCATCCAAGAAGCCCATATTGAGTCTGAAAGTGCTGCAGAGATCCACAGCTCCGGTGGGAGAATTTATCCACTGGACAGCTATTAGTCGTATACTCCAGAAATCAGGCCTTTATGGAAGAGCAGCAAAAAGAAAGCATGCCGTAAAATGCCCCATTTACAGTTTGTAAAAAAACATGTAGGGACACAGCTAGCATGTGGAAGAATGTGATCTAGTCAGATAAGACCAAAGTAGAACTTTTTGGGATAAATACAAAACGCTATGTGTGGTAGAAAACTAACCCTGCATATGAACCTGAAAACACCATTCTCACCATCAAGGATGGTGGTGGAAGCATCATGCCATGGAGATGCTTTTCTTCAGCAGGGACAGGGAAGCTGGTCAAAGTTGATGGAAAGATGGATGGAGCTAAATACAGGAAAATCCTGGAGGAAAACCTGCAAGAGGACATAGAAATGCTTGAGACTGGCGTGTAGGTTTACCTTCCAACAGAACAATGACCGTAAATATACTCACATAGCTACTATGGACTCGTTTAGATCAAGGCATGTTAATGTGTTTAAATGGCCTTTACAAAGTCCAGACCTAAATCCCATTGAGAATCTGTGGAATGACTTAAAAATTTCTGTTCATAGGGTGTGTGGCCTGAAGGTGCAGCGTGATGGTTGCTTACTTATGAGAAATATTTATCTGAATTATTCACCCCTTTAATCCAACAATTGGACATTATTATTAATGAAAGGTTTGATAATGATAACCTACTTTGTTTGAAGAAATTAACCAAAAAATTATTGCAACTGATAAATAACCTTTTTCCTTAAAACAAAGTTATCCAGAAAAAGACTATACAACTCTTAAAGATGGAGAAAAATTTCTTAGACCTAAGCTTACTGATCACGTAGATTGCAATGGGTGCAATAATACCTTAAAATTTAGAAGAATAACAAAGAGAGTCTCCCTTTTTTTATTTCATCCTGTACATTAAGGATTTACTCCATAAAACCCTCCCGACATCTAAAAATCTGGACTTGACAATCGACAGAGCCCACAGGCTGCAGAAACCAAAGTTTCTGCCAAAAGAAACCCTGAGTGAAGTCATCATGAGACAATGTCCATACTAAAGACTATTTGCTGGATTATCCTTCCAGATAAAAAAAATATGACCTTGTCATTAGGGATGAACGGACCCTTGGAAGTTTGGATTCGCTGGGTTTGGCTGAGCTTTAGTTAAGTTTGCTTTGAGACCTGAACCTGACCCTGGACCCCAAACCCCATAGAAGTCAATGGATACCCAAACTTTGGAGCTGTAAAATGGTGGTAAAATGGACATAATAAGGGTAAGGGGACTGCAAAAGCAATAAAAATGGGGTAAGAGCAGGACAATTGCACTGCATAAAAATGTGGATATAGAATAAATATAAAAAAATGACATGGGTTTCTCACTATTTTTGATAACCAGGGTGGGTAAAGCACACAGATCTCCTCTGCAGCCCTTAGCTGTATGCTTTACCTTGGATGGTCATCAAAAATAGTTGAGACCACACACCATTTTAAAAAATTATTTATTCAAACAATTTAAAAATATGACTTTTAGTTCCCCTTATTTTAGAGAAGCAGCCAAGGTAAAAGAGACTGCTGGGGGCTGGAATTATCAGGCTGGGAAGGCTTGATAATAATAACTGCCAGCAGCCATCGCAGAAGTGGTGTATCCATTAGATGTGCCATTTCTGGCACTTTGCCCAGCTCTCGCCAATTGCCCTGCTGTGATGGCATTTGGAATAATACTTTTAGAGTCTATGTCAGCTGTGAATTGACAGCTAGCATCAAGCACAGGGGTTAGTAATTGATAGGCATCTATCATAAATTTAGATACACCAATTGCTATCCTGGTAAGTGTACAGGTAAAAATCACGTCTAATGGAAAAAATAGTATATTTGAGTAAACACTCCCTCACACTCTCTCATTCACAAAGATATTTATTAAAAAAATCCTCAAAGTTGTAATGTAATCCAGTGGTGAATAATGACTCCCCCACATGCCCTCATTCACCAGTTTATTGATTAAAAATAAATCCTTGAATTTTGAACGGAATCCAATGGTGTAATGTTCTGCCATGATAGCCATTGATTCCCATGAAGCATTGTTCTGAGAATGAGGCTCCATATTTCACTCCCAGCCAGCCCAATCAAGAATTTTTCATGCTTCTCCGAGACGAGACTTCATTGGTCACTCCTGGTCAGCAGTAGGAACTTAATTCTCACAAATGTGAGAAAATCTTTTCCTGCCGATGAGCGGGAGTGATCATGGAGTCTCATTCACAGAATGATGGTCCATAGGATTTGATGGGCGTCATGGGACATTACATCATTAGATTATGTTAGAACTTTGAGACTTTTTTAAATTTATAAATTGTGAACAAGGGAGTGTGGGGGAGTCTTTTTTCAAATGAACTTTTTTTTTCCTGTTTGTGTATCTTCTGTAAACTTACTGGGTTGGAAATGGGAGTGTCTAATAGACACCTCTCCATTACTAACCCCTGTGCTTGATGCCAGCTGTCAAGTCACATCTGACATCAACCCCAAAAGTATTACCCCTGTTACCATCGCACCAGGGCAATTGGGAAAGGCTGGGCAGAGCACCAGAATTGGTACATCTAATGTATATACCAGTTCTAGGGTGGATACAGTCTGCTATTTTTAGGCTGGGAAGGACCAAACTATGGGCTTTCCCAGCCTGATAATACCAGCCACCTGTTATCTGCTTTACCTGCTTTAACACATCTTTTTTAATTATTTAAATGAATAATTTTAAAAAATGCCATTGGATTCTCTCTATTTTTTTTGTTTGCTATTAATGTATTCTGACTGACTTTTATCTTATAAGTTATTTTTACAGGACTAATATGTAGAGCTGGCTGAACTTTCTCACCCTTCTCTAAGATGTGGTCCATGAGACTTTTGTCTAGCTTTTTCCCAGACCCTGTTACCAGATAATCTGAGAAGAATCAGTGTCTAGTTGTTTTTGGTTGTGGTTTTTTGAGATGTTGCTTTGCAGTGTTTTTAACCTTTTATCTGTTATATGATATTACTTGCACCATGGATTTTCTTGCTCAAAAAGATTTAATATTCACAAATAAGAATTTCTGGCTATCCCATCCAGTACCATTCTGTATTATAAATGGAGGTAAAAATCTTATCTCTAATTGTAAACGATCTTAATAGCCCTATTAAGAGGAAAGAAGATAAAAACTCCAATTATGATGAAATTGCTTTCAAAGTAACAAAGCTATCATTTATTAATATATCAAAGTTTTCTCATAAGAACTTGTCTTATATCTTCAGATCCTCCGTAGACTAAAAAAATGCAAGAGTGATAATGGCTATCAGAGATACTGTCTGTTTTCAATTATTAGAGGAAATTACTGAAATTAATGGCCAATACCACATTGTTGTTTGTGTAATCGATACGATCCCTTATACCCTATTTAATTTGTGTGCTCCTAGTCGTGGGCAAATCATATTTCTACGAACTAATGAAAAAAGTCCAAAAGCATCAAAAAAGGAATTTAATTAGTCTATGGGATTTTCATATTATGCCTGACCAAGTAAGGAATAAAACAGCCACACCCAGAGGTAAAATGTTTACCCTAAAAAACCTGATCATCAAAGAACAACAAATGATGTATTTAGACGTCTGAATTCTTCATCTACGGAAATTACATACTATTCCGACAGTCATCAAACTTTTTTGAAAATCAATTTGGCTTCGTCCAATGTCACTTCTCTTCAGAGATTTAACATTAATATAATATAGTGAACATTTCATCGTCTAATCATTCACCAATTTATTTTTCGATTAAATCAGTTGTCAATGGAAATAACTCTATGAGGTAGAATTGTAATCCTCTTCTTCAATGACCTACATTCAAGGGGAAATTAGAAAAAGCAATGTTTTTTATTTCCAGGAGAATTCCACTCAAGATGTCTCCCCTGTGGATATTGCAATGCCCAAAAGGTGGTGTTATTGAACAATTCAAAAAACAAACTAGAGAAAATTTTAAAAATATCTCACAATAAATAACAGAGAAGAAGAAAAAACAACAAATAAATCCCTATATGAAACATTGTAAAATTGCAAGATTATGAGCAGAGTTAAAAGCATTGCTGTTGGAGGATTATAACAATGTACCGTATTTTTTGGATTATAAGATGCAATTTTCCTCCCAAAAGATTGAGAGTAAAATGACGGGTGCATCTGAAAATCCGAATGTAGCTTACCAGGAAGTGGAGAATGGGTACTGCTGTGGTGGGCACTATGTGGAGCAGGGTGGAGCGCAGGTGAGCTGGCTGCGGCAGGTGAGATGCTCTGTTGGCAGTGTAGGGCTGTGCTGGCTGTGGCAGGTGAGATGCTCTGTCAGCGGTGCGGAGCTGTGTTGGCTGCGGAGGGTGCTATATGGTGCAGGGTGGTGCAGCGGGAAAGATGCCCTGTTGGAGGTGCGATCTTCAAATAATGCCGCTAGGAGTCAGCATGTGCGCAGATGGAGCTCTTGAATTTTCATTGAGCTGAGAGCTCAATCTGCACAGGCGCCAATTCCGGGTGGCATTATTTGAAGATCGCACCTTCGACAGAGCATGTGGCACACCCACCACACTACCCTGCTCCACACAGCCAGCACAGCCTTCACAGCCAGCACGGCCCCCGCCACTGTTAGCACAGCTAGCCACACAGCAGCCAGCACAGCTGGCCACACAGCAGCCAGCACAGCTGGCCACACAGCAGCCAGCACAGCTGGCCACACAGCAGCCAGCACAGCTGGCCACACAGCAGCCAGCACAGCCGGCCACACAGCAGCCAGCACCGCCGACCACACAGCAGCCAGCATTGGCCCACTCCAGCCCCCCCTGCCTCCGGTGATCTTGGCTCCACCACTGCTGTTGCCCTCAATTGGTAAGACACCATTGGAGTATAAGTCAGACCCTTTTTAATCTCTATATTTGGGGTGCAACTTATAATCCAGTGCATCTTATAAAACGAAAAATATGGTAATTAATGCAATCAAATAAGCCACTATTACTTGTAAAATAAAATGAGTAGGCTCATCATAAATAAAGTTAAACAGCACCATTTGAAATCCAGAGTTTTCTCTAACAAAAAAAGCAGGTAGTTCCTACCATCATCCTCAGGATATAACACAGCAATTCACATTATTTTACTCTCTATACAATCTAATAGATGACTCTTCTAATCCGCAACCCAACTATAGCAAAATTAACTAACTCCTCGCTAATACTAGTCTTCGCCAAGTCAATTTAGAACAAATGAATCAATTAAACTCTCATTTCTCCCCAGATGATATGAGATCAACAATCCAAAAAGTAAAGGAAAATAAGTCACCATGCACAGATGCCCTACCTAATGAATATTACTAGATATTTAGTCCTATCTCATTTAACTTCTATGTTCAACCATGCAGTCAATGAGACTTTATTTCCCAAAGAATCTCTCCAAACCACTATAGTTATGATTCACAAACAAGGCAATGTTCCCTAATGAGTATCAAGCTATAAAACTATCTCATTGCCAAATTCAGATATAAAGACCTACTGTATACTAAAGCAATTGCCCAGAGACTGCTAAAAGCTCTTCCTGGACTTATGCATTCAGACCAGGTGAATTTTGTTAAGGAAAAGCAGGCTCAGGATGCTGAAAAATTTTGAATTTGTTATCATTTACAAAGGAGAGGAGATGCCCCTTAATTCTGTTATCACTGGACACTGAAAAATAAGTTTGATAGTATAAACTGGAACTACACATTCACCACCCTTGAAAAAATCGAGTTTCAAGGCCAAATCTAAAAGCTATTTCTACCCTCTGCTCCTTCCATTCAGCAAATGTCTGTGTTAATAATTTCTCTAATTACTTCTCAATTTCCAAAGGTACTCGGAAGGGTTGCCCATAATCTCCATTGCTCTTCACCTTCATATAGGAGCCTTTTGCTGAAATGTATTAGGTCTAATCATTTAAAAAGGGGTATTTTTGTAAATTGAATACAGCATAAAAAAACAGTTTTTTTGCCGATGATACACTACTCTTTCAAATGCTATAAATTCATTAAGAAGTTTCCACAATAATTACTTTTCCTTGGTTTCTAATTGTAAAATAAATATAAGAAATGCAAAATACTGGAATACTAGTTCCCTGAATTTCTTATACATGGGAGAAATTTTGTATTCCTTATTGGGCGATAAAAATGAAAATCTATGTAATATTCAGAAATTCATACAAGAAAACCTTGACAATTTAGATAAATCTGATACAACTTGGTAAGGCAGGATTATTCATCTTAAAATGATGATCATTCCTAAACTCATAATATACAGTATATTTCGTAGTGTCTCTATCCAGATTTCTGACCATTGGATTAATAAACTGCATAAACATTTATCCAGTTTTATATAGCAATCAAAATCCACTAGGATCGCAAAAGTTTCATTGTTTCAGCATAGGAAAAATGGTGGAATCGGCCTACCCAATATCTATGCCTAGTGCCTACCATGCTTCTAATATAATTCTTCAAAGTAGATACTGGTTACTTGAGTCTGGAAAACCTGGCTGGACAGAACTTGAAAAGCTTCTAATAATAATTACTTTTTAAAATCATTGATAACATTCTAGTTATTGGATCCATCTACTCTTCACCTAATCATTCTTTAATTAAATCTACTATCTCACAATGAAAAAAGCTATATAGTATCTCAAAAGCCAATTTAACATTGATCCTAAAAAACCTCCTATCTTAATTTTTCATATGCACACATGGTCAAAATTGTTGGTAGCCCTCATTTAATAAAAGAAAAACCCACAATGGTCACAGAAATAACTTAAATCTGACAAAAGTAATAATAAATAAAAAAAATCTATGAAAATGAACAAATGAAAGTCAGACATTGCTTTTCTGCTTCCACAGAATTTAAAAAAAAATAAAACTCATGAAATAGGCCTGGACAGAAATGATGGTACCCTCAACTTAATATTTGATTGCAAAACCTTTTGAGGCAATCACTGCAATCAAACGATTCCTGTAACTGTCAATGGGACTTCTGCATCTTTCGACAGGTATTTTGGCCCACTCCTCAAGAGAAAACTGCTCCAGTTGTCCTGTGTTTGTTGGTTGCCTTTTCCAGATGACATGTTTCTGCTCTTTCCAAAGATGCTCAATAGGATTTAGGTCAGGGCTCATAGAAGGCCACATCAGAATAGTCCAATGGTTTCCTTTTAGCCATTCTTGGGTGTTTTTAGCTGTGTGTTTTGGGTCATTATCCTCTTTCAAGACTCATGACCTGCGACTGAGACCAAGCTTTCTGACACTGGGCAGCACATTTCTCTCTAAAATCCCTTGATAGTTTTGAGATTTCATTGTACTCTGCACAGATTCAAGACACCCTGTGCCAGATGCAGCAAAACAGTCCCAGAACATTAGTGAGCCTCCTCAATGTTTCACAGTAGGGACAGTGTTCTTTTCTTGATATTCTTTATTTTTCCATCTGTGAACACAGAGCTGATGTGCCTTGCCAAAAAGCTCCATTTGTGTCTCATCTGTCCATAGAACATTCTCACAGAACCTTTGTGGCTTGTCAGCATGTAGTTTGGCAAATTCCAGTATGGCTTTTTTATATTTTTTTTCAACAATGATGTCCTCCTTGGTCATCTCCCATGAAGTACACTTTGGTTCAAACAACGGTGGTGCGATCTGACACTGATATTTATTGAGCTTGAAGTTCACTTTTAATCTGTTTAGAAGTTTTTCTGGGCTCTTTTGTTACCATTTGTATTATCCATCTCTTTGATTTTTCATCAATTTTATTCCTGCAGCCATGTACAGGGAGGTTGGTTACAGTCCCATGGATCTTACATTTCTGAATAGTACCGTATATACTCGAGTATAAGCCGTGTTTTTCAGCCCATTTTTTTGTGCTGAAAACGCTCCCCCTCAGCCAATACTGAATAATAAACTTTCAGTCATTAAAAACCATATACAATCTTCCTGATGAAGATTTCTAAAGTAAAGTAAGTGTATTAGAAATGAATTTTCTTTACATTTAATTCTTTCAAGAGAACTTTTTACTGTTTTAGAGAATCCTATGACTAACAATTTGTAATATGTAAAATATCTATTCAATTTTTAATTCTAATGTCTCTTTTGAAAAACTGAATTATATGGCAAAAGATCTAAATAGTAATTTCCTTTTAGATGAGGTAGAACTAAGGTACAAATTGTTTACTAGCACATACATGAAAATAATTTTAAAATTTCGTCTAGCTGATTCTACGCTCCCCGCTAGACTTAAAATCTCATTTCCCGATCAATCCAATTTATGCTGGAGGAGCTGTGATCAAAGAGACAATCTTCTTCACATATACTGGAAATGTCCAAAATTTTTGATATTTAGGAGAGATGTCTTTTCACAACTGAATAAAATCAATGAGTCTTCCATCACATGTTCTTCCCAATTGGTTCTCCTTTTTCTAGAAGCAGATAACCTCCCTCAAAAAATTAGCCATTTTTTTATATATTCTTTCTGTTATAAAAACTTTTATTGCATCTAAGTGGAGTTTGATGGCTATTCCCTCTATTTTTGACATAACCAATACTATGTTCTTTGATAACTCTTTTGAACTCTTCTTAGAATTAAGGAATAACTCTCTACTAGTGATGGGCAGACTCGCAGATAACCAGGAAAGGCGTATCTACCAGGTTTAAAAACAAAAATGGTTCTTGCCCGGGATTGATTTGAGGTATCTGGCCAGATATCGGTCCCCATATAAGTCTATGGGGACCAGAATCTGGCCATTAAAAATGGTAGTAGATTAGATAGTGGGATAGGAGCAACCACGTTATACTTAAGAAGGTTCAGGCACGGCTGTACCTGCTTCCTGGCCACTCATTCCCTTTTGGGGTTTCTCATTTACCTTCATGTAGATCCACTGCTTTACCTAGCCCCCGGCATCTGTGATTGGTTGCCGTCAGACCTGCCCCAACCTGTGTGACAGCCTATTTGATGCTTTCAATCACAGACGCTATGTGCGTCTATATCGTACATGATAAAGTTTGACAGCAAACGGCTCATATTCTAAGGCTGAGGGAACCCATGCTCATTGCCCCCCAGCCTAAAAATAGCAGCCTGCAGCTGCCAAGATTATCATATCCATTAGAAGTGACAATCCCAGCACTTGATCCGGCTCTTCCCGATTGCCCTGGTGCAATAGCAATCAGGGTAATAAGGGGTTAATTGCAGCTCCCTGCCGCAACTAAGCCCTGGAATAGTAATTGGAGGCATCTATGAGACCCCCCTATTACTAATCTGTAAGTGAAAGTAAATAAACACAAACACCAAACAAAAACAAAAAAAAATCCTTTATTTTAAATAAAATCAATAAAACACACCCTCTTTCACCACTTTATTAATCCTAAAAACACTCATGCAGGTCCAAAGTAATCCACAAGAGGTCCCACGACGATTCCAGCTCTGCTACATCTGAATAACTGCTCATGATAATGGATCATGACCACCCACTGTAGAATTAAGGCAGAGACTGAGTGAGCTGCGTGATCAGCGGTGACATCACTCATGTAAGTTGCAGTCACAGCTGGAGGTTCCTACGGCCCTGCACCTGTGACCGCAGATAACCTGACTACAGGGGACCTCAATGAATTCAGTAACCTCATCTGAGATGGGATCATTGAGTTCATTCAAGTTCCCAGAGGTCAGGCTACATGCAGTAGCAGGTGGAGGGCCGTGGGAACCTCCAGCTGTGGTGGCAGCTAACCTAAGAGACGTCACCGCTGATCGCGCGGTTTATTCTCTGCCTGAATTTTCAGTGTATGGTCATGTACCATGAGTGCGCACTGTGATTCAGATGTAGCAGAGCTGGAATCATCTTGGGACCTCGAGTGGATTACATCGGACCTCTAGGGGTGTTTTGGAGGTTTATAAGGGGGTGAAAGAGGGGGTTTTTGTATTTTATTTCAAGCAAAGGATTTTTTCAGTGCTTGGTTTTATTTACTTTCACTGGGATTGTCACATCTAGAGGATGGCACAATCTTGGGCAACTGCTCAGTCAAGATAAAGCTGACTGTAGAGGGCTGGCATTCTCAGACTGGAGAGGCCCTTGGTTATTGGATCCCTCAGCCTAAAAATAACAGCCTGTGGCCTTCCAGGATTGTTGCATCTATTAGATGCAACAATCCAAGCACTTTACTAGGCTCATTCTGACTGCCCTGGTGCAATGACAATAGAGGTAACATAAGGGAATAATGATAGCTCACAGCTGCCGCTAAGCCCTAAATTAGTAATGGGAACCGTCTATGAGACCCCATTAATAATTTGTAAGTAAAAAGAATTAAACACAACCACCAAAAAAATTATTTATCTAATATATAAAGTTGAGTGCATGTATGTATGTGTGTATGTATGTATGTATGTCTGTGTGTGTGTGTGCATTTGTGTGTCCGCTAAAGGAATTTGCACCGTCACATTTACAATTACGAAATTTTGCACAGACGCCTCATGTGACCCAGGGAATGTCGAAGACTATGTTTTGACAGGAAAATTTAACCCCGCGCTTTACAGTTACTCTCCAAAAAACATGCATCCATTCAAGTGAATGGAGCCTGGAACTACAGTTTATTAATAGCAGCTGTGATTGGTTGCTATAAGAACTAAGGACAGTGTTAGTATAAGAAGCTTATGTGTGAGGTAATAAGATGTCAGTGAGGAGACAGATAGAGAGAGACAGACAACGTAGAGAGAGACAAACGGTGAAAGAGACAGATAGAGACAGATGGGGAAAAAGACAGATAGAGACAGATGGAGAAAGAGACAGATCTGGAAAGAGACAGACCTGGAAAGAGACAGATGTGGAAAGAGACAGACAGACAGGGAAAGACACAGACAGAGAGACAGATAAACACAGATGGGGAAAGAGACAGACCTTGATTGAGACAGACAAGGAAAGAGACAGAGAAATAGAGACAGGAAAAGAGATGGAAGACAGACGGGGAAAGAGACAGACCTGGGAAAGAGACAGGCCTGGAAAGAGACAGATGGGGAAAGAAACAGAGAGATAGAGGCAGACAAAGAAAAAGACAGATAGAGACAAGCAGACAGGGAAAGAGACAGACATTGAAAGAGACAGACCTTGAAAGAGAAAGACCTGGAAAGAGACAGACCTGGAAAGAGACAGGCGGGGAAAGAGACAGACCTGGAAAGAGACAGACCTGGAAAGAGACAGACCTGGAAAGAGACAGACCTGGAAATAAACAGATCTGGAAAGAGACAGACAGAGAGACAGACAAAGACAGACGGTGAAAGAGACAGACCTTCAAAGAGACAGACCTGGAAATAGATAGACCTGGAAATAGATAGACCTGGAAAGAGACAGAAGGGGAAAGAGACAGATGAGGAAAAAGACAGACCTGGAAAGAGACAGACCTGGCAAGAGACAGATGGGGAAAGAGACAGACAGAGAGACAGACAAAGACAGACGGGGAAAGAGACAGATGGGGAAAGAGACAAACCTTGAAAGAGACAGACCTTGAAAGAGACAGACCTGGAAAGAGACAGATGGGGAAAGAGACAGACCTGGAAAGAAACAGATGGGGAGAGAGACAGACCTGGAAAGAGAAAGACCTGGAAAGAGACAGACGGGGAAGAAACAGACAGAGAGACAGACAAAGACATACGGGGAAAGAGACAGACGGGGAAACTGAGAGACAGACAGTCACAGACATAGAGACAGACACAGAGATAGAGAGACAGATTGATACAAAGACAGACAGAGAGATAGAAACAGACAGACAAGGAAAGAGACAGACAGACAACGACACACAAACAGAGACTGAGAAAGAGACAGAGATACAGTTACTATCCCGGGCAACGCCCGGGTACTACAGCTAGTATACAATAAAATACAAAAAAGCACCCTCTTTATTAACTCCCAAAACACCCTGGTCTGATGTAATAAACAAGAGGTCCCACGATCATCCCAGCTTTGCTACATGCTGCAATTGTAGAACACAACCGCCCGCTGCAGCTACAGGCAGAGACTGATGGATCTGCATCAGTGAGCGGTGACGTCACTAAGTTTATGTGTGATCACAGCTGGAGGTTACCATAGTACCCAACTGGCGACCGCAGGAAGAATCACCTCAGGTGAACTGATTGAACTCAGTGACCTCACTTCGGGCAATCTGAGTTCAATTTGACCCAAGATGCAGATTCAGTGCTGAAATGTATACACCGAATTATTGCACGAAATCTGCATCTCCTGACAAAGAATTGCATAAAAACTGCATGCGTTATGATACCGTTCTGATGAGATTTTTTGACAAAAGATGCAAATTTGGTGCAGGAGTTTGGTGTATAAATTTCACACCAAATCTGCATCTGCTGGCAAAAAAATACATCAAAACCACATTGTGGCAGCTTTGAAGCCCAGAAACTTTAATGAAGCCTTTAAGAGAGCCTTAAGAAAGCCATTAAATTTCTTGGAGTTCCCAGCTATTAGGACACCTGGAGGCTGTGAACTCTGCTAAAAGTTCACAGCTTCCAGATGTCCCAGCTTAAAGGATCCCTCTAGTTTACCGGGTTGAAAGCTGCCACAAGACGCTATGACTATGAGCTCTGGTAAAGCAGCTGTTAGGCCTGGAAACCATAAACAAGTCTTTAAGGGAGCCTTTAAGGGAGTCTTTAAATTTCTTGGAGTTCCCAGCTGTTGGGACACCTGGAAATAGTGACCTCTGGTAACAATTCACAGCCTTCAGATGTACCAGCAACTGGGAACTCAAGCAATGTTAAAGACTCAATTATAGGCTCTCTTAAAAGCTCCCTTAAAGTTACTGGTTTGAAATCTGCCGTGAGACACGATGGCTGGAAGCTCTGTTAAAGGTTACCATAGCTCACAGCCACCAGGTATCTCAACAGCTCTGAGGCCCAGAAACCTTAAGGAAGTCTTTAAGAGACCCTTTAGGTTTCTTGGAGTTCCCAGTAGCTGGGACACCTGGAGGCTGTAAAGTCTGGTAAAAGTTCACTGCCTCCAGATGTCCCAACAACTAGGAACTCAAGGAATGTTAAAGACTGTCTTAAAGACTCTATTTTTTGCTAGGAGATGCAGAGTTGGTGCAGCAATGTCTGCACCAAATTACTCAATGTGCACACATTGCCTTAGTGACGTCACTGCTCACAACTGCGGCTCGGTCAGTGTGTTTGGCAGCTTGCAGTGAGAGGTCACATTTCGTAATGTGAGTTGATGAACATGACATTTCAGGGATGGTGCACAAGTAGGGTCCAAGACCATCTTAAATAGACGTAGAAACTTGACACTCAAGATCAATGTGAATAGTGGTTTTTATTGTGAAGAACTTGTAGGACCAACACAAGCACAGATGTTTTGGTCAAAAGACCTTCATCAGTGTGCTTGCAGGGGGTCCTAAGAATGTATAGTAACTAGAGATGAGCGTACCGGTTGCGGTTCGGCTCGAGCTTGGTTCGCCGAACAGAGGTCTGGTTAGAGTTCGGTTCGGTGAACTGGTTCGGCGAACCACTCGAACCCATAGGAAACAATGGGAGGCAATCACAAACACATAAAAACGCATTATAAATGTACACATACAGTTAATAAACATTGCCATAACACTTACCTGTCCCCGGGATGCGTCCTGCACTCTGTCTCCTGCCGCTATTCCTCCCGATAATCGCTGAATCTTCCTGTTAACCAGCAGTGATGCAGGACCTACGTGACGTCATCAAAATAGCATGTGACCAGTCACGTGTCTGTTATCTCATTGGCTACAGACTGGTCACATAACTATGACGGCGTCATGTCGGACCTGTCATTGCATCTCTCTGTTACACGGTGCACATTTGTGTATCGCCGTGTACCGGCGACATGCTCTAGCACACGGTTGACTCCCTGCTCTGCTTCCCCGTGCCCTTAAGGTACCGTCACACTAAGCGACGCTCCAGCGATCCCACCAGCAACCTGACCTGGCAGGGATCGCTGGAGCGTCGCTACATGGGTTGCTGGTGAGCTGTCACACAGGCAGATCTCACCAGCAACCAGTGACCAGCCCCCAGCCAGCAGCACGCGTGGAAGCGATGCTGCGCTTGGTAACTAAGGTAAATATCGGGTAAAAAACCCGATATTTACCTTGGTTACCAGCGCACACCGCTTAGCGCTGGCTCCCTGCACTCCCAGCCAGAGTACACATCAGGTTAATTTAACCCGATGTGTAGTCTGGCTATGTGTGCAGGGAGCTGGCACTGGCAGCATGAGAGCGGCGGACACTGGTAACTACGGTAAACATCGGATAACCAAGGAAAGGGCTTCTTGGTTACCCGATGTTTACCGTAGTTACCAGCGACCGCAAAAGCCGGCTCCTGACCAGCTGACACAGCCGGTCAATAACGGAGATCACCGTTGCCATAGCAACGCGCTTGGTAGCGGTGACGGGGACGTCCCGCTAACAGCACGCAGCGGCACCGGAATCACGTAATCGGAGCAGTGTTGCTATGGCAACCCGTGCCAAAGCTTACAGCCGGGAGCCTGTGGTCACTCTCACAGAGTGATTTCTGCACGGAGCACAGCGTCTTCCCCCATGCAGTGCTGTCTGATGGAGCAGACAGAGCTGCATGTGTTGAAGGGGAAAGAAGACAGAAGACCATGGATCGTGGAGGGGTGATAGGGGGTAATAAAGATGGAGTCTCTAAGTGTGTCTGTGTATTTATTTCTATTAAAGTATTTTTTTCTGAGTGGTGTTTTTTTTTAACCCTTTATTTGAGATTCTTAATGGACGGGTCAAACGTGCCTGACATTAAGAATCTCTGACTTAATACTACCTAGTAAAACAAAGCCAGTATTAACTCATGATTACCCAACAAGCCACCCGGCTTCAGGGCTGTTAGAAGAGTTGGATACAGCGCCAGATGATGGCGCTTCTATGGGAGCGCCATTTTTTTGGGGCAGCTGCAGACTGGAATTCACAGCAGAGGGGCCCAGAAACCTCGGGCTAACCTGTGCTGTGGATTCCAATCCCCAGCTGCCTAGTTGTACCCGGCTGGACACAAAAATGGGGCGAAGCCCACGTCGGTTTTTTTTTTTTTAATTATTTCATAAAATTCATGAATTAAGTAAAAAAAGGGCTTCCCTATATTTGTAGTTCAGAGCCTGGTACAAATAGGCAGCTGGGGGTTGGGGGCAGCCCGTAGCTGCCTGCTGTACCTGGCTAGCATACAAAAATATGGTGAAGCGCACGTCATTTTTTTGTAGTTTTTTTGGCAAAAAAAATTAAAAATGCTTCCGTGGATTTTCTATTGCCAGTGAAGGTAACACCAAGCAGTGGGGGTTAGCAGCCAGTAGCTGCTTGGATTACCCTTAGCTAGCAATACAAAAAATGCAGCGGGAGCCCATATATATTTTTTTAATTATTTATTTAAATAACTAAAAACAAAAAGGGCTTCTCTGTATTTTGATTGCCAGACATGACAGTGCTGTAAAAATAAATCTTTAAAAAAAATGACGTAGCGCTCTGCGGTATTTTTGATTCTCAGTGCAAATAAAGCAGACAGCTATGGGTTGCCACCCCCATCTGCCTGGCGTTACCTTGGCTGGCAATCAAAATACAGGGAAGCCCATTAATTTTTTTCTATTTAACAAATAGTAAAAAAAAAATGACGTTGGGTCCCCCCATTTTTGATAGCCAGCTAGGGTAAAGCAGACGGCTGTAGTTTGAAAACCACAGATGGCAGCTTTACCGTGGTTGGGGATCCAATGTGGAGGTCACCTCAGGCTCTTTTGTTAAAATTATTTTATAAATATTAATAATTACAAAAAAAAAGTAGGGTCCCCCCCATATTGGATTACCAGCCAAGGTAAAGCGGACAGCTGTGGTCTGGTATTCTCAGGGTGGGAAGGTCCATAGTTATTGGGCCTTCACAGCCTAAAAATAGCAGGCCGCAGGCACCCCAGATGTGGCACATCCACTAGATGCGCCAATTCTGGCGCTTCACCCCAGCTCATCCCGTGCCCTGGTGCAGTGGCAAACGGGGTAATAAATGGGGTTGATACTAGCTGTAAAGTCACCTGACATCAAGCCCAGCAGTTTGTGATGTCATGGCGTCTATCAGATACCCGACATCATAAACTGTCAGTACTAACAAAAAAATCGACAAAAAAAATTTATTTGAAAAAACAATCCCCAAAACATTTCCTCTTTCACCAATTTATTGTAAGAAAAAAAATAAGGGGTCCCACAACGACTCTGGACCATCTAGAATATGGGGGGCACACTCAGGGAACGTATCCCCCATTTTCTAGGAGTGCAGACCCTCCATGTGAGGAGTGTGGGTGCAATGAATCTGCACTCACTCTCCCCGGGTCCACAGCAGCAGAGTCCATGTCGTAAAGGTTGCTACCAAAGCTGCAATGCCCTGCTCATGAGGTAAGGGCATGCCTAATCAGGAGAACTATTCTACATTTCCAAATATTGGTATTTGCTGATATTATTGCTATTCCACCTACTATATATTGGGGATAGGATCTTGGCGATTGAATACCCCTTAAAGTCCAGTTATCCAGCTGAATGAATACTAAACAACAGAGCTCGCTATTTAGATGTGTTTTCTTGTGGCGTATAATGGACTATCATGTTTGGTAGTCGTTCAGCAGGGCAACTATAAAATCAAATACATCCATTTGGAAATGTAGTATATAGCTCTCCTGATCAACTATGTTCCTTACCTCATGAGCAGGGCATTGCAGTAATAATAATAATTTATTCATTTATATAGCGCTATTAATTCCATAGCGCTTTGCATACATTGGGAACACTGTCCCCATTGGGGCTCACAATCTAAATTCCCTATCTGTATGTCTTTGGAATGTGGGAGGAAAACAGAGTACCCACGCAAACACGGGTAGAACATACAAACTCCTTGCAGATGGTGGGAATTGAACCCAGGACCTCAGCGCTGCAAAACTGCAGTGCTAACCACTGAGCCACCGTGCTGCCCATTTAGCTTACAGATGCATAACCACCGCTCATTGTGTCTGAACACAGGAAGCTGAGCTGCCAGCCGCTCTGTGCATGCGGCAGCGTCTATTGTGAAGGAGAGGGCCGAGGGGGATCAACGCTGCACAGGTACTGTGGGACACCGGGGAACACCGGTGGGGTTATAGGGGGTGACCTGGCAGGGCCTGGGGAGGAGTTTTCTGTCGCATGTGTCATGGCACATGCGACAGAAATCAGAGGAGTAGGGTGAATGCGGCCGGCGTGCTGCTGTGCGCGCTGCCATCTTGGATTTCCGGGAGGGGGTCAGGGGGGGCACTTTGGTGACACCGGGGGACCGGGGGACCGGAGGGGACCGGGGAGGAGATTTATCATGTTTGTTCATGCCAGATGGGAGATAAATAATTTTTTACCGACGCTGTCATTTACTGTAATGTAATGTGTATACCGGTGATCACGTGAGCGGGTACCGGAAAAACCGTCCTAAATCATGATCTCCAGGGTCTCAGCTACCCCCTGAAACCCCGGAGATTTTCTGACGCTGGGGGGTGCTATTCACTTATTTCTGCCTGCTGTTTATAAACGGCAGATTAGAATAATGCTACATTCACATGACCGATCCGTTTTTGCGGTCCGCAAAAAACGGTTTGTATTTTTATGGGTGCATCCGTGTGGCATCCGTTTCTGTTCCATATACGGTCCCTATGTCATCCGTGTGCCTTCCGTTTGTTTGTGTACTGCAAAAAACTGAAGGAGGGAAAATACATAAATTTACCCAGGATCTGTGATGCCCTGGACCCCCAGGGGTCACAGGTAACAACACACAACACCAAACACACCGCCACCCCAGTGAGGCACCAGCAGCCAACAAGTCCTGACCGCCTCCCTCAGGTCTAGCAAGGCACACCAGGTGGGCGGATCCAGGCGGATAGGCACGCCCTCCGAGGAGTCTGCTGGCCTGAGGCAGGAAAAGGACAAGTGAGTCGAGTGGGGAGAGGAGTAGTGAGAGGAGTAAAAGTGGCGAGCTGAGAGTCAGGGGCCTAGGACGGAGCCTAGGACCCCTTGGAACGGTCAGGCAGGCAGACGGTGGTGGCCGTCTGCAGGAGTCCGGTTATCGACTGAACTGCGGAACCGTGGGGGTCGAGAAGAGGGTTGTGACCCTTTGGACCAGAACCGGGGAGCTAACAAGTCAACCGGAGTACCATGCAGGGTACTCAGACCCCGTTCTAGCCCAGAAGCAACCGGGCTCAGACAAATCTACTGATTGCGGTCTGGACCTCAGGGGTTCATTCCCACCCAAAGTCCCGATAGACGGCAACAGCCCACCGATTCCGGATAAGAGCCACCGCCAAGGGCCAGAGATCCAAAGGGCCAGTGCCTGCGGGCAAAACGGCTCCTCCAGTACCCAAAAGCCGGGGAGCGGACTACCATTGCTGAAGCATAGGAGTCACTATAGCAAATTTAAAGGAACAGGAGAAAGGCGACATCACCAACCTCACTGGGGACACACGCAGCCGGCTGCGGGCACCGATGTACACCGAACCATTGACTCTGTGTGGTTTAATCGTGAGTACATCAGTGCCATCAGGCACCACGCTGCAAGCGAGCCCCTGCGTCCTGCAACCCTCCGCTCCTGCCACCTGGCCCCAGGATCAACAAACCCCCTACCCACGGAGGGGTCAACACGTAGCTGCGACCCATCACCAATCCCGGACGAGCCCCCGCACCCTCACCGCAGCGGTGGTGCTCATCACCTCACCACGACCCATGGGTGGCGTCACGAACTGTTACCGGTCACCGCGGCTCCAGCCGTGAAACCGGTCCACCCCAAACCAAACAACCAACCCCCCATCCTTTCCAAAGCGACGTGGCCCCCGGGCCATTAGATGCGCCAATCCTGGTGCTTCGCCCCAGCTCATCCCGTGCCGTGGTGCGGTGGCAAACGGGGTAATATATGGGGTTAATACCAGATGTGTAATGTCACCTGACATCAAGGCCTGGGGTTAGTGATGTCACGCATCTATCAGATACCCGACATCACCACCCCACTCAGTAATAAAAAAAAATAGACGACAAACTCATTTTTATTTGAAAAAACACTGCCCAACACATTGCCTCTTTCACCAATTTATTAGAAAGAAAAACAAATCCAGGTCTGCTGTAATCCAAGGGGTTCCCATGACGATCCAAACTGTCCCAGTCAATGATGAGCAGGATGTTCCCCATTGGCTGGGAGAGCAATGCAGTGACCTGAGCTAACATGAATGGGTCAGCCCAGGTCACTGCAGGGGATGACAAGTGCTGCTGTCAGCGAGGTACATTACCTGCGCTGATCTCCTACACTGCTGACAGCACCTGTCACTGAGTTCAATGACCTTCACAGCCAAGTATCGCGAGCGTTCCGTGACGTCACCGCTAGTGCCAGTCTCGGGTCGGAAGCGAGAGAAGGAGATGTAACAAGCGGCGGCCATGGAGGACAGTGACAGTGCTGAGGTCGGGATGGCGGGACTTCATCACCACAGGTAAGCCGAGCAGTGCCATGTGTGCGGAGTGTGAAGTGGGCGGAGCCTAGCGGGGTAATGTGTGCAGGGTGCCAGGTTGGCGGAGCCTAGCGGGGCCATGTGTGCAGAGTGCGAGGTGGGCGGAGCCTAGCGGGGTAGTGTGTGCAGATTGTCAGGTGGGCGGAGCCTAGCAGGGTAATGTGTGCAGAGTGCCAGGTGGGCGGAGCCTAGCGGGGCAATGTGTGCAGAGTGCCAGGTTGGAGGAGCCTAGTGGGACCATGTGTGCAGAGTGACAGGTGGGCGGAGCCTAGCGGGACTATGTGTGCAGAGTGACAGGTAGGCGGAGCCCAGAGGAATAATGTGTGCAGAGTGCCAGGTGGGCGGAGCCTAGCAGGGTAATGTGTGCAGAGTGACAGGTGGGCGGAGCCTAGCGGGGCAGTGTGTGCAGAGTGTCAGGTGGGCGGAGCCTAGCGGGACCATGTGTGCAGAGTTCCAGGTGGGTGGAGCCTAGCGGGACCATGTGTGCAGAGTGCCAGGTGGGCAGAGCCTAGCAGGGTAGTGTGTGCAGAGTGTCAGGTGGGCGGAGCCTAGCAGGGTAATGTGTGCAGAGTGCCAGGTGGGCGGAGCCTAGCGGGGCAATATGTGCAGAGTGCCAGGTTGGAGGAGCCTAGCGGGACCATGTGTGCAGAGTGACAGGTGGGCGGAGCCTAGCGGGACTATGTGTGCAGAGTGACAGGTAGGCGGAGCCCAGAGGAATAATGTGTGCAGAGTGCCAGGTGGGCGGAGCCTAGCAGGGTAATGTGTGCAGAGTGACAGGTGGGCGGAGCCTAGCGGGGCAGTGTGTGCAGAGTGTCAGGTGGGCGGAGCCTAGCGGGACCATGTGTGCAGAGTTCCAGGTGGGTGGAGCCTAGCGGGACCATGTGTGCAGAGTGCCAGGTGGGCGGAGCCTAGCGGGACCATGTGTGCAGAGTGCCAGTTAGGCGGAGCCTAGCGGGACCATGTGTGCAGAGTGCCAGGTGGGCGGAGCCTAGCGGGACCATGTGTGCAGAGTGACATATGGGCGGAGCCTAGCAGGACCATGTGTGCAGAGTGCCAGGTGGGCGGAGCCTAGCGGGACCATGTGTGCAGAGTGCCAGGTGGGCGGAGACTAGCGGGACCATGTGTGCAGAGTGCCAGGTGGGCGGAGCCTAGCGGGACCATGTGTGCAGAGTGCCAGGTGGGCGGAGCCTAGCGGGACCATGTGTGCAGAGTGACAGGTGGGCGTAGCCTAGCAGGACCATGTGTGCAGAGTGACAGGTGGGCGTAGCCTAGCAGGACTATGTGTGCAGAGTGACAGGTAGGCGGAGCCCAGCGGGGTAATGTGTGCAGAGTGCCAGGTGGGCGGAGCCTAGCGGGACCATGTGTGCAGAAAGACAGGTGGGCGGAGCCTAGCGGGGTAATGTGTGCAGAGTGCCAGGTGGGCGGAGCCTAGCGGGACCATGTGTGCAGAATGTCAGGTGGGCGGAGCCTAGCGGGACCATGTGTGCAGAATGTCAGGTGGGCGGAGCCTAGCAAACCTGTGTTTGCAGAGTGACAGGTGGGCGGAGCCTAGCGGGACCATGTGTGCAGAGTGCCAGGTGGGCGGAGCCTAGCGGGGTAATGTGTGCAGAGTGCCAGGTGGGCAGAGCCTAGCGGGACCATATGTGCAGAGTGCCAGGTGGGCGGAGCCTAGCGGGACCATGTGTGCAGAATGCCAGGTGGGCGGAGCCTAGCGGGGAAATGTGTGCAGAGTGCCAGGTGGGCGGAGCCTAGCGGGGTAATGGTTGCAGAGTGCCAGGTGGGCGGAGCATAGTGGGACTATGTGTGCAGAGTGACAGGTGGGCAGAGCCTAGCGGGACCATGTGTGCACAGTGCCAGGTGGGTGGAGCCTAGCAGGGTAATATGTGCAGAGTGCCAGGTGGGTGGAGCCTAGCAGGGTAATGTGTGCAGAGTGCCAGTTGGGCGGAGCCTAGCGGGACCATGTGTGCACAGTGACAGGTGGGCGGAGCCTAGTGGGCCATGTGGTGCTGAGGACGTCAGTGTCGTGGACTGCATGGCTGGGGACAGTTGAGTGTGAGTGTGTGTGTGTGTGTGTGAGTGTGTGAGTGTGTGAGTGTGTGTGAGTGTGTGTGTACATGCCGTGTGCAGGAGAGGACGGAGCGAGTTGAGCAGGGAAGTGTCTGCTCCCTGCACAGGTTACTAGGATAAATATCGGATTACTAACCAAAGCGCTTTGCTTGGATACCCGATGTTTATCTTGGTTACCAGCTTACCGCAGGTTGCCAGCGATGCCTCCCTGCATACTGTAGCTGTAAAAAGCCCTGCTTTTGCTGCTGGAACCGTTCTCGAACGTAACTCGAACTGTCGAGCTTTTAGCAAAAAGCTCGAGTTCTAGTTCGATCTCGAACAGCCCCCAAAATCACTCGAACCGCGAACTGGAGAACCTCGAACCGCGCTCAACTCTAATAGTAACATGGTGAGCTTCATAGCTGTGCATGACACAGTGTCTACTGCTGTCTATGTCTGTCCCTGATGAAGCCGCATTTGCAGCAGCGATACATTTCGGAGGATTATGGTGGCTAAACAAGATTTTGACATTTTGGGCACAATTTTGCCATTTTCACTTAGTTGTGTACTCACTTTTATTTATGTGTTATTCATGCTGTGTATTGAGTTATTTAGAAGGCACACCAAATTTACAGGGTAGCACGATATGTCCACTAACTAATTCACAGTGTATCAAAGTGTCATATCTTCAGTGTTGCCCAATAAAAAGATATAAAATATTTACAAAAATTTTAGGGGTGTATTAAGTTTTGTAATATACTATATATATTTAGACAAATGAAATCCAGTAGGTGCATAGGAAAGAAAGGGAAAGGGAAAAAAAGCAAGGGGAAAAAAAGCATTAAGAATGCAACAGATAAATTCTGTTTTAATGGAAAAATAAAGCTGCTCTGCATGGAAAAAAAACAGTTTTAAGCTAAAAACTTACAAATGTATTAATTTTTAATGTATAGAATGTACAGAACGTTTATAAAAGACAGACACTGTACATAGGTGATCAGGAAGTATAAGTACATTATCAACAATAAGTAAATATGAGTGCATGAACATGTATTCTCGTATAATTATAAAGGACATAGTGGTCATGAGTACAAGTGCAGGCATATAGGTATCAAATTGAGGGTACATGGCATGAAAAACACTACCCATAATAATGATGGAATGATACAAACTACAAGATCACCACATAGAAGCAGCCCTAAACGCATTATACTGACCTAAGAAATGGGACCTTACATATCTTAAGCACCGATCATATGAAAGCCCACCAATGAAATAAGAATAAGCGGTGCATGCACACTCCTCAGCACCCACCTATTAAACAGCACCCAGGCCATAAAGGTAGTACAACACTTACGCGAGAGCATGGATTCATCACCATAGCTTCCAAACATGCGTGGATACTACAAAGATGCCGATAGATAAGAAAAGGCAAAGAGCAGCAGAATACACATGCATATATCAAATCTTATAGGTGTCAAACATCAAAGATAATGGAGATGCAGAGAAACTAACACTACTGAAAACACAGAGAAAAAAGCGCTGATGTACATATAAATGAAATATATAACAATAAGGTGAATTGACATTCATCATAAAGTTTATAAAGCAGCTGTAAATAAAGCGCCTCCTGGAAAGATAATATATATACATCATAAAACAAATACAAGTGCAAAGAAAATTGTAAGGGCGTGGTAATAGGTTGCTGGCTAGACACCATGCGCATACAAGTGTGAACAGCGCCCTATGCGCGCCACTAGTGTGCAATTTACCTTGCACCTGTGAAGTGTCCATCATGTTGAGAGGTTTGTCTGCATCCTGTTAGTGCATTAGATGTGTTGGCCTGGGCTAACTGGACTGGTTGCCCTCTTTTCTGCTGTGCGTATATTACATTTTTGGGGGAGTTTTTATCTCCTCTTTTTGTTGCTATCAAAGAAAATTTGGCATATATTGATATTAAATAAATAGATAAATTGCATTGTTCCATAATTGATTTGCTGTTTCCATTAGATTATTTCACTGCATTCTTAGTCAAGAACACAAATAGAAGTTTGTTATATGTGGGAAAGAACTGTGAGAAAGAAAAGCATCTGGTAAAAGACATACAATAAAAAAATTAAAATACACAAAAAGTATAAATAATAAAAAAAAGTCCATGGCAAGTGTCTACAGGAAAGAGTGTGGAAAAGTGTCTTATTTAGACCATCTGGAGCCAAGGTGCCAAGAAAGATAATCCACATAGTTTCCTGTTGGGCAAGTAGCGAGTTAGGAAAGGATTTTTTTCTCTTAATGGCTTTCGGCTTCATTTTGACCCATGGTGACTTGATGGATAAATGATGTGTAGAAAAATCGATCCTGTACAAGCCTAGATAGATCCACCAGGTCTGCTCTGCCATTACCTTGATGTATTAAACCATCAGATTGCTGGTCTTCCTTTTTGTTTTGTTCCTTTGAATCGTCTGACGATGATATTCTTCTCCAGTGATTGCTCTTTTCGTTTGATGTGTCCAAAGTAGGCAAGTCATAGTTTGGTGAGCCTTACTTCTAGTGACATGTCTGGCTTGATTTGCTCCAAAATTGATTTCTTTGTTCTTTTTACCATTAATGGTATTGATAGCATACTTTTTTTGCACTATATAAATATATAGCATATATACCATATAAATATATAGTGAGAGATAAATGCCTATGTTGTGTGCAGATAAAGCTAAATAAAATAATGGTCTAAGGCATCAAAGGAAATTTTGCTAAAGACTCCAATCATCCAAAAAGTCAATCCTACATATAGATGCATTTTATGATTTTATAGACCTGTAAAGAAAATCTTTATACCTGATCTACCCATATACTGTTTTTGGTTTCTTTGTTTTGCTAGATTAATGTAAATATATGTAAAGGAGTATAGTATGTACTCAGTACTTTTGCTCATTACGTTAAAATCTATCAAATAAAATAGTGCAGTATGTACATTGCCAGCCATGTTATACAGTTATTTAAGTTGATCCCGCTGCTGACTTATAGGAAAATTCTTCATATGCTCAAACAAATTATAGATTGTTCAAATCAAAGAACATTTCATGAGTTTTGCCTGTAGGCTTATATTCTTTGAGCTTTCATTTAATTTACAGGCCTTTGCTAACCTTAGACATGATGTCACTGTATTTAGTGTAAAAACTACTACTGATTTCACTATATATTTGACTTAACTAGTCATCTGGGTCCAAAATTAATTACACACATACACTAGATTGTAATGCTGAATGTAATTAAAGTAGTACAGATTCATATTAATTTATTAAGCAAAGTTTGTTAACTGCTTCTATAAACCTAGTCCACAAAAATGTACTTAATTTCAAAACCATAAGCCCAGGTCATAACACAATGTTCATTTGACATGTAAAAGCACCTTAAAACGTGTTATGAGCTGGCATTAAATATAATAAAAAACCACAGGCACCCAATCATCAATAAAAAGGGCAATGTTTCTGAATAGACTTTACATGTTAAATGTGCTGCTGAATTAAAAGTCACATTGCAAAGCAATGAGGTCACAGTGGTTAAAATCAGTCAGCTATGTGTTGGAATGTCAGTTTTAAAAACTACGCTAGTAATTCAAACATCTATTTTAGAAACAGGGAAAAAAGGTTAAAAACGCTTAATAAATCAATGAACAACATGGATCGGGCAATAAGGGACTGGAAGCTTAGTTTATTTTCACCTTTGATTTACTTGTAGAGTGTATATTTTCAGATGTACTAAAAATTGGACAGACAACAGTTAGAACATAGCTCGTGCTTCACGATCACGCAGTTAATGTTGTCAGTTTTTCTTAATGTTTTTATCTTCAGACGAGAAAAGGTCAGGCTTTTAAAAGTTTCACATTGTTTTGATACAAATCAATATAGTGAAGGTCAAGCTATCCACAAAACATATTTGAATGTTTTATTTATTGAGCTCCGAGCTTACAAATCACACACTTGGGAAGTAAAAAAAAAATGATTAACCAAACTCTAAGCTTTCTACATTATGGAAACTGTATAAACCTCAATTGCTGCAGACAAAATTGAGCCTTGATGACCACAAATGGGCCTTAACCACTTCAGAATTTCACAAACTCGAGTAAAAGAGCATTGTTTAATTGGGCGCACATTAAGGAGCGATTCTAAACTTAGACATTCTTTTCTATGAATGTAATATTTTTCATAGTATTTATTCCTTAGTAGTAAAAGGGGTTAAACACAAAAGATTTTATCCATCAGTAGAATCAATAGAAGCTAATTAGAGAAAAAATAATAAAATGTAAAACAATATAGTAAGAATCTCTTCTAAATAACTTTAATTGAGTTTTAAAAGAATATTTTTGTAGATTAAAAGAGGGCAGAAATGTTACAGTTTTTATTAATTCAGGGCTGGCCCATGAACAACATCTTGCCTATTCTGTGTGGCTCCAAACGATCTAGACATAGGCGTGCATGTCTCTGTCTGGCGGCTGCTCACATGTATTTTCCATGTTGGAGAGAACAGTGGCATATATTTCAGAAGCAGGAAAGTGAAAATACTAATGGTACTCTGTGTGGCCATCTATGAGACGTCCATATTTTGGAAGAATTAGGATCTCCTGTTCCATGTATGGCACTCTAGTAAGAAATAGATGATGATTATGCTATCATTATTGTAGTTTCTAAAGTAACGAACATTGGATTGCTTTAGCAAATCACATTACAATGGAGAGCTGTGCATGCATGCAAGGTCCTTTCTTTTCTGGAGTGCAAATACTTTGGAGGAGACCTCCAGTCTCTCAACAGGTATACAATCTGGAAATTAAATAGAACTTATAGGAAATTTACAGTATATATTTTTGATAAGCCATAAATCGAATAAGGTTTGAGTTCTGGTTTACAATTTTCCTTCTTTTACATGTTTCGGAATATTATTCCTACATTATTACAACACTAAACATAAAGACAATTTATTACATTTATTAAAATTAAAGAAAAGAAAACATACCATTATTGACAACCAGTTCAGTTCATTTATCCTGAAAAAGTAAAACAATGAAATCAGCTCTTTGTGTGTCCAAGACCATTTTGTCAGTTAGAAGGTTTTGATGACTAAGGACTGACTTTCACACACAGAAATATAGATGCCTCCTTTTCTTGTTTTATGAATGTTGATTCCGCTTTTATGGACAAGCATGCTTTTTTCTACTAGATATGCAGTTTATAAAATAAAAGAAATACAAAGATCAAAAACTGCAGCATCACTAATATTCATTGTATTTACATAGCACCAACATATTCCACAGCACTTTACAATTGATCACTGAGATGTATATTAATTCAAATTCTATAAAAAAAAGATTATTTTTCTTTATTAATAAATGTACTAAACTTCATATACAAGATATATATATATATATATATATATATATATATTTATAATAAAAATTTTTAGAAAAAGTATGACAACCTTCTTAATTATATTTAGCTCCTTATTTAGATTAATAGTATGTAATATGTAGTTGTAATTGCCTTAAGCTTGTTGTTTATTTGATGTTCTTAGGCACATGTTGTCTAACATATTAATGTATTTCAATGTATTTCCATCTCAAGTGATCCTAGTGCCTTTGCTTAATTCTAAGCCTTTGATAGTCACAAGGAAAATGTCAGGGAGGTATTTTCAGATTTGCTAAAGGCCACTGTGCTCAAAGAGAATCTTTTTAGTTCTGACAGGTATAAGAGTGCATTGCGTTCTAAGTAACCTAATAATCATACCAATAATAATAGTAATAACAATGATACTGATAGGAGAACTATTATACAATAGTTAAAAAAAAAAATCACAAGAAGCATGGTTCAGAATTCCAATTTCCCATAACTAAGTTTCTCCTGTAGAAAAGTTATTAATAGATGAAAAAAAAACTAATTGAAGAAGTAACCTATTTAGTTGCTTTCAGTAGCAACCTATAAAGAGCCTGCAACTTAAATTTTAATGTTATTGCACAGGAGAGATATTCAATTTTATGATTATAGTAATTTTACATATAGATCGCTTACATTTTCTACAGTGCTGTACAATAGGTTACAGTGTGTGACATACTACTACATTCAGGTACAGTATTACAATATAAACATAGGAAAAGAAGGCTGTGCTTGCAAACTTACAGTTAGAAAGTTTTAATTGTATATTTATACACATTTATAGACAATTCAGCTATGGCTACATCATAAGAATTGTTCCCAGTAGAAATAGCAGGGCAGTATAAAACTGTAAGGCTGGATTTACATCACATTTGGTATGTAGCGATAAATAGATCTGATGAGATTTGTATTTGCCAAATAGCATGGATTTCACTTGGAAATTTGATGTACAGTAAACTTATTCTCCCTGACCATAATGTAAATTATTATGGTCTGTTGTCTTGAGAGACCCTAGAGCATTATAGACAAATAAAATAAAAACAGCTAATAATCACCTCACAGCTCACAACTGCTACTCAATGTCTTCCATATGGTCGGAAATATGTCTACTTACCACCACCACCACACATTGAAAAGCCAAGTATCCTCACGCTAAGCCAAGAAAGCCATCTGCAACTGGGCACTTCTGTCTAGGCCTAATCAAAGCTGGAAAACTAGAGTCTGTATGAAAAGGTTGCAGTGTACGGCCTTACAACGTGCATACCTATAGATGTGTCTGGTCTAGTCATAGCCATGACTTCTGACCACAACTAAGCACCATATATTCTTATGCCATATATTTTTATGTATACATGTTGCAAGGTTGCATGACTTGCACTGTGACCTCACAATGCACACTATATTATTTCTGCCCACAACTAAACCAGTGACGTTCCTACACATTTCTGCAATGTTGCATATGTCCTGAGGAAGAGGCATGTTCCAAAACGTATCAAGATGACGTACTGTGCTACAATATTAAACTTTCTTTGGAACTTTCTTTACTACGTTCCGATGCTCGTATGGCGTAGAGGAACCACGGTTTCTAAAGGACTACAGCTGTCGGTGAATAGAACATCTCATCCTTGTTCCATGCTTCTTCTATACCAATGTTTGCACGTAAAGAATAAATGCAAATTATCATTGAAAAAAGAAAAATAATTACCACCTTGGTGTGACTTGTAATCTAATTATTTTCTATTGCTTACCTCAAAAAAAAAATTAAATTTACATCTAGATGTAAGACCAGAACAAGGTCAGCATGTTGAGACTCTAAAGGGTATGTAAAGTTTTTGAAAACTTATCTGTGTGTACACATTTATGTTCACTCTGCATGTTAATAGGACATATATATATATATAAATATATATATATATAAATATATATATATATATATATATATATATACAGTGCCTACATGTAGTATTCAACCCCCTGCAGATTTAGCAGGTTTGATAAGATGCAAATAAGTTAGAGCCTGCAAACTTCAAACAAGAGCAGGATTTATTAACAGATGCATAAATCTTACAAACCAACAAGTTATGTTGCTCAGTTAAATTTTAATAAATTTTCAACATAAAAGTGTGGGTCAATTATTATTCAACCCCTAGGTTTAATATTTTGTGGAATAACCCTTGTTTGCAATTACAGCTAATATTCGTCTTTTATAAGACCTGATCAGGCCGGCATAGCTCTTTGGAGTTTTCTTGGCCCACTCCTCCATGCAGATCTTCTCCAAGTTATCTAGGTTCTTTGGGTGTCTCATGTGGACTTTAATCTTGAGCTCCTTCCACAAGTTTTCAATTGGGTTAAGGTCAGGAGACTGAGTAGGCCACTGCAACAACTTGATTTTTTCCCTCTTGAACCAGGCCTTGGTTTTCTTGGCTGTGTGCTTTGGGTCGTTGTCTTGTTGGAAGATGAAATGACGACCCATCTTAAGATCCTTGATGGAGGAGTGGAGGTTCTTGGCCAAAATCTCCAGGTAGGCCATGCTATCCATCTTCCCATGGATGCAGACCAGATGGCCAGGCCCCTTGGCTGAGAAACAGCCCCACAGCATGATGCTGCCACCACCATGCTTGACTGTAGGGATAGTATTCTTGGGGTCGTATGCAGTGCCATCCAGTCTCCAAACGTCCCGTGTGTGGTTGGCACCAAAGATCTCGATCTTGATCTCATCAGACCAGAGAAACTTGAATCAGTCAGTCAGTTTGTCATGAGCAAACTGTAGACGAGCCTTGACATGACGCTTTGAAAGTAAAGGTACCTTACGGGCTCGTCTGGAACGGAGACCATTGCGGTGGAGTACATTACTTATGGTATTGACTGAAACCAATGTCCCCACTGCCATGACATCTTCCGGGAGCTCCTTCCTTGTTGTCCTTGGGTTAGCCTTGACTCTTCGGACAAGCCTGGCCTCGGCACGGGTGGAAACTTTCAAAGGCTGTCCAGGCCGTGGAAGGCTAACAGTAGGTCCATAAGCCTTCCACTTCCGGATGATGCTCCCAACAGTGGAGACAGGTAGGCCCAACTCCTTGGAAAGGGTTTTGTACCCTTTGCCAGCCTTGTGACCCTCCATGATCTTGTCTCTGATGGCCTTGGAATGCTCCTTTGTCTTTCCCATGTTGACCAAGTATGAGTGCTGTTCACAAGTTTGGGGAGGGTCTTAATTAGTCAGAAAAGGCTGGAAAAAGAGATAATTAATCCAAACATGTGAAGCTTATTGTTCTTTGTGCCTGAAATACTTCTTAATACTTTAGGGGAACCAAACAGAATTCTGGTGGTTTGAGGGGTTGAATAATAAATGACCCTCTGAATAAACTTTTCACAATTTAAAAAAAAATAAATAAAAAATAAAAAAAGAAATAACATTCTTTTTTGCTGCAGTGCATTTCACACTTCCAGGCTGATCTACAGTCCAAATGTCACAATGCCAAGTTAATTCCGAATGTGTAAACCTGCTAAATCTGCAGGGGGTTGAATACTACTTGTAGGCACTGTATATATATACACACAAATACAGCAGGAAAATTACATCTGTTTGCACTCTCTCTGGTGATTGGTGGGCATCGCAAGACCTAATTTCCCACTTACGTCATGTGAACAGCTTATTTATCTCATAGAAGGGTTTCATGGTAGAGCAACTAACAACTTTCCAGAAGAGGTTAGTTGTTTTCCATTTACCTCTCTCATGGTTGAACCAACGCAATACATAGCAGGTGCAAACTGCATTATTTACCTGGTAGCTGCCTTCAATAATAGCAATTGGATCTATCGTGATAATTGCATTTTAAAGGGAACTTGTCACATGTAAAAATGCTATTAACCTGCAGATGGGGTAATAATTTGCAGGTTAATAGCATTTAAAAACTTGCCCAGGGCCTCCACATTGAACCCAGTTGCCAAGAGAGAATGAACTTTACTCCTTCCGACAGTGTTCTGGTTTCAATCACAGGGAGGTGCAGGAGCGGATTCAGTAACCGCACTGTGTATGAAGAGTGGCAGCTGTAACCTTGCCACCTGCACTCACTGACAACCACTCAGCATTAGAACCAGCTGTGAGTCAGTGCAGGTAGAATGGTTACAGCTGCCGCTCTCAATGGCTAAACCCATATCAGCATTTTCTGAGTATTTGGTAATGCAGATAGCTCTAGAATTGGATGTTTAAAGTACATAAAGGATCCTTCTGCTGGGGTGTTGCAAAACCCAGAAGAAGGCTGATTGTCGAAATGTCCATTGAGGCAGTCATCATTTCAGCTGGAGTGCACAGTCTATGGATATGCATTTTCTCTAAGTTTCATTTTATCTACTCTGAATATGTATTTATTTATAATTATATATTATCTTACTTATTCAATCTGGCATTCCTTATGTGCCTGGCATGGCTCTACTCCAGGGTTCGAACCAGTGATCTCTGGCTGTTGGTCAGTTTCTCTCTCGGTTGGACCATAGCCTGTTTTATCTTGGTCCAATTTTGTTACATTTAGGTTTGGGAGTATTTCCCCATATATTCTGTTATTCTTCTTGGCTTCTTGTATTCATCATTCTTGTATGACTGTGTTTGCACGTTCCTAGCCCTGTGTCTCATCTTCTGCCTGTGTGCACTTCTTTTATGTTTATTGTTGTTTTTGTGTTACACTTGGCTTATAGCTTAGGGTTCAGTTAAGGACACTCAGGGTCAGCTTTGGACGAGTGGGGGTGGCAACCTCTGCTGTCAGGTAGGGACAAACCAGGGTCAATTCTATGGTAAAAACTAGCCTGTTTTGAGTTTTATATATCCCCTGGTTTGTCCATCCACGTGAAAGTGTTACGGTTCAGTCATAACAGTATCCTAATGAAAATATTTTTTCTTGTTAACATTTATTTATGCTATTAAAACTTGCATATATTTGTACAGCTAACATTTATAGTGGCTTTTTTGTTTTTTTACATATACTCTTCTCAGAATTAAAATTTCAACACCATGATAGAAAAATCATGTAATAATCGAATTCACAGGATTGACAGACTTGGTAATGATATAAAAAATATGAAAATATGGAAAAAATGTTTTCTAAATATCTCGATTTATTCAGTATCACGTTTGAGCTCCTCACCCAGAAATATATGCACTTAAATGACTTGGCAAGCAATCAATGATGTTATTAAGGGATATCTGAGGTATGTTCTACCACGCTGATTGCACATAAGAATGTAAATCATCTGGATCTGCTGCTGCTATCTCACTTGCAATTGTCAATCAATAACAGCCCAGGTGTGTTCAATTGGAAAAAAAAAATCTGCAGCTGATGTAGGCCCTAGTGGTACATTTAGGCCACGCAGGCTGCTCACAGTAGTATGAGCAACATATACAGTTAGATCCAGAAAAATTTGGAGAGTCATACAAGTTTTGGCATTTTAGCTGTTTAGCAAAATCTATTCAAGATACAGTTAAATAATCAATATGGGCTTATAATGCAGACTCTTAGCTTTAATTTTAGGGTATCCACTACCTAATTAGCGTAAGGGTTTAAGCACTACAGCTCTTTAATATGTAACTGCCTCTTTTTGAAGGGACCAAAAGTATTTAGCCAATTATTGCAAAAGCTCTTTAACCCCTTAATGACAGGGTGATTTTTCATTTTTGCGCTTTCGTTTATTCTTCCCTTATTCCAAGAGACGTAACTTTTTTTTATTTTTCCATGGATATAGGCGTGTGAGGGCTTGTTATTTGTGGGATGAGCGGAACGTTTGATGACATCATTCAAAAAAATAATCCAAGTATGGCGATAAAAAGTGAAATTCTACAGTTTTTATTTTCTTTCTTATATCCACGGAAGACAACAGTGGTGGATCCTTCCCATGGTGAAGAAAAACCGCTTCAAAACATCCACCCAAGTGAAGAACACTCTCCAGGAATTTGGTGTTATCTAAGTCTACTATAAAGAGAAGACTTCATAAGATCAACTACAGAGGGTTCACTACAAGGTGCAAACCATTAATCAGCCTTCATAGTAAAAAAGGCCACATTAGACTTTGAAAAAAAAAATCTAACGAAGCCGCCCAGTTCTGCAAAAACCATTCTGTGGATAGATGAAACTAAGATTAACCTGTAACAGAATGATGGGAAGTAGAATATATGGAGAAGGCTTGGAATGGCTGATTATATGAAGCACAGCAAATCCTCTGTAATACATGATGGAGGCAGGGTGATGGCATGGGCACGTGTCACAAAATTAGCGTGGCGAGCCAAAGTCTGACAAGCAACAATAAAACAAATAAACAACACAAGGGGAACACTGGGGACACAATAAAAATGGTTGGCCCTAGCACTAATGAGATGGTAGATGGACACATCCTAACCTCACAAGAGCTGTCCCTGCTCTCCTAACCGCTCCCTATATAGTTTCTGCAACTGTCGCTGAGTAGCACCCTGGATCCCTAAGAAACCCTATAGAGGTTTCTGATTAGTGAGAGGCAGGTGAGGTTCACTAGACCCATCACTGCATTAAAGAGACAAAAGAGTAGAGAGATAAACAGGGAATAAAGAACCAAAATTGGAGAGGATACAACTACAGAACAATTCGTAGCAACTTCCTTCCACCAAGGCGGCTTTCACACAACTGGTTTGTAAAGTCATCAAAGCTTGCTGGGATACCTAGCTATTCAAGCATTAAGGATTGTGGCTACAAAACAGGTGCAGCAGACCTCAACTGCAGCAGAGCTGTACACAGAAAAGCTGGCTTTAACTACTTGGACTGGGACTTGAAATTTCCTTTCAATACCAGCAGTATCATGTCCATGATGCTGTGGTCGGGGTTACAAAAGTGTTTGGCTACAGGTAGATCTATTTTTTTTCCTTAATTGTGTGGCGGTGAGAATTCATCCTTGTCCTGAGCTGTTGTCCTGTCTCCCCTACATACAGACCCCCAGTTGGACATTTGGTACATATAATTAAGTACACCACATTAGTTGTGCTGCAGCTGAAGGTACCTGGGATCTTGTAGTCCTGATGTGATCTGGGAATCTTTATCTTGTCCGTTGTCAATATAAATGGACAGGTCTTACATTTTTTCTGGTTGCAGAGAAGTGTTCCTGTTGTTGGAGGGAGCTTCTGACAATGATGCTTCTTAGATTTGGGGGCTGTCTAAAACACAAAAGTGGGGGGTCTGGAAAAATAGATTTTAACTGGGCATCTTTTTGCAGTAATGGTTGTAGTTTCCATGTAGCTCCTCTTAACACCTCCAGATGTGGATTGTAGGTGATTACAAGAGGGACCCGGTTGTTTTCTTCTTTAGTTTTATAATGTAGAAGATGGTTTATTGATATTCTGGTGGCTCTTGTAATCTGGTTTTCAATTGTTCTTGGGTGGTAGCCTTGATTCAGAAAGGTCTTTCTGAGTCCCTCAAGGTGATTGTTTCTATCTGTGCTGTTGGAACATATCCGATTGTACCTGATAGCCTGGCTGTATACAATAGAGTTTTTTATGTGTTTTGAATGAAAACTGTCTCATTTCAGGTATGTTGGACAGTCAATTGGCTTATTGTACAGGGATGTCTCTATTTCATTGTTCCGTAGTTTAATGGTGGTGTCCAAGAAATTGATTTCAGTGCAGGAGTAGTTGAGTGTTAGGTTGATGGTGGGATGAAACTGATTAAAGTGTTTATGGAAGGTCTTCAGCTGCTCCTCAGACTCTGTCTAGATGATTAAAATATCGTCAATGTAACGGTAGTAGGCCAGAGGCCTGATAGGACAAGAGGATAGAAAGTCACTCTCAAGCTTGGCCATGAAAAGATTTGCATATTGTGATGCCATTTTGCTTCCCATTGCAGTCCCAGTCTCCTGTAGATATGTTATTGTCAAATGCAAAGTAATTATGGGTGAGGATGAATTTTGTAATTTTCACCACAGAATCGGCATCAATTTCTGTATTTTCCAGGAAGACTTTGCAGGCATTCAATCCATCTTGGTGTAGAATATTCGAGTACAAGGATTCCCCATCCATGGTGACAAGGATGGTTCCCTCTAGAAGAGGACCTATTGCTGATAGTTTTTTCAATAGGTCAGTAGTGTCCTGGATGTAGCTGGTTGCATCCCTTACCAAGGGTTTAAGGTTACCCTCTACCCATCCAGAGACTTGTTCAGTGAGGGTGCCGACACATGAAATGATGGGTCTTCCTAGGTTTCCAGATTTGTGAATTTTGGGAAGCATGTAGAATGTGCCTATTCTTGGACTTACCAGAATCAGTTCATCAGCTGTTGAGGATATGTCCGGCAGACAAGAGACCAAATTGTTAATTTCTTTGTAATAGTCCTGTGTAGGGTCAGACTCCACGGACAAGATAAAGATTCCCAGATCACATCAGGACTATAAGATGCCAGGTACCTTCAGCTGCACCACAACTAATGTGGTGTACTTAATTATATGCACCAAATGTCCAACTGGGGGTCTGTATGTAGGGGAGACAGGACAACAGCTCAGGACAAGGATGAAATCTCACTGCCACACAATTAAGGAAAAAAGAATAGATCTACCTGTGGCCAAACACTTTAATAACCCTGACCACAGCATCATGGGCATGAAATTGCTGGTATTGAAAGGAAATTTCAAGTCCCAGAGAGATAGTTGACTATGGGAGTACAAACTTATGATGACCTTTGACACATTCAGAGCAGGAATGAATGTGTCTCATGGATTCATGTCTTTTTACATCAATTAAGAGATGTTCTCCTCAGACCATCCGGGGGCATCACAGCCCGGACCAGACTCTAATCAGAGGACAATAAAACTTTCCCACTGAACTGCAGCAATATTTATGGCCACAACAGTTTGTCCTCTTGCCATACTGATAGTTCTGCATCACATAACTTGTTTTATTTACTGCCCCATTCTAAGTCCTGTTGTGTATAAATATGTGACTCTTCAGATTTTGTGTTATACTGAGCCTGAAGAAGAGACCTGAGTAGTCTCGAAAGCTTTCTATTATCACCATCTTTTCAGTTAGCCATTAAAAGGTATCAACGACTCTTGCACTTTGTATTTTTTGTTTTTAACATTGTAACAAATATTTTAAGATTAATTTAAATATTGTCTTACATTTCATGGTCATTTGGCAGTTTCTTTTTCTTTCTTTAAGAGTGATGTTTGCTGCAACAGCTTACCCATTTATTCTTATCCGTATTATATGATACCTCATCTGTTCACTTGGCCTTATAATTAGCTATGGTTGTGTGAGGAGCAATTTTTTTCCTGCCCTTTAGTTTTGAATTATAATCGTAATATTTTGGTACAAAAGAGATATTGGTTAGTGTCTGTTTTTCAAGGTTTGTCTTAGACTCTTAGTTTTAATGCTGAAGCAAAAGAAAATCATGTAAGAAGTTATATGATTCCATCTTTTTGATAACAGCTCAGGAAAAGTCTTTTCCTATTGCAGCACTATTCTGCCGTGGGCACAAAATAAGTTTCAGAAAGACATGGTTTGAAGTTTGTTGTTTGGAAACTGAAGTGATCTCCTCAAGTGACCCTGACACCAATTCCATTGAACACTTTAGGGATGAATTGGAAAGCAGATCCAGACTTTCCAAGAACATCAGAGCCTCCAACATCAGTGTCTGGCTTGACAAACATTCTGCTGAATGGGCAAAAATCCCCAGGATTCAAAATCTTATGAAAAGCTTTCCCAGACGTGTGGAGCCTGCTATACCTGTAAAAGAGCTTAAAAGGATTTTCTCATGAACAAAGTATGTTTTAATTAATAGATTTTGGAATAATAATAGGTTCCATAATTGAATGTGTTATAAAATATTCTTGTGCTGATATAATCTTATAAATGTGCCCATGTTATGTATTGATCAATAGCCGTGTCAGATTGTGCAGCGCTGGTCCAGTTCATGGTCAGCACATATAGTACAACAGCTCCGGGCAAGGGGAAAAGCATACGTCACATATGATAAGTGAGTATACAGACAAAAGGTTATGGACTTGCAGCTGCTGATTTCTGAGGTAACACATTTTAATACCTGTTTTATCACATGATTGACGGGTTTTATAAATATCCAGCCCTCTAAGCTCTTTATAACTCAAGTTAGAGACGTAGGACCATAAAATGACAAGGAATAAAATGTTCTCAATTATTGTAATAAAACCATTGAAGCAAAAAACTGCTCTAAGGGGTACTTTGCACGCTGCGACATCGCAGGCTGATGCTGCGATGCCGAGCGCGATAGTACCCGCCACCGTCGCAGCAGCGATTTCCTTGTGATAGCTGCCGTAGAGAACATTATCGCTACGGCAGCTTCACATGGACTCACCTGTCCTGTGACCGTCGCTCTGGCCGGCGACCCGCCTCCTTGTTAAGGGGGCGTGTTGTGCGGCGTCATTGCGACATCACACGCCAGGCGGCCAATCGGAGCAGAGGGGCGGAGATGAGTGTGATGTAAACATCCCGCCCATCTCCTTCCTTCCGCATATCCTACGGAAGCCACAGTGACGCCGGTAGGAGATGTTCCTCGCTCCTGCGGCTTCACACACAGCGATGTGTGCTGCCGCAGGAGCGAGGAACAACATCAGACCGTCGCATCAGCGTAATCATGGATTACGCCAACGCTGCACCGATGATACGATTATGACGCTTTTGCGTTCGTTAATCCTATCATCGAGCCTTTACACACTACGATGTCGCATGCGATGCCGGAAGTGCGTCATTTTCAATTTGACCCCACCGACATCGCACCTGCGATGTCGTAGTGTGCAAAGCCCGCCTAAGTGTCAGTTTTCAATCTTCATTCCTGAGCTTTAGGTTGCAACCTGCATTTAACTTCAACTTAGGTCAAGTGGGCTTTTCCCTCAGTTATACATGGTGAATATGCCAACTTTGTTACTTTAGGACAAAACCAGCTATGGCAAATCACTACAAAATTAATGGCAAAAACATGAGTCTCTTTGTCTTTAGAGGTGGGTATGGTTTGGAATGCGGATGCAGTTACCATTACTCTTTGTATCCTCTTTTACAATTCCTTTGTAATTTGCCCTTAAAAGGAATCTGTCACCAATTTTTTCCTACCCCATATGAGAGCAGGATAATGTAGAAACAGAGACCCTAATTCCAGCGATGTGTCACTTACTGGTCTGTGTGCTGTCATTTTGCTAAAATTTTTCTCTGCTGCAGATCTTGCAGTTATACAGAGCTTATTAATATGCTGGACTACCTGCAGCACATCAAGTAGTCCTCTGATGATAATCTACTGCTGAATAAACAGTGATTTTATCAAAACTACACTGAGCATCCCCGTAACTGAAACATCGCTGGAATCAGGATTTCTGCACCTACATTATGCTTCTCTCAGATGAAGTGTTAAAGGGAATCTGTCAACAGGAAAAGCAGCCTCCACCTGTCTGCTTTACCAAGGCTGGCTATCAAAATTGGGAGGGACCCAACACCTCTTTTAAAATGATTTATTTAAATAATTTTTAAAAAAAAAATGCAGTATGATCCCCCCTATTTTGATATCCAGTCATGGTAATGCTAACAGGTGGGGGCTGCAGCCTGTGGCTATTGTTTTACCTTTGCTGGCTATCAAAATAGGGCAGGAGCCTTAAGGTCCAGTCACACTAAACAACTTACCAGCGATCCCAACAACGATAGGGATCGCTGGTAAGTTGCTAGGAGGTTGCTGGTGAGATGTCACACTGCGACGCTCCAGCGATCCCACCAGCAACCTGACCTGGCAGGGATCGCTGGAGCGTTGGCTACACGAGTTGCTGGTGAGCTCACCAGCAACAAGTGACAAGCCCCCAGCGCCGCGTGGAAGATGCTGCGCTTGGTAACTAAGGTAAATATCGGGTAACCAACCCGATATTTACCTTGGTTACCAGTGCACGCAGCTACACGTGCAGAGAGCAGGGAGCAGCGCACACTGAGCGCTGGCTCCCTGCTCTCCTAGTTACAGCACACATCGGGTTAATTATCCGATGTGTGCTGCAGCTAAATGTGCACAGAGCAGGGAGCAGCGCACACCGGGTGCAGCTGCACAGGGTACATATATAGGGTATAGAGTACAGGGTGCAGCTGCACAGATCAGGGAGCAGCGCACACCGCTTAGCGCTGGCTCCTTGCTCTCCTAGTTACAGCACACATCGGGTTAATTACCCGATGTTTACTGCAGCTAAATGTGCACAGAGCAGGGAGCAGCGCACAATGCTTAGCGCTGGCTCCCTGCTCTCCTAGCTACAGCACACATCGGGTTAATTAACCCGATGTGTCCTGCAGCTACATGTGCACAGAGCAGGAGCCGGCACTGACAGTGAGAGCGGCGGAGGCTGGTAATGAAGGTAAATATCGGGTAACCAAGGTAAGGGCTTCTTGGTTACCCGATGTTTACTGTGGTTACCAGCCTCCGCAGAAGCCGGCTCCTGCTGCCTGCACATTTAGTTGTTGCTGTCTCGCTGTCACACACAGCGATCTGTGCTTCACAGCGGAACAGCAACAACTAAAAAATGGCCCAGGACATTCAGCAACAACCAACGACCTCACAGCAGGGGCCAGGTTGTTGCTGGATGTCACACACAGCGACATCGCTAGCAACGTCACAAAAGTTGTTCATTAGCAGCGATGTTGCTAGCGATGTTGCTTAGTGTGACGGGGCCTTAAGTCATTTTTTTTTACCTGGCTAATTACAGCCATGCCAATACTTGACATGGCTGTGATGGAGCCGGACGTGCCCACACTGGAGAAGCTTGCTGATTCGCTGCTCTGCAACCTTTCAACAAGCTTTATTCAGATGACAAACCTGAACAGGAAGCAGACATACAGGTAAAAGTCTGTGTTCAGGTCCGGGACCTGGACACCAAGTGTAAGGTCCGGCCCCTGAACTTTACAGTTCGGGTTCACTTATCCCTACTCAGAACATCTGCAGTATCACAATTGAGACAAGAAGAGTATATTAAGTCTAACAAAAGTTTTATTTTGAATAAAATAAAATAGATACATTATACTCATATGAATTAAAACACAAACGCTGCTGTGTAGACAGGGACATGTAAATACATTAAAATTGGTGGTTATACAGTCTGCTCAAGGTAAGATTCTAGCATAAATTAAGTAAACATATACATTAAGGACCAAGAGGATAACAATGTTTTGAATTTTTTACTTTCAAGCTCCATATTTACAGCTACACACTTTGGACTACCTTCATTTTATATATAATCTTGTTTATGTCATACATACTTCGTTATTACATTGTTACTGTTTTGCTCTTAAAAATCTAAATTTTTATTTTTATTATTTTGTTAGTATTTTTGAAATCCACGTTTAGCCTTCAACACTGCCTGAATCTATTTAGGCATGCTTTTGATCAGATTCATCATATCTCAAATGAAATCTGAACACAGGTCTCTTCTACACATTGAAGATGACAAGGGAAATGTAAGATTTGGACCCAGCATCGATTCCGGATAAAATAAAAAAAACTCCTTTATTAGTACATCTTACATCATAAGTGTTATGATTAAGGACTTTTTGTTTTTATTATGATGTCCAAAATGCGTAAAGGTTACCTATGACCCAAATTTTCCATCTGCGGTCTCCATATGATTTTTTAAGATGTACTAATAAAAGAGTTTTTTTTATCTTATCCGGAATCGGTGCTGGGTCCAAACCTTTAATTTCCCTTGTCCTCTTCATGCTGGCCTGGACTAACTAGCAGACTTTGTGCACCCCTGAGATCTTGCTGTATTTGGTGACAGGTGAGCTGAATTTTTCTCTTCTCTTCTACACATTCCCAATGTTGTTGCATACTAGTCGACACACTTGGGTATGTATACAGCTTTTCTTCACCTCTACCCACAAGAATTAAAATGGTTTGAATTCTGGGGACTGTGGGGGTCAATCCAGCATCTCTACTTCATTGTCATTATTATTATTATTGATTATTATAGCGCCATTTATTCCTTGGCACTTTACATGTGAAAGGGGTATACATAATAGGGACAAGTACAATAATCATAAACAATACAAGGCACAGACTGGTACAGGAGGATAGAGGTCCCTGCCTCTGAGGGCTCACAGTGTACAAGGGATAGGTGAGGATACAGTAGGTTAGGGTAGAGCTGGTTGTGCGGCGCTATATCATTTATACCAACATCAGAAGGAATCCGGCACTACTAACATTCCATGCGCTAGTTGAAATAGCAAAGCTGGAAAGCTGAGATGGAGACACAGATATTCGGGGGTGCTATGACCAAACAGATAATCATTTCAGGCTTATAGAGGAAACATAGAGAATGGTGGCACTCACCCAGTATCTTGTAAAAACAGTCCTTTATTTCATCAAGTAAAACTGGAGCAGTACAATGAGGAGGGAGGATGTGGAGAGCGGTGGGACAATGGCTGCCGCTTCGCGCAGGTGTTTGCGCTTCTACAGGTCTTGACTAGTGCCGACCGTTCTCTATATTTCCTCTATAAGCCTAAATTAATTTCTTCATTTCTTTGCCAATTTCGATGTACTTTATGCTTTGGGGCGTTATCTTACTGGAACACTGTCAACTTTTTCATACCCATAGTACTCAAGTGTACAAAGTAACTCATCTTATATGATACTAACATATAGCTCAGCATTAAGACCACCATCTATACTGGTGAAGTATCCAATGCAGTTGGCTGTGAAACAGAAACAACCCCATATCATCATGTTTCCTCCAATGAACTTGACAGTTCTTTCAATTCCTTGATCCATTAGTATTTTGTCCCTTGATTTTTTCCAGACTCATTTGGACCCATTAGAGCCCAGTCTATTGACTTTTGTCTTATCACTCCCAATCTTCTACTGTCCACTTCTCTGAAAACTCGAGCTGATGCTTCCTATGTCGATATTGAAGTTGAGACTTCTTCACCTTTTTTCGGCCCCCTATCCAGAATTGTGTAATATGTATTGCAAGGAGGAGGGAGCAGTGAATATGCAAATAGTATTTACATATGCTTGACTAGCTACAATGTCACAAGGAATTCTATGGAGATTAAAATAAGATAACAAGATAATGTACAGCTATAACAGTTAGGGTACGGTCACACTTTAGCAACGCACCAGCGATCTGACTTGGTCAGGATCGCTGGTGCGTCGCTACATGGTCGCTGGTGAGCTGTCAATCAGGCAGATCTCACCAGCGACCAGTCACCAGCCAGCAGCGATGTGTGGAAGCGACGCTGCACTTGGTAACTAAGGTAAATATCGGGTAACCAAGGGCTTGGTAACCCGATATTTACGTTAGTTACCAGTGCACACCGCTTAGCACTGGCTCCCTGCACTCCTAGCCACAGTACACATTGGGTTAATAAGCAAACATTTGCTTAATTACCTGATGTGTAACTCTGGCTGCGTGTGCAGGGAGCGGGGAGCCAGCACTGGCAGCATGAGAGCGGCGGACGCTGGTAACGAAGGTAAATATCGGGTAACCAAGGGAAGGGCTTCCCTTGGTTACCCGATATTTACGTTGGTTACAGACGCTAGCTCCCTGTTCCCTGCATATTCAGATTGTTGTTCTCTCGCTGTCACACACAGCGATGTGTGCTTCACAGCGGGAGAGCAACATCAAAAAAATGAACCAGAGCTGTGTGCAACGAGCAGCGATCTCACAGCAGGGGCCATATCACTGCTCAGTGTCACACAGAGTGAGATCGCTAATAAGGTCACTGCTGCGTCACAAAAACCGTGACTCAGCAGCGATCTCGATAGCGATCTCGCTATGTGTGAAGCACCCCTTACTGATCCTGAAAGGTCTCCTTAAGCCGTACTAAATGGTAACATTAGTATTGAACTACATATTTACCTGACAGATTTATCTTAACTTGCCCCCTAGCTCTAACTATGGCCATTTTACAGCCCAGAAAATCTCGTCCCCTTTGACTTGTATGGGGTTCATTTTCCAGTGTCAAGATCAGAGTCAAGTTTGCTGGCTCACCCATCACTAGTTCTGAGTTTTGCCTTAGTAACTGCTCTTAATGGTAATTTTGTGGCCCATACAGGTGCAGAGATAATTGTAATTTCAGGAAACAATAAGAACAAAGCAGATTAATTTAAGACATGTTATACCGAAAAAAAATAACAGCGTCAAAAATGTATGTAAAAGAATGCATGTAAAAATATGCACACAAAGAATGAAAATAGCGCAACTAATCTAATTTAGCTACAAGTTGCAAAATTACTCCAAATTTTGGTGTCCTCAAGAGTTCCCCAAATACTCTTCATGAGAATATAACGTAAATTGCTGGATTACAGCCAGTGAGATTTGTATCCAGCTGCTTGCCTTTACAAATGCATATACTGTATATGTTGTTGACTAATAAACATAAACTACACCACATGGTACATAAAGTTCTATACCACATATTAGTGCTAATCAAATATTTTTTACTGACCCAGCTCATAAACATGATGTGAATTGAGCCTAACAAATACATAATTGACATTTCATCACAAACAAACATAGAGCATAGGCTTCAGATTGTGTGAAAAAATGTCCATGATTAATGCATGTTTGGTTTCCTAACTCTTATCAGTTAACATGTGCTGAAAGGAAATGCCTCTACTTAATGATATTTTAAGATCTAGGATTGCTTTAAATGTTTATGTATGTATTTACTGTCTGACTGAATACCAGCACAGTTCATGTCATAATGTTATATGTATGGGATGAGTCAGTCTATGGTAAAAAAATAATTTGTATTTATTTTTTCCTGAATTAAAATACATTAAAGTCTATAAACACAACCTCATAATTTGAGCAAGATGTTTCAACTATCAGTATCATGACAAAAATGTAAAAAAATAACTATGGAGAAAAACACAGGAAAGGGATGAAGCTAAAAAATAAGGAACGGAACCTGTCAGTACCATTTAGATACCAAAACCATGGGATTCTCCTATACTGTATCGAAATAAAGGTGTTAAATATCCTTTGTTAAATTGTAACCATTAGGCGGGCTTTGCACACTACGACATCACAGGTGCGATGTCGGTGGTGTCAAATTGAAAGTGACGCACATCCGGCATCGCATGCAACATCGTAGTGTGTAAATCCTAGATGATACGATTAACGAGCGCAAAATCATCGGTGCAGCGTCGGCGTAATCCATAATTACGCTGATGCGACGGTCCGATGTTGTTCCTCGTTCCTGCGGCAGCACACATCGCTTCCATAGGATATGCGGAAGGAAGGAGGTGGGCGGGATGTTTACATCCTGCTCATCTCCGCCCCTCCGTCGCTATTGGCCGCCTGCCGTGTGACGTCGCTATGACGCCGCACGACCCGCCCCCTTAGGAAGGAGGCGGGTTGCCGGCCAGGGCGACGGTCGCAGGGCAGGTGAATGCATGTGAAGCTAGCGTAGCGATAATTTTCGCCACGCCAGCTATCACACGATATTGCACCTGCGACGGGGGCGGGGACTATCGCGTGCGACATAGCAGCATCGGCTTGCGATGTCGCCACGTGCAAAGCCGCCCTTAGTATGAATCAACAAATCAGTTTGTTCCTTTTAGGCTAGTGCCTACAGCCTTAGTGAGGTCTAGATATGGGGACAGACACAGCTTAACATTCTTTTAATTGAGACAAAATTAAGGAAACATTGGACAGTCATTTTTTTAAATAATACAGCCACTCCCCATATATATACTGGATATAATTTGAATCAAAACCCTTAAATAGGGAGTTTCAATTGCCAAAATATCATACCACCACTAAGAAAAAAGGTAATCAAAATCCTATTTTATAATAAGCAATAAATTTTATTTAGAAAAATAAAAAGACAGTCCAATACATTTAAAATTATCAAATGTGGGGTCACAGATAACAGCACTCCAATAGCATAAATATCGTACAGATAAGAAGAAGAAAAGTGTGGGGACACCAAAACAAGCCCTAAAAGTAGGAAAGCACCCTGGCACCTAAGCTCAAACACACACAATGACATGAAAAGTTAAAGTCCATGTATAAGATTAAAAAGTGGTAGAGTTTGTCAAATCACAACAGGTCACCCGCATTATTTTGATTCAGTCACTAGGTAGTGGTGAAGTAGCGGCAAGTCTCCTATTACCCATACGGTGTGACTGTTTAACTTATACAATACAAACTATCACCACCATCATCCGGACTTACCCATAGTGTTATAGGTGTTCAGCATAAATATCAGGGCGTGTGTGTGTGTGTGTGCGTGTATGTGTGTATGTCCGCTAAAGGAATCCGCACCGTTGCATTACCAATCAGAAAGTTTTGCAGACGCCCCATGTGTCCCAGGGAACGTCATAGACTATGTTTTGATAAGAAAATGTAACCCCGTACTTTACAGTTACTCTCCAAAAAACATTCCTCCATTAAAGTAAATGGAGCCTGGAACTACTGGTTTTAATAGCAGCTGTGAGTGGTTGCTATAGGAACAAAAGACATTGTTAGTATAAGAAGCTCATGTGTGAGGTAATAAGATGTTGGTGGGGAGACAGAGAGAGACAGAGACAAGGAGAGACAGACACAGACAGGGAGAGATACAGACAAGGAAAGAGACAGATAAATGGAGACAGACAGATGGTGAAAGAGACAGACAGAGACAGACGGTGAAAGAGACAGACATAGACAGATGGTGAAAGAGACAGATGGTGAAAGAGACAGATAGTGAAAGAGACAGACAGAGACAGATGGGGAAAGAGACAGACAAAGACAGACGGGGAAAGAGACAGACCTGGAAAGAGACAGACCTGGAAAGATACAGACCTGGAAAGAGACAGACAGACAGGCAGACAGGGACAGAGACAGGCAAACAGGGAAAGAGGAGACAGCCAGAGAGACAGACAAAGATAGATGGTGAAAGAGACAGACCTTGATAGAGACAGACAGGGAAAGAGGCAGAGAAATAGAGACAGACAAGGAAAGAGACAGGCAGACAGGGAAAGAGACAGACAGGAAAAGACAAAGACAAAAAGATGGACAAAGACAGACAGGGAAAGAGACAGGAAAAGAGACAGGGAGACAGTTGGGGAAAGAGACAGACCTGGGAAAGAGACAGACCTAGAAAGAGACAAATGAGGAAAGAAACAGAGAGATAAAGACAGACAAAGAAAGAGACTGACAGAGACAGGAAGACAGGGAAAGAGACAGATGGGGAAAGAGACAGACCTGGAAGGAGACAAACCTGGAACAAGACAGAAAGGGAAAGAGACAGACGGGTAAAGAGACAGACGCGGAAAGAGACAGATCTGGAAAGAAACAGACCTGGAAAGAGACAGATGAGGAAAGAGATGGACAGAGAGACAGACAAAAACAGATGGGGAAAGAGACATATGGGAAAGAGACAGACCAGGAAAGAGACAGACCTTGAAAGAAACAGACCTGGAAAGAGACAGACCTGGAAAGAGACAGGCAGAGACAGACAGTGAAAGAGACAGACGGGGAAAGAGACAGGTCGGGAAAGAGACAGGTGGGGAAAGAGACAGACCTGGAAAGAGACAGACCTGGAAAGAGACAGACTTGGAAAGAGACAGATGGGGAAAGAGACAGACAGACAGGCAGACAGGGACAGAGACAGGTAGACAGGTAAAAAGGAGACAGCCAGAGAGAAAGACAAAGATAGATGGGTAAAAAGACAGACCTTGATAGAGACAGATGGGGAAAGAGACAGAGAAATAGAGACAGACAAGGGAAGAGACAAGCAGACAGGGAAACAGACAGATAGGTTAAGACAAAGAGATGGACAAAGACAGACAAGGAAAGAGACAGGAAAAGAGATGAGGAGACAGACGGGGAAAGAGACAGACCTGGGAAAGAGACAGACCTAGAAAGAGACAAATGGGGAAAGAAACAGAGAGAAGAGACAAAGAAAGAGATAGACAGAGACAGGCAGACAGGGAAAGAGACAGATGGGGAAAGAGACAAATGAGGAAAGAGACAGACCTGGAAAAAGACAAACCTGGAAAGAGACAGATGGGTAAAGAGACAGATGGGGAAAGAGACAGATCTGGAAAGAAACAGACCTGGAAAGAGACAGCTGAGGAAAGAGATGGACAGAAAGACAGACAAAAACAGACGGGGAAAGAGACAGACCAGGAAAGTGACAGACCTTGAAAGAGACAGACCTTGAAAGAGACAGACCTGGAAAAAGACAGACCTGGAAAGAGACAGACAGAGACATACAGGGAAAGAGACAGATGGGGAAAGAGACAGACGGGAAAAGAGACAGACAGGGAAAGAGACAAACCTGGAATGAGACAGACCTATCATTGTCTGGGATAGCCAGTGACGTTCCTCTGCTGACAATAAAGCTACACCACCTCTGCATTCTACACCACCTCTACATTTCTGCTACGCAATTTTAACTGTAAAAGGTGCAAGAAATTCTTTGGGGCATAGTATCATTGTCTGTGATAGTCAGTGATGTACCTCAGCTGTCAAAAAAGCTACACCACCTCTGCACTCTACACCACCGCTACATTTCTGCTATGCAATTGTAACTGCAAAAAGTGCAGGCAATTCTTTGTGGCATAGTATCATTGTCTGGGATAGTCAGTGACGTTCCTCTGCTGACAAGAAAGCTTCACCACCTCTGCATTCTACACCACCTCTACATTTCTGCTATGCAATTTTAACTGAAAAAAAACAGTGTCCAATTTGTTCACAAACAAAATGAGTGGCAAAAGGCCAGATGCTGGTGGAAAGGGGAACAGGCATGTTGGAAAGGGAAAAATAGTTTGTGTCCGTGGGGTAGGTGGTAATGCAACAGTGACATCTGCTGAAGAAAGACCATCTTCTAGCCAAAGTAAAATGTCTACTACTTTCCGTGGACAATCTGATATGATCCCTTTGTTACGGAAACGAGCATTGCTACCAAAGGTGAATGAGGCACAAAAACAGCAGATGCTTGAATGAATCTCAAGTGCTCCATCAAGTGGGCTCTCCTCCACCTCAACTTCAACATCCCAAAGACTCCAGTCCTCTGAGTTTTCACCCCAATTGCACTTGCTTTCTCCCAGCTCTCAAGTCTCCACCCGCCCTGCAGAGTATGGGATAACAGAGATGGTGGAGTCTGCAGAGCTGTTCAGTCACACTATAGCCTGGGAATCAGAGGTCTGCTCCAAAGCTGCAGTGAGTCCAGACAAGGAAATGATCTGCACTAATGCCCAGAAGCTTTCCCAGTCGGATCCAGGCCCAGATGAATAAGGTTCTGAGCATAATGTAGACCCTCCTTTCCAAACTATAACTATTCTTGGTGGAGACAATTAGGAACATGCTGATTACGATGAGACTCAGATACCTGGTTGGAATGACAACTTAAGTATTCGGTCAGGGCAGGAAGAGGTTGGCTCTGAGGACAAGGGGAGTGCAAACACACAGGGTGATGATGAGGTTGTAGATCCCACTTACTGTCAACCCACAGTCAGGCAGTCATTGAGGTCAGTAGAGAAGGTGGAGGAGGATGCTACAGACTATGTTAGGTTGTGCCTTCCTGGAAAGAGACGGAGTACTGGAAGCACGTCAACAACTGCATCCTCAGCCACAACTCTGCTTCTGAGCAGAAGTCGTGATGGCTCTGCAGGTCGCATGGGATTTAAGCCTTGCCTAGCTTGGTCCTTTTTTTACATCACAAAGGATCACCCAACTCATGTCATCTGTAAGATTTGTCACCAATGTCTAAGTAGAGGTCAAAAACTCAGTAGTTTGAGTACTTCGTCCATGAACCATCACATGGATATGAAGCATAAGTCGCACTGGGAAGCTCAGTGTGCTACAATGCGGCTAGCAGAGCGGGCCAACCACCATCTGCCCCTTCAAGTGCATCTGTGTGCTCTATATCCTCTGTGACTGTGGGGACAGCAGTCACACATGCTTTTGGATGCAGACCTTCCGCCTCTTTACCCACAACAGGCAGTGTGATTGGCAGATCATCAGTTGTTTTGGAAGTGGAAACAGCTGCTGGTGTTGAGCTCTCCCAGACATCGAGAGCACCACCAGGCAACATTGATGAAGGCAACATTATGTCTCCGCCTGCACTTTCCTCACAGACCAGCAGTTTTCCAGGAACACCCTAGTCAATGCCGTCTCAGCACAGCAGCCAGCCCTCGGTACCTCAGATGTGGACAAGTAAAAGACCATTTCCTCCTAGCTATGACAAAGCTAAGAGGTTGACTTTCACCATCTGCAAGCTGTTGGCTACAGAAATGCTGCCTTTCCACCTTGT